>NC_092115.1:40669503-41028574 GCF_045679555.1 Salvelinus alpinus | reverse complement strand
AGTGGACAATTTGCACTGCTGCTGAAAAACATCTCCACAGCATGATGTTGCCACCACCATGCTTCACCGGGATGGTAACCATTTTCTCCAGACATGACACATGACATTCAGGCCAAAGAGTTGGTTTAATCAGACCAGAGAATCTTGTTTCTCATGGTTAGAGTCCTTTAGGTGCCTTTTGGCAAACTCCAAGCGGGCTGTCATGTGCCTTTTACTGAGGAGTAGCTTCCGTCTGGTCTCTACCATAAAGGCCTGATTGTTGGAGTGCTGCAGAGATGATTGTCCTTCTGGAAGGTTCTCCCATCTCCACAGAGGAACTCTGGAGCTCTGTCAGAGTGACCATCGAGTTTTTGGTCACCTCCCTGACCAAGGCCCTTCTCCCCCGATTGCTCAGTTTGGCCGGGCAGCTAGCTCTAGGAAGAGTCTTGGTGGTTCCAAACTTCTTCCATTTAAGAATGATGGAGTCCACTGTGTTCTTGAGGACCTTCAATGCTGCAGACATTTTTTGGTAGCTTTCCCCAGATCTGTGCCTCGACACTATCCTGTCTCAGTGCTCTAAGGACAATTCCTTTGACCTCACGGCTTGGTTTTTGCTCTGCCATGAACTGTGGGACCTTATATAGACAGGTGTGTGCCTGTCTAAATCATGTCCAATCAATTAAATTTACCACGGGTGGACTCCAATCAAGTTGTAGAAACATCTCAAGGACGTTCAATGGAAACAGGATGCACCTGAGCTCACTTTCGAGTCTCATAGCAAAGGGTCTGAACACTTAAGTAAATATATTGGCAAAAATTTCTAAAAACCTGTTTTGGGTTTGTCATTGTGGGGTACTGTGATGTCATTATGGGGTATTGTGATGTCATTGTGAGGTATTGTATGTAGATTGATGAGGGCGAAAAGTTATTCAATTTTAGAATAAGGCTGTAACGTAACAAAATGTGGAAAAGGTGAAGGTGTCTGAATACTTTGCGAATGCACTGTATATCGCTGGCAGAGTTTTCTACCGCTGGCAGAGGTTTCTTCCACTGGCAGAGTTTTCTACCATTGGCAGTTTTGTACACAGTCGTGTGATACGTGTTATAGAAAAGTTCAATCTAAGGAGAGTACATGGGAGGCACTATACTGTGTGTCTGCAGGTGTGTCTCTGGTATAAAAAAACACTGATACAGGTGCCCCTCCACCCTCTGGTGGGATGGATCATGTCTACAGAGAAACCTAGATTCAATTACTTAGATTTGTGTGTATTGGGTCTATGTTGTGAAATTGTTAGATATTACTTGTTAGATATTACTGCACTGTCGCAGCTAGAAACACAAGCATTTTGCTACACCTGCAATAATATCTGCTAAACATGTGTATGTGACCAATAAAATGTGATTCGATTCGATCCTATTTATCAAATGTGCTTTTGGCTGGGGTCAAAATGACTCCAAAGGATTTGAATTTGTTAAAAGTCCATTTTGATACAGAAACACTAAACCATGATTTAGATTTATTAAGAAAAAGTTAATTGACAAAGTCATGAAAAATTGGAAGAATTTAATTAACCACCTTTTGGCTATGATCAAAGATATGCCTCTGGGGTCAAAATGATCCATGTCAGAAGTATGGTTCAATGCAAATGTGTTTGGTGTAAAGTTTATTTAAATATTTCACTCATTAAACACGAATCAATCAACACATGCTTCTCTTTGAACGACTTAATATAATATTCAACTTTTATGAAATAAAGGAAAAATAAACGTTTGGTTCCTCAACTGCGTTGCCCACTCCAGTCAGCAGATGGCGATGTGCGTCTTTTAGGTTCAGGCGATGTTGCCAGTGGGACAAATAATCTAGTGGACGGGACGCTCCTTCAACAACAACAGCTAGTCAGACACCTCGGTAGTTTTCTAGCAAACATAGCTACAACATTCACGCTCTTTACACTGTTTTGGTGTATATTAGTCGCTGTGTATTAAACACACTTCTGTCGTATGTACTTGTTGGCCCATTTAATTATATATTTACGTTGTTTGTCAGCTAGCTGGCTTAGAACTAGGCTAGTCGCTAATGCTAGCTAGCTAACATCCCCGACCATGAGTTCACTAAGTTACTCTCCTCCTGCTAAAGAAGAGGTGGTCTGCTGGACGGAGAAAGAAGTTCTTGTTAAAGAGGAAGAGGAAGCTGTCACACTACAAAAACAAGTAGAGGGTGAGGCTGTTACCGTGAAAGAAGAAGAGAAAGACATTTCAGTGAAAGAAAAGGAAGATGCGTTCAGAGTGAAAGAGGAGGAGGATGTTACAGTAAAAGAAGAGGAAGAGAAAGAGGAGGATGCAGTTTTTGGAGTGAAAGAGGAGGAGATTACTGTCACATTGGAGGAAGAAGAGGAGGTTGGAGATTTGTTTAACACCAGTAAGTACCGTCTCTGCAGTCGTTGAACCAATATGCATTAAAGGGCTTCTACACTTTAATGTTGTTCTGTAGGAATGGCTGAAGCTACACTGTAACGTGTAGAACATCAAGAGTGGACCATCAACAAAACGTTAACAATTGATCATTGACAATGCCTGAAATACTGTAGTCCTCAATATCTCCTATTAGATTAGCCCAATATGTAGTCTTAAAGGGGCAATCAGCAGTTGTTACATCCTTTTGGGGACTTATACATTAATGATATGTACCCATTGTTTCTTGAAGAATTCACTTATAAATGCCTCATGAGCTTAGTTCAACTGTCGTACCCCATCAGAACCCAAAATATAAGCTTTTTTAAATTCCAATGTTTGTCAGTAAATATTAACATACACTGTATATCCTAAAAACATGGTTAAAGCTATAATGTTGATATCATGGATGGTTGCATTTCTCCAGCCCCATCCCTCAACTTTTTACCGAAACAGGCAGGGAGTACGCTTTGTTATTGTTTCTACTGCTGATTGCTGCCCCCGTTACTCCTCTAGGTCCAAGGACTGTATTTTATTTTCAGAGGTAGACTGGCTCTGGCAGGTAAAATAGTCAAATAATTCACCTAAATGTGAATCGATTCTCAATTGTGATACGTTTCTAGAAACATAAATTGCTGTACTTTCATATCACATCAAAATAATTTCACACAATACTTTCATATCACATCAAAATAGGTAACCAGTCACGATGCCCCAAAAGGTTAACCAAATTAGTTTCTCGTCATTTCTCCTTCCTTCAGGCTTCTTTTTCTTCTTTGGACTTTATATGGCGGTTGGTAACCAACTTTAAGGTGTATTACCACCATCAACTGGACTGGAAAGTGGACCTCAGTTCATCTTTTAATCACCCACGTGCGTATATACCAAGACAGTCGTGAAGAGGGCACAACAAAACCTTTTCCCCCTCAGGAGACTGAAAAGATTTGGCATGGGTCCCCAGATCCTCAAAGGGTAATAAAGCTGCAACATCAAGAGCATCTTGACCGGTTGCATCACCGCCTGGTATGGCAACTGCTCGGCATCTGAACGTAAGGCGCTACATAGGGTAGTGCGAACGGCCCAGTACATCACTGTGGCCAAGCTTCCTGCCATCCAGGAACTATTTAATAGGCGGTGTCAGAGGAAAGCCCACAAAATTGTCAGAGACTCCAGTCACCCAAGTCATAGTCTATTTTCTTTGCTACCGCACGGCAAACGGTACCGGAGCGCCAAGTCTAGGACCAATAGTCTCCTCAGCAGCTTCTACCCCCAAGCCATAAGACTGCTGAACAATTCATAAAATCGCCACTGGACAATTTACATTGACCCCCCCCCCCCACCCCCCTCCCTTTTGTGCACTGATACTACTCACTGGTTGTTTGTTACCTATGCATAGTCCCTACGCCCCCACCTTCATGTACAGATTACCTCAACTAGCCTGTATCCCCGCACACTGACTCGGTACCGGTGCCCGCTGTATATAGCCTCGTTATTGTTATTGTTACTTTTTATTATTACTTTTTATTTTAGTCTACTTGGTAAACATTTTCTTCTTCTTGAACTGCACTGTTGGTTAAGGGCTTGTAAGTAAAGCATTTCACGGTAAAGTCTAAGTTGGTGTCTTGACCGATTGGTAAAAAACAGTTTGTCATAAAACACTATTTATATATATACAGTGGGGAGAACAAGTATTTGATACACTGCCGATTTTGCAGGTTTTCCTACTTACAAAGCATGTAGAGGTCTGTAATTTTTATCATAGGTACACTTCAACTATGAGAGACGGAATCTAAAACAAAAATCCAGAAAATCACATTGTATGATTTTTAAGTAATTAATTTGCATTTTATTGCATGACATAAGTATTTGATACATCAGAAAAGCAGAACTTAATATTTGGTACAGAAACCTTTGTTTGCAATTACAGAGATCATACGTTTCCTGTAGTTCTTGACTAGGTTTGCACACACTGCAGCAGGGATTTTGGCCCACTCCTCCCTACAGATCTTCTCCAGATCCTTCAGGTTTCGGGGCTGTCGCTGGGCAATACGGACTTTCAGCTCCCTCCAAAGATTTTCTATCGGGTTCAGGTCTGGAGACTGGCTAGGCCACTCCAGGACCTTGAGATGCTTCTTACGGAGCCACTCCTTAGTTGCCATGGCTGTGTGCTTCGTGTCGTTGTCATGCTGGAAGACCCAGCCACGACCCATCTTCAATGCTCTTACTGAGGGAAGGAGGTTGTTGGCCAAGATCTCGCGATACATGGCCCCATCCATCCTCCCCTCAATACGGTGCAGTCGTCCTGTCCCCTTTGCAGAAAAGCATCCCCAAAGAATGATGTTTCCACCTCCATGCTTCACGGTTGGGATGGTGTTCTTGGGGTTGTACTCATACTTCTTCTTCCTCCAAACACGGCAAGTGGAGTTAGACCAAAAAGCTCTATTTTTGTCTCATCAGACCACATGACCTTCTCCCATTCCTCCTCTGGATCATCCAGATGGTCATTGGCAAACTTCAGACAGGCCTGGACATGCACTGGCTTAAGCAGGGGGACCTTGCGTGCGCTACAGGATTTTAATCCATGACGGCGTAGTGTGTTACTAATGGTTTTCTTTGAGACTGTGGTCCCAGCTCTCTTCAGGTCATTGACCAGGTCCTGCCGTGTAGTTCTGGGCTGATCCCTCACCTTCCTCATGATCATTGATGCCCCACGAGGTGAAATCTTGCATGGAGCCCCAGACCGAGGGGGATTGACCGTCATCTTGAACTTCTTCCATTTTCTAATAATTGCGCCAACAGTTGTTTCCTTCTCACCAAGCTGCTTGCCTATTGTCCTGTAGCCCATCCCAGCCTTGTGCAGGTCTACAATTTTATCCCTGATGTCCTTACACAGCTCTCTGGTCTTGGCCATTGTGGAGAGGTTGGAATCTGTTTGATTGTGTGTGGACAGGTGTCTTTTATACAGGTAATGAGTTCAAACAGGTGCAGTTAATACAGGTAATGAGTGGAGAACAGGAGGGCTTCTTAAAGAAAAACTAACAGGTCTGTGAGAGCCGGAATTCTTACTGGTTGGTAGGTGATCAAATACTTATGTCATGCAATAAAATGCAAATTAATTATTTAAAAATCATACAATGTGATTTTCTGGATTTTTGTTTTAGATTCCGTCTCTCACAGTTGAAGTGTACCTATGATAAAAATTACAGACCTCTACATGCTTTGTAAGTAGGAAAACCTGCAAAATCGGCAGTGTATCAAATACTTGTTCTCCCCACTGTATATATTTTTATGTTTCTGACACCCCTCCCCAGAGGTGTCTCATTATTGCTGATTCCTACCTGTAGCTCACTATGAGGTGTCTAGTGATACAGGTTAAGGGCCCTGTTGGAGATTGGTGGTTGGTAGCGGAGTCGAGGGAACAAGCAGGGTTGGACACGGCCATGTTATTATCCCACACACAGTCTCTGTGGTTCATATGAACCCCATTCCTGGGAATTAGATTTGATTACAAATCGCCCCTGTCTGTTACCACAGAAGGCTTCCATCTGTCTCATTCCCAGCTAGGTTACGAGGTGCTATGTCGCCAGTACCTATGACTGGTGATAGGGAAAACCTCCATGCTTATTATAGAAAAAGTAATTAAGGGAAAACTATTTAGTAAACTGAAATAAAATAACAAACCTGTTTGAAAAATGAAAACTATTGCAAAACTATCTTTGACTCTAACTAAAATAGCCTAAAATAATAACCAGCATGAATTATGTTATTATTATTATGAATTATGTACATCCATAACTAGTTCTTTCCTCATTACCAGATATACTACATCCATAACTTGTGGTTTCCTCATTACCAGATATACTGAACATAATTCAAAAAATAGATTTGTGTTTTAAATATTTTTTATGTGGTTTTAAAGCTTCTGAACCTGGTGGCTGGTAAATGCTGCAATGGGATGGCAATGTTTCAAATAGACCTAGCTTGTGTATCACTCACTTGCTATCACCAGAAATACTTTAAGAAATTATGATATTGGAAACTCCTTTCGATTCGTATTAACAGCTTAAAGAAAAGAACATTGGCATGAATTACCCTCTGTGAACAAGAAGCACAACATTATAAATATTTTCAAAGATGTGAGATAATTAACTTGTTCTCTGTAATATCGTATAGCTTTGTAATCATGACATTACGTACTTTTAAGGAAAATAGGCATGTTTCTCGACTCATACCCTGACTTTAAAACGGGATTTCGTGAGAATTAGCTTAGGAACTGCGTGTCACAGCATGACAATGTGAACGTGATTGTTCGACCGTCTCTTGGACGGGCGTTATATTGGCTTTAACATTTTCTGGAATAGTTTTTATTTGAAAACGTTTTTGTTTACTTGCCTGCCTATTGAATTTGGAATGCACTGTACTGTTCATCTCTGAAACTCACTGAGATAATTCCTTTGTTACAGCAGTAGCAATACAGGGATATAACATCTACAGAAAAGATAGTAATGCTTATGGGGGAGCTGTTGCTGTATACAGTGCATTCGGAAAGTTTTCAGACCCCTTGACTTTTTCCACATTTTGTTACGTTAAAGCCTTATTCTAAAATGTATTGAATTATCCCCCCCCCCCCCCCCCCCCCTTTCATTTAGCTAATTTATTTGGCACCTGCATTTGGGGAGTTTCTCCCATCCTTCTCTGTAGATCCTCTCTAGCTCTGTCAAGTTGGATGGGGAACATCACTGCACAGCTATTTTCAGGTCTCTCCAGAGATGTTAGATCGGGCTCAAGTTCGGGCTCTGGCTATGTCACTCAAGGACATTCAGAAACTTCTACCGAAGCCACTCTTGCGTTGTCTTGGTTGTGCGCTTAAGGTCGTTGTCCTGTTGGACGGTGAAACTTCACCCCCAGTCTAAGGTCCTGAGCACTCTGGAGCAGGTCTATAATCAAGGATCTCTCTGCACTTTGCTCTGTTAATATTTCCCTGGATCCTGACTAGTCTCCCAGTCCCTGCTGCTGAAAAACATCCCCACAGTATCATGCTGCCACCACCATGCTTCACCGTAGGGATGGTGCCAGGTTTCCTCCAGACGTGACTCTTGGCATTCAGGCCAAAGAGTTCGATCTTGGTTTCATCAAGCCAGAGAATCTTGTTTCTCATGGTCTTAGAGTCTTAAGGGGCCTTTTGTCAAACTCCAAGCAGGCTGTCATGTGCCTTTTACTAAGTGGCTTCCGTCTGGCCACTCTACTATAAAGGTCTGATTGGTGGAGTGCTGCAGAGATGGTTGTCCTTCTGGAAGGTTCTCTCATCTCCACAGAGGAACTCTGGAGCTCTGTCAGAGTGACCATCAGGTTTTTGGTCACCTCCCTGACCAAGGCCCTTCTCCCCCAATCGCTCAGTTTGGCCGGGTGACCAGCTCTAGGAAGAGTATTCCATTTAAGAATGATGGATGCCACTGTGTTCTTGGGGACATTCAATGCTGCAGAATTTGTTATGGTACCCTTCCCCAGATCTGTGCCTCGACACAATGCTGTCTCTGAGCTCTAAGGACAATTCCTTCGACCTCATTGCTTGGTTTTTGCTCTGACATGCACTGTCAACTCTGGGACCTTATATAGACAGGTGTGTGCCTTCCAAATCATGTCCAATCAATTGAATTTACTACAGGTGGACTCCGAACAAGTTGTAGATACATCTCAAGGACGATTAATGGAAACAGGATGCAACTGAAAGCAATTTCGAGTCTCATAGCAAAGGGTCTGAATACTTATGTAAATAAGGTATTTCTGTTTTTTACCTGTTATCACTTTTTCATTATTGTGTGTAGATTAATGAGGATTCTATTTTTTTTTAATCCATTTTAAAATAAAGCTGTAACGTAACAAAATGTGGAAAAAGAGGAGGGGTCTGAACTTCATGAATGAACTCGGTTTTATTTAATTTATTTAACCTTTTCTCAATATAGGGGGTGCTGTTTCAACGTTACCATTTATCGTTCCCAAATTAAACTGCCTCGTACTCAATTCTTGCTCGTACAATATGCATATTATTATTACTATTGGATAGAAAACACTCTCTAGTTTCTAAAACCGTTTGAATTATTTCTCTGAGTGAAACAGAACTCGTTTGGCAGCGAAATTCCTGACGGGTACTGCAAAATCTGAAAATGTTGACCCTGTTCTAGGATCAGTTTAAAACTCTGTATGTATCCTATGGGTCGACATGAACTGCACGCGCCTTCCCCTGGATGTCAGTAACCAATGAGAATTGGAATGGAGTTTCTAGGCAGATCTCAGACCTTATAAAAGGCCATGGCATGGGGGGTGCAGTCTTTTCATTGTTCGTCATTGCGCAGAGCAGGACCTCAGCATGGCGTTCGGAAAAGCTCAAGTTATCGGCCTTAGATATATCCGTCTGTGATTTAATTCGATATAGGTGTTAGAAACATCATAACGAAGTTATTTTAAACCGAGTTATATCAGTTTATGCGAGTATATTGCGATTTTCGGAATTTCCTTAGTATTGCGTTTTGAGGATTTGGGCATGTCTGCGCCACATAGCTAACGTTAGCTGCTATTTCCAAAGTTGAAGAGGACGTTTTACAACCGAGCAACGATTCTTTTGGACAAAGGACAACTTGCCCAAGATTCTGATGGAAGCTCGTCCAAAAGTAAGAGCTATTTATGATTTAATTCGTATTTATGTGGAAAAATGTAAAAGGATTTGTCCGCCATTAATTTCGGCACTGGTCTGGCTGTAACGCACACTGTATGTCTAGTAACGTTAATTTTAAAAATCTAACACAGCGGTTGCATTAATAACTAATGCATCTTTCATTTACTGTCCAACCTGTATTTTTTTGTCAAGTTTACGATTATTTATCAATTAGATTAGGTGCCTCTCCAAGATGGCGCCGGCCAGAATGCCTGAAATGTTGCTACTGATCACATTGTATAACCACGATTTGTGCTGCTAAATATGCACATTTTCGAACAAAACCTATATGCATTGTGTAATATGATGTTACAGGACTGTCATCTGATGAAGTTTATCAAGGTTAGTCAAATTATACATCTTTTGCTGGATTGTTACGATCGCTAACCTTTGCTGCTGGTAAATGCGGTTGTGTTTCTGGCTATTGTGGTAAGCTAATATAATGCTATATTGTGTTTTTGCTGTAAAACACTTAAAAAATCTGACATATTGGCTGGATTCACAAGATGTTGGGCTTTCATTTGCTGTACGCTGTGTATTTTTCAGAAATGTTTTATGATGAGTATATAGGTATTTGACGTTGGTCTCTGTAATTATTCTGGCTGCTTCAGCACTATTTCAGATTGCAGCTGCAATGTAGAACTGTGATTTATACCTGAAATATGCACATTTTTCTAACAAAACATATGCTATACAATAAATATGTTATCAGACTGTCATTTGATGAAGTTGTTTCTTGGTTAGTGGCTATTTATATCTTTATTTGGTCGAAATTGTGATAGCTACCTATGCAGGAAAAAAATGGTGGAGAAAAAAAAGTTGTGTCTTTTGCTATCATGGTTAGCTAATAGATTTACATATTGTGTCTTCCCTGTAAAACATTTTAAAAATCAGAAATGATGGCTGGATTCACAAGATGTGTATCTTTCATCTGGTGTCTTGGACTTGTGATTTAATGATATTTAGATGCTAGTATTTACTTGTGACGCTATGCTAGGCTATGCTAGTCAGCTTTTTTACTGATGGGGGTGCTCCCGGATCCGGGATGAGTACCAGGTAAAAGTTAACTCCCATTCACGGCCGGTTGTGACACAGCCTGGACTCGAACCGGGGTGTCTGTAGTGACGCCTCAAGCACTGAGATGCAGTGTCTTAGACCGCTGCGCCACTCCGGAGCCCCATAATCATGTTCTAGTGCTGTCCCCACCTAAAATAAATCAAGACCAAGAGTCGTCCGTTCTTTCTACCAATCGATTGGTTGAAATGTTATGTGTATTTTTCCATATATAGACACAACCTATGTGTTTTAATAAAATCAACTATATGGACGGAACTGGTCTGATGCTTTAAGCACGCAGTTTGATCAAATAATTAAGACACACAAATGACTCAAGGGAGCCAGAGATCAAGATAACCTAACTAGAAGGAGAAAAATTCTGCCGTTATGCGCCTGAAGTTTCCGGTAATGGGCTACACCAGCGGTCTGCAACCTCCATTTGGAGTGCCAAGTTATCTTACCATTTCTACTGATCTGCGTGCCAGTTACGATTTTCATAGATACATTTTACTGGAACAGTTTCATTTAATTTATAATAGTATCTCAAAATCATTGTCTGTGATTTAATCTACATTCTATCTAAGTCTAAATGAAAATTATACAAATCTAAAAGTAACTTTTATTGCCATTGCCAACTATGTAAAAATAGTCTACATAAAGTCAACAAATAAAAACATTGCAGCCTGCAGGTAGAAAGTATCCTGATAAAAATAAATATCCTATAAATCACATTGGCTGATGGCCTGTCTACAACGAACTTGAAACATTGTATCAACTATCAACTGGGTCGGCCCAAAACTCAAGATAGCAAGCTTGCAACATTGTATAAAATATTCTGGGCCCTCAGAGTTTCCCTCGCCAGTGAGTTTGGGACAGACACAGCTGTCGGCTATTTGTGCAAAGAATAAGAGGTAATTGGGTATTTTATGACATTTCCACTGGATCAGAGCATTACATTTTTCCCTTTTATGCCGAGTGGTTATCGAAAGGGCGAGAGCTGGCAATATTTTACGAAAATACTTTGAGGAACTATTGTCATTCGCAATTGATTTTGATTAGACTTTGTTTACTTGCTGTTGGAGGTGAAGAAAATTATTTTGAGAAGCTCCACAACTCATTAGTGGTGGTGCGTTAAGACAGTCAGAAATACTATCAGACATTCCCAAATGGGCACATTTATAGGCCTACATTTGCGCGCAGGCCAGGTAGACTAATCCTACTGCTATCAAATCAAAATGTATTTGTCACGTGCGCCAAATACAACAGGTGTAGACCTTACAGTGAAATGCTGACTTACAGGCTCTAACCAACAGTGCAATTTCTAAGTTTAAAAAATGCACTCTACCTACGTAACATTTAGTTTCCTTATATTACGCTGGGAAAACGGTTTTCATGGGCACAGAAATACTAAATAATTTCAGAGTTTGCTAAATCCAATGGTTCTAACCGAGAGTCACCTTAAATTTGTTGACAACACCCAAATGGATACTGTCATTAACGCGGTTCTTCAATAATTACACATAATTCTTAATACTGTAGCTGTTTTGTTACAGTCACATGTTCAACTATTCTCAGCTGATCCAGGAAATAATTTTCTGAATGACAGTCACATGACAAACATCACGACATGCAACAACAACCAAAGTGCTTCTTCATTCATTATTCTGGTAAAGACAGTTATGCCGTGCTCCATGTTGGATCCAACATCCCTAACAAATTGATGTTTATAATGTGTTATTGTCTGCTTGATTTACAATAGGGTCTTGTTAGTTTGTTTGCACACAGAGATACTTAGCTCATGTGTAGAGAACTGTTCCTTGATGGATAGGCTATTGTACAACACACAGAGCTATTTTCCTTAATTCATGACATTTAGAATGACAACACATTACAGAGTACTCTAGTGGGATTATTGACTAAATTATCTGGTGATCAGGTTATGTCATGACAAAGACATTTTAGTTTCCATGTTTCACCTGAAATATTAAATTATATATAGTCATAGGTCTATGTTGTTAGGTGAAGTTATGGGTCCTACAGTAGGTCTATGTTGTTGTTAGGTGAAGTTATAGGTCCTACAGTAGGTCTGTTATTGTTAGGTGAAGTTATGGGTCCTACAGTAGGTCTATGTTGTTGTTAGGAGAAGTTATGTTAAACACTTAGTGGACAAACCCTCATTGTCAGGCTGATGGCAAAGCTAGTCAAATAGCATTTTAAGTGTTTTTTTAAAAGTATTAAGCAGTTGATTTGCAACAGTAGCACAAAGATTATATTAAGCAGGACATTCAAATGAGGTTTACAATTATAATCCAAAAGTAATGTGAAATGGACTCATAAGCAACCTGGAAATGGAGGCTATATTTGCTGTCAGCCTGTGACAAATCCCCTGAGTTTTCCCCCACAGTGGTGAATTAGTGAATAGACACAGAGCTTAATGTGAGTTTCCTTGAGTAGCACTCCTGATCTTGCGCTGATAGTGTGCTGTAATATTCAGAATACATCGTTAAAAACTAAAATCTTGGCTCACCATTTTTGTTCCAGGGAGATATACTACATCCATAACTAGTAGTTTCCTCATTAGCAGATATACTACATCCATAACTAGTGGTTTCCTCATTAGCAGATATACTACATCCATAACTAGTTGTTTCCTCATTACCAGATATACTACATCCATAACTAGTGGTTTCCTCATTACCAGATATACTACATCCATAACTAGTGGTTTCCTCATTAGCAGATATACTACATCCATAACTAGTGGTTTCCTCATTAGCAGATATACTACATCCATAACTAGTGGTTTCCTCATTAGCAGATATACCACATCCATAACTAGTGGTTTCCTCATTAGCAGATATACCACATCCATAACTAGTGGTTTCCTCATTAGCAGATATACTACATCCATAACTAGTGGTTTCCTCATTAGCAGATATACTACATCCATAGCTAGTGGTTTCCTCATTACCATATATACTACATCCATAACTAGTGGTTTCCTCATTACCAGATATACTACATCCATATCTAGTGGTTTCCTCATTACCAGATATACTACATCCATAACTAGTAGTTTCCTCATTACCAGATATACTACATCCATAGCTAGTGGTTTCCTCATTACCAGATATACTACATCCATAACTAGTGGTTTCCTCATTACCAGATATACTACATCCATAACTATCGGTTGCCTCATTAGCAAGGGGGAGTTTCTGCAACCAGATATACTACATCCATAACTAGTGGTTTCCTCATTACCTGATATACTGCATCCATAACTAGTGGTTTCCTCATTACCAGATATACTACATCCATAACTAGTGGTTCCCTCATTACCAGATATACCACATCCATAACTAGTGGTTTCCTCATTACCAGATATACCACATCCATAACTAGTGGTTTCCTCATTACCAGATATACTACATCCATAACTATCGGTTTCCTAATTAGCAGGGAGGAGTTTCTGCAACCAGATATACTACATCCATAACTAGTGGTTTCCTCATTAGCAGATATACTACATCCATAACTAGTTGTTTCCTCATTACCAGATATACTACATCCATAACTAGTGGTTTCCTCATTACCAGATATACTACATCCATAACTAGTGGTTTCCTCATTAGCAGATATACTACATCCATAACTAGTGGTTTCCTCATTAGCAGATATACTACATCCATAACTAGTGGTTTCCTCATTAGCAGATATACCACATCCATAACTAGTGGTTTCCTCATTAGCAGATATACCACATCCATAACTAGTGGTTTCCTCATTAGCAGATATACTACATCCATAACTAGTGGTTTCCTCATTAGCAGATATACTACATCCATAGCTAGTGGTTTCCTCATTACCATATATACTACATCCATAACTAGTGGTTTCCTCATTACCAGATATACTACATCCATATCTAGTGGTTTCCTCATTACCAGATATACTACATCCATAACTAGTAGTTTCCTCATTACCAGATATACTACATCCATAGCTAGTGGTTTCCTCATTACCAGATATACTACATCCATAACTAGTGGTTTCCTCATTACCAGATATACTACATCCATAACTATCGGTTGCCTCATTAGCAAGGGGGAGTTTCTGCAACCAGATATACTACATCCATAACTAGTGGTTTCCTCATTACCTGATATACTGCATCCATAACTAGTGGTTTCCTCATTACCAGATATACTACATCCATAACTAGTGGTTTCCTCATTACCAGATATACCACATCCATAACTAGTGGTTTCCTCATTACCAGATATACTGCATCCATAACTAGTGGTTTCCTCATTACCAGATATACTACATCCATAACTATCGGTTTCCTCATTAGCAAGGAGGAGTTTCTGCAACCAGATATACTACATCCATAACTAGTGGTTTCCTCATAAGCAGATATACTACATCCATAACTAGTGGTTTCCTCATTAGCAGATATACTACATCCATAACTAGTGGTTTCCTCATTAGCAGATATACTACATCCATAACTAGTGGTTTCCTCATTAGCAGATATACTACATCCATAACTAGTGGTTTCCTCATTAGCAGATATACTACATCCATAACTAGTTCTTTCCTCATTACCAGATATACTACATCCATAACTAGTGGTTTCCTCTTTACCAGATATACTACATCCATAACTAGTGGTTTCCTCATTAGCAGATATACTACATCCATAACTAGTGGTTTCCTCATTACCAGATATACTCATCCATAACTAGTGGTTTCCTCATTACCAGATATACTACATCCATAACTAGTGGTTTCCTCATTACCAGATATACTACATCCATAACTCGTGGTTTCCTCATTAGCAGATATACTACATCCATAACTAGTGGTTTCCTCATTAGCAGGGAGGAGTTTCTGCAATCAAATTGTATGCGCTTTGCCCTCGTGCCGCAATTTTAGCAAACGCAGAAAGGGGCCTATATTGGAGACAAAATTTTTTATTTCTGGTTACTACTAATGTGAAAACAAGACAAAATATGAATGTTGCTAACTTGACTGTCTTAATTGTCAAATAATTGAACAGGCGTCAATTGTTGTACAACTTCATGGGTATGCTCTGGGCATCACCTTTTACCTCAAATAAACAGTGGATTTCTGCTGTTGTGGGCCTTAACCGTCTGTCTGACTTTGTCATTCACACAGGAGAGAGACGGGACAATCGTGGATCCTTTGTGGAGCCTCAACAACATGATGCTGACGAGGCAGAGAAAAGTCTCTCCACATCAGAACACCTCAAGAAACACCAGCAGAGACCCACAGGGAATAAGTCTCACCACTGCTCTGACTGTGGGAAAAGATTAAACTCTTCAGTAAAACTTAAAATACATCAAAAAATTCACACTGGAGAGAAACCTTTTGGCTGTGAGCAATGTGGGAAGAGTTTTAGTCGGCTACAAACCCTGAAATCACACCAGAGAATACACACTGGTGAGAAACCTTATAGCTGTAATCAATGTGGGAAGAGTTTTACTCAGCTAAACAGCCTGATAGTACACCAGCGGACACACACAGGAGAGAAACCTTTTGGCTGTGATCAATGTGGAAAGAGTTTTGGTACATCTGGCTCCCTGAATACACATCAGAGAACACATACAGGAGAGAAGTCTTATAGCTGTAGTCAGTGTGGGAAGAGTTTTACTCAGCTAAATAGCCTGATAGTACACCAGCGGACACACTCAGGAGAGAAACCTTATAGCTGTGAACAATGTGGGAAGAGTTTTACTACATCTAGCCAGCTGACTATACACCAGAGAACACACACAGGAGAGAAATCTTATAGCTGTGATCAATGTGGGAAGAGTTTTACTACATCTAGCCAGCTGACTATACACCAGAGAACACACACAGGACATAATCTTTATAGCTGTACTCAATGTGCGAAGAGTTTTTCTACATCTAGCTATCTAACTATACACCAGAGAACACACACAGGAGAGAAACCATTTAGTTGTAATCAATGTGGGAGGAGTTTTACTTGGCTAAACAGCCTGGTATCACACCAGAGAACACACACAGGAGAGAAACCTCACAGCTGTAATCAATGTGGGAAGAGATACTCTGATAAAAGATCTCTGACTAAACATCAGAAAATACATTGAGTTGTTTCATGATATCAATGAAATAATGTAGAATGTTTTTAATATTGTGGAAGTATTTTATTAACGTCAATGTAGAATGTTTTAACATTGTAGTAGGAGATAAAATGTAAAATATGTACAAAATGTAGCTAGGTGTTTTCTACAAGTTGTCCTCTAACCAGTGATGTACACATTATTCCCAGATTCCGTGTGGCTTTTGAGCTGTTAGTTTTAACAGGACGCGCAACCTCATCTCCCTCCTCTTGGCACAATTGATTTCAACATGATATCGATGAGTGATGAGAAATAAGTGTTGCGTTCCTTTGTTTAGCGACCCCTACATTTAAATGCATCACTCCAAAATGTAGCTGACTGTCTTCTGCAGGTTGTCCTCTAACCAGTGAGGTAAAATATATCTCCCATTTCCATGTTTTTTTAGTTGTGTTAGTTTCAACAGCACCTACAACCTGATCCCCCCCCCCCCTAATTGATATCAGTGATTTATTGCTACTTGTCAAAACACCAGCGTTTTTGGTGCTTGTGCAATTTATAAGGTGCTTTCAAAAATAAATACAAGTTATATGATTCTTGTGGCAGATGTTTTTATGTAAATAGCACATGTTATGTTTAGGTTTTCAATTAATCACAAACTTCTTCTGCATTTGGACAGGTTAAAACTGTGATATTGGGGGTATCCCACCAAGCAAAATGTCACTGAAAGTAAGATATGCCCAATGTACAATATAAGTTTGGTTTTAGTTGAAAATATATATTTTTTATTTCAACATACTTGCAGCCTATACACATGGACGCAGTATAATAAATTGGTCTATAATCAATTTTATTAACAATCCTAATAAATTGAGTAATAAATATAGGATATATTTGTTGTCTTAAGGGGGAAGGTGTTACAGGCTTTGGTTTTTCCATTTATGTTTTGAGGTTGGACTTTAGCACGTAGGGCGTACTGATTGGTGTCACCTCATTAGTCAGTATGTGTTACACCTGTGCTGGCTTGTCCATCTCGTTAGTGGGAAGGTGTTTCACCTGAGCTGGTCCAGGTTCTATTTAAGAGTGTCTGGCCCAGTGCTCCAGTTGTCTTGATAGATGTGAAGAGTCAACACCTTTAGTTGCTCCACTTCCTGTCTTTTGGTGTGGGTTTGTCTTTTTTTGGCATTTCCTTAGGGTGCCCGTTAGTCTTCTGTTTGTTGTGTACTAAATATATATATATTTTTCCTGTGAAGCCATTGTGTTGCATCCATGTCTGAAATGTGCTGTATAAATAAAGCTTGATTTGAGTTCAACCAATGATTGACCAATCAAGAGACTATTGGTCCCTTTTAGTATGAAAAACAGTTTCAATCCCACTTTTCCAGCCTGCTGAAGCCGTGGTGGAGTGGTAAACACCACCCCTGGCTCTACCGGGGGCTTGAGGTGATCTCCCACAGCTCTAATTATTTCAGGTTCTGTGGCCTTGCCGTTCCATTTCTTGACTGCCCCTGCAACACATTTAGTCATATTATATAAAACACTCAAAGTAATGGATATGGAGCATCTACGGCCTCAGTTACACCTGGCACCTAAATGTGACTTCTGTCATCTGATCACTCCAAGCTGCATTAGGTCTGGATGCACAAAAGTCACAATGTGTTCGCATTAGGTTTAGATCTGCCAGGATGGGCATTGTGTTCGGAATTTGAGTCAGGCCACCGAATATGCATAAGCAATGTAAAGAGATGGGGTGAATGAGTGGGGAAAAATACATTTGACACAATTTACCTTCATAACAAAGAACAAATGTGTGTGCCTGAGTGGAAATGTACTTTCATATAGCCAAAAGGGGTAAGAAATTACACCAATATCAGTGGACAATTTGCACTAATGTAAATAAACATAGATGATGGAACATATTCCCTTTTGCTGACGTGATGAACCACTAAGGGGACATAAATATTTACCATGTGTGACCTCTCACCTCTCTGGCTGTAGAAGTGTTCTTCCTAACCAGTCCTTCAACAGCTCTCTGACTGAGCTCCACCCTCACTGGGTCTTCAGAGGAGAGGAAGGCTGAGGAGGGATGGAAGGATGAATGGATCAGTCAGTCAATAAAGTGTAGAGCTGCTGTCTAACAAAATCACTATTTTAGTAGTTCATTAAAGGCTTTATGACTGCTGAATACCAACTATCAATCACTTAGATCATGTATGTTCAGGTAGAGATACATCCTCGGGACGTCCCTAGCCCATTGAAGTTGACATTTAAAATAGTTAAGGTAAGGGTTAAGGTTGGGGTTTAGGGTAGTGATGTCCCAAGGATCCCAGATAGCATTGACCATCATGCATTATTCTGTCTCTTTTACATAGCAGGTGTAAAAGAAACACAGACAAGACAAGTAGGCACGCAATGGATTATGGTAATTGTAGTTAATTACATTTCATGCGCTAAACTATGTTGAATATTGGCCTGTTGGAAACTACAACTCTCTACTACATCACACAGTTCAGTCTGGATCTGATTTATCTCTAGAGAAACTACAACTCCCTACTACATCACACAGTTCAGTCTGGATCTGATTTATCTCTAGAGGAACTACAACTCTCTACTACATCACACAGTTCAGGCTGGGTCTGATTTAGCTCTAGACACTCGCTTGCTTGCCCCAATTCAGGGAACCGTTGATCTACTTCAGAGGAACTGTGTGGAAAGTGATTTCCTGTTGTTTTGACACCTCATTAGAAGACTAGAATAACTAGCTGTTGCTACAGAACGAGACGACCAATTCACAGTTAGTCTGTGTCTCGTTCTCCACACACGTACACATACCAAGATCAGGTGTTTTCTATATGCACAAGACAGTTTGACTATATAAGGCTTCTGAACTCCTTGTGTCATTGAGCTTTCGGCCTTCCACCTCAGAGTGTAGGGCTGACCAGCTACATTATTGCAATTCTTATCAAATAAAGGTTGATTGTTTGAAGAAATGACAAAGTCTCTCCAGATTGGTTAGAATTTCCACCACAATGTGCAGTAGGCTTTTTCAATACCAACAATGATAGACCAGACTCATAGTGCAGAATGAATGACTGACTGCCCAGTTCAACGTCAGTTCACCGTCTCACCTCATACTGTATTGGAGCAGCAGCAGCTGACTGCCCAGTTCAACGTCAGTTCACCGTCTCACCTCACACTTTATTGGAGAGGCAGCAGCTGACTGCCCGGTTCAACGTCAGTTCACCGTCTCACCTCACACTTTATTGGAGCAGCAGCAGCTGACTGCCCGGTTCAACGTCAGTTCACCGTCTCACCTCACACTTTATTGGAGCAGCAGCAGCTGACTGCCCGGTTCAACGTCAGTTCACCGTCTCACCTCATACTGTATTGGAGAGGCAGCAGCTGACTGCCCGGTTCAACGTCAGTTCACCGTCTCACCTCACACTTTATTGGAGCAGCAGCAGCTGACTGCCCAGTTCAACGTCAGTTCACCGTCTCACCTCATACTGTATTGGAGAGGCAGCAGCTGACTGCCCAGTTCAACGTCAGTTCACCGTCTCACCTCACACTTTATTGGAGCAGCAGCAGCTGACTGCCCGGTTCAACGTCAGTTCACCGTCTCACCTCACACTTTATTGGAGAGGCAGCAGCTGACTGCCCGGTTCAACGTCAGTTCACCGTCTCACCTCACACTTTATTGGAGAGGCAGCAGCTGACTGCCCAGTTCAACGTCAGTTCACCGTCTCACCTCACACTTTATTGGAGAGGCAGCAGCTGACTGCCCGGTTCAACGTCAGTTCACCGTCTCACCTCATACTGTATTGGAGCAGCAGCAGCTGACTGCCCGGTTCAACGTCAGTTCACCGTCTCACCTCACACTTTATTGGAGCAGCAGCAGCTGACTGCCCGGTTCAACGTCAGTTCACCGTCTCACCTCATACTGTATTGGAGAGGCAGCAGCTGACTGCCCGGTTCAACGTCAGTTCACCGTCTCACCTCATACTGTATTGGAGAGGCAGCAGCTGACTGCCCGGTTCAACGTCAGTTCACCGTCTCACCTCACACTTTATTGGAGAGGCAGCAGCTGACTGCCCAGTTCAACGTCAGTTCACCGTCTCACCTCATACTGTATTGGAGCAGCAGCAGCTGACTGCCCAGTTCAACGTCAGTTCACCGTCTCACCTCATACTGTATTGGAGCAGCAGCAGCTGACTGCCCGGTTCAACGTCAGTTCACCGTCTCACCTCATACTGTATTGGAGAGGCAGCAGCTGACTGCCCGGTTCAACGTCAGTTCACCGTCTCACCTCACACTTTATTGGAGCAGCAGCAGCTGACTGCCCAGTTCAACGTCAGTTCACCGTCTCACCTCATACTGTATTGGAGCAGCAGCAGCTGACTGCCCGGTTCAACGTCAGTTCACCGTCTCACCTCACACTTTATTGGAGCAGCAGCAGCTGACTGCCCGGTTCAACGTCAGTTCACCGTCTCACCTCATACTGTATTGGAGCAGCAGCAGCTGACTGCCCGGTTCAACGTCAGTTCACCGTCTCACCTCACACTTTATTGGAGCAGCAGCAGCTGACTGCCCGGTTCAACGTCAGTTCACCGTCTCACCTCATACTGTATTGGAGCAGCAGCAGCTGACTGCCCGGTTCAACGTCAGTTCACCGTCTCACCTCATACTGTATTGGAGCAGCAGCAGCTGACTGCCCGGTTCAACGTCAGTTCACCGTCTCACCTCATACTGTATTGGAGCAGCAGCAGCTGACTGCCCAGTTCAACGTTAGTTCACCGTCTCACCTCATACTGTATTGGAGCAGCAGCAGCTGACTGCCCAGTTCAATGTTAGTTCACCGTCTCACCTCATAATGTATTGGAGCAGCAGCAGCTGACTTGATCTTTGATGCTAATCAGCATGTTTGAATCTGAGAGTAAATAGAGCCGACTACACTCTAAAAATGAAGGGTTCAACTGGAGTTGTTCTCAGATCCCCTAAGAACCGTAGGGTTCTTGGTCAATGAAAAACAGCCCCAAAAGGTTCTTCAAAGAACTTGTTAGAAGGTGGGTTCATCGAGGAAACCTCCGTTGTTGCTGGACTTCTTCCGGGATCTTCGCAATTACAACTGAAAACGATGGTGACAAGTTTGGATGCGACAAAATTTAAAAAGGCTAAGTTGGGTTGATATTTGGCTCTGAATATGTATCGAAATAATATAACATACTAATAATGAATAACGAAGACAATTCTGTTTTTCTGTGAATAGCTTCCATAACGTTACTATAGCTAATTAACGTAAATATTAGAAAGCCGGGTTTGACCGTCGGCGTTGTATGAGCTACAGTACAGTACCGTTAGCTAGCTAGCTAACGTTATGTCCTAACTAGGCAGAACTAGGTTTGGATTATTTCCCTGAACTATATTCTTTCCCATATATTGTATATCGTTTCCATAAAGCCAACATGGCTTTACACTCATTAACGTACGTTTCCAATCTAGAGCAGTTCTCACTTTTGTGTTAAGGAACTTGCTAACGTTAACTAACTAACTAACTAACTAAGGACGGTGACCTGTCCAAACGAGATGTTACTACGAACTGAATCGTCAATGGAGGGCTTCCTCTTTATATAGCCTGCTACAGCATGCAATACTATTAACGCACAATGGTGCATAACATTACATGGACAACACTATCCCATTTTGGAAACGTTACATGTACAATACTGTAACGACCCTGGGTTTATAAGCGCGGAAATCGACTCTGCCGCACGAGCATGCTTTTGCGGCACAGTTGACAGCGCGCCGGACTTCGGGCTAGAAGGTCGAGGACTCGAGACCTGCTCCCTGCTGTTTCATTACAATACTATCCCATTTTGGAAACGTTACATGGACAATACTATCCCATTTTGGAAACGTTACATGTACAATACTATCCCATTTTGGAAACGTTACATGGACAATACTATTCCATTTTGGAAACGTTACTTGTACGCCCCCTTGTGGAGGGAAATTAATATCTTAGATGGTAGCTGTAGATGGGATTCAAATCATAATGGTATTAATACAGTGTCTAGACCACCTCTTTTGTATAAATGCCCTTCAGAATACAAACACAGTATTGCCACGCAGCAAAATGTTGCGTATAATCTTAAAAGTCAGTCTGATAAAATATTGAACAATTTGTGTACAAATATATTGTTACTGTATGGCAGTACTGTATTGGCTAGTGCTTTCTCCAATATGTTCTTCTATTTTACATTCATTGTATGTCGATGCCATTTATCTTCCAATATTTATTTAATATATATATATATATATATATATATATTTGTTTTAATGCTTGTAAGACTATTCTTTGACACATTTTCTCTTCCTTTGAAATTCTTATAGGACAGAACATGGACACAATGCAATTGGGATCAAGAAGAAGGTACAGATAGGTTGTAGGACAGCTGCATTTGATGTGTACATTTAACCTACATAGCAGTCAATACAAACTGACATCTATTAGCATACAAATGTGTGCAAATTATCTTTTCAGATCTTCTCAGAAATGAATCCATGAGTCCATGGAATGGATATAGACAAAAAGATAATTCAAGGACTATCAGAGGTCGAGAGGCGAGGCAGGGGTGAGGACATCATCCTGCTATTTTGACAGTCCCTGAAGGACAATACAGAACAGGGATTTGCTCTGATTCCTTCCCTTTCTCTAATGTATTTTGTAATAAAATTAGCAAGTGTAGTAAGATCATTGCTTTACTTTACTAGGACTGGAGACCACAGCAGCGATCCTGCTCTTGCCCTACCTCCTCAATGAGGACACGAGTGGCCTTTATGTCCGTGACAAGGTATGCCTATGCACCAATCATCTGTTTCTTCATAAACATAGGTGTGCATGCTTATATAAAACTACAGCTGAACATTTGTTCTGTTCTTTGTATGTGTGTTCATCTTTTCTTACTTTTGTTGACACAGATTTCACCGCTCTTCACTCCTTTACTGCACATCGGCAGAAATCCATTTCACCATTAGAGTGAAGTCCTGCTGGCCTTTGATGGGGAGAACATCCACGCCCTCGAGGACATCCCCATGGGACTTGGGGCTCTGCTAGGGTTGTATTTTTTATTTTCCCTTAAATTTCACAAAAATGTCAGAAAAACACTTATGTTGTTAAGTTACTGTGTTCTGAGCGGGCTGAGTGGGTATGACCAAAGTTATTCTAGTTAGCTACACTTTATATAAAATTTTTACACTATAATAAATGTTTCTGATGCCACATCACCCGTTTTCAAAGGGATAGAGTTGTGCCCATCGAATTGTGTTTTTATTCTTATGGATTGACTGATGTAGGTTATACATTTTGGCGATTTACATATTACTTTTAAGGCTGGAACAATTCATAATGGTGAAGCCGAAAGAAGGGACAGTTGTAAAGTTTGGTTTTATTCTTGTCCACTGGTAAGAAGAGGACAGTTAGTCGCGCTCACTGGGATATATTTGGCTGTAAGAGATTCAGGTCTGAATAGTTGAATCGTAAAAGTTTCGTGATAGTTTCTGGTGATTGATTCTTGGTTTGATTGTTTAGGTAACACCAGTGAATTGGAACAGAAAGTTAATGTATTCAAACATAATCTGTTTCCATTATGTGGAACCTTGTCAGGTCAGTAACGTGAATTGCAGGTTGAGTTAATTTTATTTTAAAGGGGTACACATACATATGGAATATTAGAAGTTTTAATTTCTGAGTTTTAATTAAAAACATGGGAATCCTTTAGAAAAAGGGAATGTTCTGAAAACCTGGGATACAACATGTAGAAAATGTTTGATGGTTTTTCTTTAATTTGTCTAATAGAGTAAGAAACACTTCTTTGAAGGGGTAGAATGACTTATGACCTCTATAATAGCTTTCATTTGTGGTCTGATCAGCCTCAATGGAAAGCTATTTGGATGGAGAATTTAAGGTAATTTGCAATACTGATTTCAAGGTAACTCGTGAAATTGATAAGGAGAGTTATGTGTTAAAAATGGGGGAGGATATGGTCCTTTGAGGTTTGGACAGGACATATTTTAAGCCAATAGGGCAGGAAAATAGATTGAGATGGAAAAATAGTGATTTTATAAGCAAAAAAATGTATTATGAAAATAAATATGTTGCCGTTCTTAGGGATGGTAAATTACTGTAGATAATGGATCCCACACTATGCAACATATATGAAATTATTGATGAGACTGATTCAAGATTATTGTTAGATAAAATACAGTGGGCTCCCGAAGGAGAGATTTCATTAGTACAGAAAACATATGCTATGTTTAGCATTCGTTTTGGCTTTATTTAATCATTAGAAGATTTTTATTTAAATAGTAAAAAGTTGACAGGGATATATGGCATCTGTGGTGATCCAGGATCATTGAGATTTCTTGGAATGATTAACTATTGTCGAGCATGGGTACCATACTTTTCCTTGCATACAGAACAACTTAGTGAGTTGATTTATGGTAAAGCTATGGCAGCAAAAGATAAGATCGAGTGGACAGATGAGGCTGAGAACTAGTTTGTAAACATAAAGAAGTTATTGAAATCTAGCTCTGTTCTAGCGTTTCCCAGATATGATCGTCCTTTTACACAGACAGTAGACTGTAGGGAGGGGTTCATGACGTCAGTACTAACTCAGGAACACGGGGGAAAAAGCAAGCCTATTGCTTACTACTCCTCCCGTTAGATGAAGTAGCCCAAGCCATGCCACTATGTTTGCAGACTGTGGTGGCTGCCGCACGGGCTGTGGAGGATTCAGCCTCTGTAGTACTGTAACATGATTCGACTTTGAGGGTACCGCATGCCGTATCGATTTTATTATTGGAACATAAGATGGCTTACATGTCACCAGCAAGACATTTGTCTTGCATGATAATTCTGTTGAGCATGCCGAATCTAACAATTGAACGGTGTACTACCTTAAACCCCTCCACTTTGATCCCCATAGCCACTGATGGGTGCCCCCATGACTGTGTAGCGGAGACGGAGAAAGTTGTTCTCCCTAGACCAGATCTAACTGATTTGCCTTTGCCTGAGGCGGAAATAACTATGTTTGTGGATGAGTCCTCAAGAAAAAACCCAGATGGCTCGAATGCCACTGGATATGCAGTAGTGACTCTTACTGGGGTGTTGGAAGCTGAAGCATTACCAAAAAATTACTCTGCTCAGCAAGCTGAAATTGTCTCCCTCACCAGGGCTTGTGAATTGGGAAAGGGTAAACGCATTAACATACATGCGGATAGTGCTTATGCTTTTAACACCATCCATGTATTTGCAGCTCAGTGGAGAAACAGGGGTATGATCACTACGGCAGGAAAACTATTACACATGCGCAGCTAATTTTAAAATTGCTAGAAGCAGTCTTATTACCAGAGAAGATAACGATTTGTA
Organism: Salvelinus alpinus; assembly: GCF_045679555.1. Lineage (NCBI taxonomy): Eukaryota > Metazoa > Chordata > Actinopteri > Salmoniformes > Salmonidae > Salvelinus > Salvelinus alpinus. The sequence continues at coordinate 41,002,839 of NC_092115.1, read as the reverse complement.
AATGCGAAGCACATACAAAAGGCACTGACTACGTCTGTATTGGCAACCGAAAGGCAGATCCTGAAGCTAAGAGAGCTGGCGAAAAGCCAAACTCTCCCACAGATTCTCACTTGAAGGAAGAAGTTAGTATTGACACAAAATTAGTGAAGGAAAGTCAGCTTCGTGCCCCAGTTAAGGAAGTTACTAGATGGGTTAAGATGGGGGCCGTTGACAAAAGAGGAATTTGGCACAAAGGGAACCTCCCTATTTTACCTAAGTCATTGTTTAGATAGGTAGCAATATGAATACATGGGCGGAGCCATGTATCAACCGGAGGGATGGTAGGGATAATTAGACAACACTTTGTAGCATACGGAATAACTAACTATTAAAAATATATATATAATAATTTTAAAAAATTGTTCACGTTGTGGTATATGTGCACAGAATAAGCACCAGGGTAGACAGAAAGCAGGTTAGGAAAGACGTTGAGGCCTAGGTGATAACAAACAACTTAAAGTTTTATTATAATAGATAAATATAGCAAATGGGTAGAAGCGTTCCCAACTTAGTTGGCGGACACGATTTGGGCAGTTAAAATATTAGGTTGAGGTATTATCCCTAGAGTTGGTTTACTAGGATCTCTGTCTTTAAATAATGGAATAATGGACTGATTCAATGGAATAATGGAAGTATGTGCTTCGCATATAGTGGGTTCTGTTAAACCACCGCCTTTGCCATTAGAATAGCTGAGAGAGTCACTTGGGTCCACGTTACCCACTGCAAGAAGGTCTGTACCCATATAAGCACTGCTGATCACACACAGAGTTAGGATAAGAACCGAGTACCAACAGGATCCGGGGGTTACCTCCTTAACGAAGATTTCCTATCCCCGACCGTTCATCACTGTGGGTGATCCTAGAAGTGTGAGTATGGGGTGGTACCTAGCAGACCGACTAAGGGCAGGCGAGGGTTGGCGGTTTTTGGGAAGAGTAGGGGCTCTGATCTGCATCCTAGTCTTTGAAACCTTTCTGATACATCCAAATCCACCACCTGCCGGTACTAATTATATGACACCATTGTCATTGATAAGAAGTAATAGATACACTATATAATACACTGATGAGTGGCTTACAGAATAAGTAGTCAAAGAAGATCAAGATGTAGGATTTAAGGTTAACATTCAAAAATTCCCTAGGAAAGCAAATAAATGTACAGGGATTGGGATGGCCAGATTGAAGTACTAGGCCAACCCACCTTGGTTCACTTTAACTTCTGATGAGTACCAGTGTTATAGATACAAGAATGGCACCGAGAACTTAGATGATTTGAATGGCTGAAAGGTAATCGTTAATGTGACTGACTTAGGTTTGGAAGTACAGGAGACAATTCTTAACCTCACAGCACCTATAACTGATGTAGGGTGGGCTCGTACCAGCAAAGGACGCATACGACAGAAACTACCAAAAAGGGTGTTCAGGAAATTGCTCCCCGGGGTTATTGGTCCAACCAGTTCGAGTTAGTCATCAGAGGCCAGTTATAGGAGGCTAAAGTAGGCACAGGAGGAGTTTTGACCAGGATGGGAGTTTAGATGGATGCTATTGGCATCCTCAGTGAAGTTACAGATTAATACAAAGCTAGGAATCAAATAGGTGAAGACTTAACCACTACATTATTTTGGTGGTTGACAATAAATAAAAATGTGGATTGGATTAATGACATCTATTATAAGCAACAGAGATTCGTGAATGAGAATGGGGATGCAGGAAAGGGGTTCTCTGACCAATTATCCGCCACCTCCCTCATGGCCAGGTAAAATAGACTGACTCTCGATATGTAAATTGGCAGAAAAGGGCGGGGTATGTAGAATGATTGGGGTTCATTGCTGTACGTTTATTTTTGAAATAACACAGCTCCAGGCAGATCAGTGACCAAGACTCTGGCAGAGAACTCTGGGGTGGATAATTCTCTTACAAATTGGTTTGACAGTATGTTTGGGAAATGGAAAATTGTCATAATCACTGTGTTGTGGGACACTTTCACCTGTATGAGTGTTTGATTCCGTGTATGTGAGGTCTCATTTCCAGGACTCTGGAGAGGTTGATGACGCAACAGATGGTGAGATACGGAACTATTCCAAGCTCCGACCAGTGGGATGAAGAATACAGACTTCCAGGCCTAGGAAAAGGCTCCGTGTCTTTTAATTACGAAGAGCCAGTGTTAGATGAGACTGTTTTCAATGTTTAGTTAAAGGCTGTTCCTTTCATGAAGATTATGATGAAAATCCTGAAAATGGAAGATTTATAATTGGATATAGGCGCAGAACAGTAATTGATGAGGAATCGAATGTAAATACATGTATTGGTTTGGTTTATTCTTGTATAACATTACTGTTTTCATATAGTGGGTGATATGTCAGTATGAATTATTTAGTCATTAAGGGTGGATTGTTAAAATATTTGATCAAGGTTTAAGATAAATGATTAAATAATTCTACCCGGAAACTTAACCATTAGTATTAGAGGTTATGTAGCATGGACAAGGAGTAATTACAAATGATAACCATTGGGGAAGAGAGGAATGTATGTGTGTGCCGAAAGAAAGCAAAGAGACTCCTTAACCTATGTTTGAACCGACCCGGCTATAACTCTGGGGAGATAAGATAGGACAGGGAGAGCCCCTCCAGGTTTCCCGTATCTGGGGGGGACTGGAACCTTCAGCTGAGTGGTAATAAACTGTGGTGAGAATGGTAGAAAAGTAGATAGGATAGCTCTCCTCCTGTTAGTGTGTATGTATGTGCGTAGGTTAAGAGAATGTTATAAGAGGAACATCTTTGGATATGCATGGGAGAATTCTCGCAAATAAACTTGGATTTGATCAATTGTGAGCTGGGAATTCTGTCTGTTTAATTTAAAACCAGAACTTTACAACCTCTGGGTTACAGAACGATTAAGATAATTTACATTTATGAACATTGATTACTAAATTACATAACACTCATACATTTACAGTGGGGAGAACAAGTATTTGATACACTGCCGATTTTTCAGGTTTTCCTGCTTACAAAGCATGTAGAGGTCTGTAATTTTGATCATAGGTACACTTCAACTGTGAGAGACGGAATCTAAAACAAAAATCCAGAAAATCACATTGTATGATTTTTAAGTAATTAATTTGCATTTTATTGCATGACATAAGTATTTGATACATCAGAAAAGCAGAACTTAATATTTGGTACAGAAACCTTTGTTTGCAATTACAGAGATCATACGTTTCCTGTAGTTCTTGACCAGGTTTGCACACACTGCAGCAGGGATTTTGGCCTACTCCTCCATACAGACCTTCTCCAGATCCTTCAGGTTTCGGGGCTGTCGCTGGGCAATACGGACTTTCAGCTCCCTCCAAAGATTTTCTATTGGGTTCAGGTCTGGAGACTGGCTAAGCCACTCCAGGACCTTGAGATGCTTCTTACGGAGCTACTCCTTAGTTGCCCTGGCTGTGTGTTTCGGGTCGTTGTCATGCTGGAAGACCCAGCCACGACCCATCTTCAATGCTCTTACTGAGGGAAGGAGGTTGTTGGCCAAGATCTCGCGATACATGGCCCCATCCATCCTCCCCTCAATACGGTGCAGTCGTCCTGTCCCCTTTGCAGAAAAGCATCTCCAAAGAATGATGTTTCCACCTCCATGCTTCACAGTTGGGATGGTGTTCTTGGGGTTGTACTCATCCTTCTTCTTCCTCCAAACACGGCGAGTCGAGTTTAGACCAAAAAGCTCTATTTTTGTCTCATCAGACCACATGACCTTCTCCCATTCCTCCTCTGGATCATCCAGATGGTCATTGGCAAACTTCAGACGGGCCTGGACATGCGCTGGCTTGAGCAGGGGGACCTTGCGTGCGCTGCAGGATTTTAATCCATGACGGCGTAGTGTGTTACTAATGGTTTTCTTTGAGACTGTGGTCCCAGCTCTCTTCAGGTCATTGACCAGGTCCTGCCGTGTAGTTCTGGGCTGATCCCTCACCTTCCTCATGATCATTGATGCCCCACGAGGTGAGATCTTGCGTGGAGCCCCAGACCGAGGGTGATTGACTGTCATCTTTAACTTCTTCCATTTTCTAATAATTGCGCCAACAGTTGTTGCCTTCTCACCAAGCTGCTTGCCTATTGTTCTGTAGCCCATCCTAGCCTTGTGCAGGTCTACAATTTTATCCCTGATGTCCTTACACAGCTCTCTGGTCTTGGCCATTGTGGAGAGGTTGAAGTCTATTTGATTGAGTGTGTGGACAGGTGTCTTTTATACAGGTAATGAGTTCAAACAGGTGCAGTTAATACAGGTAATGAGTGGAGAACAGGAGGGCTTCTTAAAGAAAAACTAACAGGTCTGTGTGAGCCGGAATTCTTACTGGTTGGTAGGTGATCAAATACTTATGTCATGCAATAAAATGCAAATTAATTACTTAAAAATCATACAATGTGATTTTCTGGATTTTTGTTTTAGATTCCGTCTCTCACAGTTGAAGTGTACCTATGATAAACATTACAGACCTCTACATGCTTTGTAAGTAGGAAAACCTGCAAAATCGGCAGTGTATCAAATACTTGTTCTCCCCACTGTACATCTTTCAATACTTCTAAAATTGGGTTCAGGTATAAAATAATTACAGGTTTAAAACAATTACAGGTGCACCTTACTATCTTATACTACAGTATATCATAAATGGTCTTAACTAGTAACACAGATTCTAGTTTTCATCCAGTTCACAGATAGCTGACTCAGCTTCAGAGCCTCCTGGCTGGGCCCCTTTTACACCTCCACACAGGAATACACACTCACAGCCTACGGATTTTCTAAAAACTACACTTTGCATGTTTTGCTCACATTCTTTTTTTTAAACTAGGTTTGAGTTGTGGTATCCACTCAGATCAAAGGTGGGTTCATCTGCTCCGTTCCCGAAGTGTGGTCTCCCTGAGATCCCAAGTTAGAGGGATCCCTCGTGCACCATTTACCCAGGTCGTCAGGAGCCAGGTCATTGACCCAGGTCGTCAGTCACCAAGTCAAGATTCACGTCCCCATCGCCAAATGTGGTTGTTAATTTCTTTAATAACAAATAAACAAACGTATCACACAAGTCAGAGTTATACTTAAACTAAATCTTTATTCACTTAATAATAAGGGAGCAGGTCAATACAACGTACACATATAAAGTGAATCAATTGAGTGCTCTACGATAATGATGGCTGGTCGATGAATCACCCCCAGATGATTCATTGAGAGCCCTGAGACAAAAGTACCAAGGTCTTTTACAGCCAAGATACACCCCTTTCAATCTAAATGACGAACAACAGATGTATAGAATGGGTCACAAGGTTAAGATTTGTATAAAAGATAGTTATAATTCTCAGCAGACAGTATCTGCTGTAAAAACAGTACTCTTTGTGTAGAGACCAGGGTCTGGCCCTGGGGTCATCTCTCCCTGATACCATATAGAACAGAAACATTAACTCATGCTCTGGAATGCGGTCTCTTTAGGTTTTATCACTCAAAAGACATTGTAAATCTCCTGTCAGTGTTATCTCCCAGAGGCCCATCGTCAGTAGAAAAGACACAATAGTTATAAGAACCCTCTATTCTGTTGCATAAAACAACCATTTGATGCAATAAAAGTATTATAACATAATCTTGCACTTTTGCTCTCAGTGTTCACTGAAAGTTGACTAGTAACAACAACTGGGACATAAAAGTCCCCCATCATGAGACCCACTAAATTTGCACAAGAAGCGGCAAACAAAAGAAAAACCCACAACAAACTTAAAAACAAGAAACAAACCAAAACGGTAGCGCATCTAAAGTTGCTGACTCGCCACATCTATCAAGACAACTGGAGCACTGGGCCAGACACTCTTAAATAGCACCTGGACCAGCTCAGGTGAAACACCTTCCCACTAACGAGATGGACAAGCCAGCACAGGTGTAATACATACTGACTAACGAGGTGACTCCAATCCGTGCGCTGACATGCTAACGAGCTGACATGCTAACGAGCTATACGTGCTAAAATCCAAACCTCAAAACATAAATGGGAAAAACCAAAGACTGTAACACCTTAAGAGAATGCTTACCACCAACAGAAAACAACTTCCATTTCACATTATAATCAACTACAATGCTTCACCTTCACCAATATAAACATGGCGTCTACTGGCTGTCAAAAATTAAAAACAAGAAAAAAAGTATTTTTCCCCTACTCGTTTCTAGAACTCTCGTCTTCCTAAAACTCACTAGCTTCTAGAACTCTCGTCCCCTTGGAACGAGTCCAAACTAAACTAATCTCCAATACAGGAAAAACGTGCAGTCAAAATAAATTGTGATCCATGGCAACTCACTGCCTAAACGCAAAACAAGAAACTTTTTGACTTCCCACCCTTGAGACAATCAGCAACCAAGTTGCCCTTACCACGGACATATCTGATTTCAAAAGGAAACTCCTGCAATATCCGTAGTAACTTTTCACCTCACTTCGGAGCTTCTCTCTCTTTTCAGGGTTCACTAGATAGGCATGTTGTTGGTTCGGGGCCCAGTCCCCAATGTCATGCTCTAGTACATTTGGGTTGGCACATCTGAAAATGAACCCTGATATTCTAAAAGCAGGGCAACAATGTCAATAAAATTGTCAGTTGGCTGCATAAATCACAATAAATCACTGATATCAATTAGTGGGGAAATCAGGTTGTATGTGCTGTTGAAAATAACACAACTTTTTTTTTTAAACACATGGAAATGGGAGATATATTTTACCTCACTGATTAGAGGATAACCTGCAGAAGACAGTCAGCTACATTTTAGAGTGATGCATTTACATTTACATTCTACATTGTGACATTAATTCATTGATATCATGAAACAACTCCTTCATGTATGTATTTTCCAATGTTTGATCAGAGATCTTTTATCAGAGTATCTCTTGTCACATTGATCACAGCTATGCGGTTTCTCTCCTGTGTGTACTCGCTGGTGAACTATCAGGCCGTTTGGCTGAGAAAAACTCTTCCCACATTGATTACAGCTATAAGGTTTCTCTCCCGTGTGTGTTCTCTGGTGTGTAGTCAGAGTGCTAGATGAAACAAAACGCTTCGCACATTGATCACAGCTATGAGGTTTCTCTCCTGTGTGTGTTCTCTGGTGTACTATCAAGCTGCTTGACTGAGTAAAACTCCTCCCACATTGAGCACATCTATAAGGATTCTCTCCTGTGTGTGTTCTCTGATGTAATCTTAACTGTCCTGAAAAAACAAAACTCTGTCCACAGTCAGAGCAGCTGTAAGGTTTCTCTCCTGTATGTATTCTATCATGTTTTTTAAGGTCTGTTGACTGAGTGAATCTTTTCCCACATTGAGCACAGCTATAAGGTTTCTCTCCAGTGTGTGTTCTCTGGTGCGATTTTAACTGTCCTGAAAAAACAAAACTCTTTCCACAGTCAGAGCAGCTATAAGGTTTATCTCCTGTATGTATTCTCTCATGTTTTTTAAGGTCTGTTGACTGAGTGCATCTCTTCCCACATTGAGCACAACTATAAGGTTTCTCTCCCGTGTGTGTTCTCTGGTGTGATTTTAAATGTCCTGAAGAAACAAAACTCTTCCCACAGTCAGAGCAGCGGTGAGTTTTCTTCCTTGTGGGTCTCCGCGGGTGTTTCTTGAGACTTTTCTTTGCCTCGTCAGCATCTTGAGGTTGTTGAGGCTCCCCAGAGGATCCTCGATAGTCACTTCTCTCTCCTGTGTGAACAACAAAGTCAGACAGATGGTTAAAGGCCTACAACAGCAGAAATCCACTATAAAAGGTGATGCCAACAGCGTAGCCATGATGTTGTACAACAATTGACGTCTGTAATGAATGTTACAATTGTCTTACGACAGTCAAGTGAGCAACAATATTTTGTATTTTCTTTTCACATTAGTAGTAACATCGATGATTGTAGACTAGAAATAAGTTATTATAGTTGCTGAACCCCTAAGCAGTGTGCCAGGCAACTTTTGGTCACCAATATAGGCCCCTTTCTGTGTTTGCTAAAATTGCCGCACAAGCGCGATGCACACACAATTTAGTTGCAGAAACTCCTCCATGCTAATGAGGAAACCACTAGTTATGGATGTAGTATATCTGCTAATGAGGAAACCACTAGTTATGAATGTAGTACAGTGGGGCAAAAAAGTATTTAGTCAGCCACCAATTGTGCAAGTTCTCCCACTTAAAAAGATGAGAGAGGCCTGTAATTTTCATCATAGGTACACTTCAACTATGACAGACAAAATGAGGGAAAAAAATCCAGAAAATCACATTGTAGGATATTTTATGAATTTATTTGCAAATTATGGTGGAAAATAAGTATTTGGTCACCTACAAACAAGCAAGATTTCTGGCTCTCACAGACCTGTAACTTCTTCTTTAAGAGGCTCCTCTGTCCTCCACTCGTTACCTATATTAATGGCACCTGTTTGAACTTGTTATCAGTATAAAAGACACCTGTCCACAACCTCAAACAGTCACACTCCAAACTCCACTATGGCCAAGACCAAAGAGCTGTCAAAGGACACCAGAAACAAAATTGTAGACCTGCACCAGGCTGGGAAGACTGAATCTGCAATAGGTAAGCAGCTTGGTTTGAAGAAATCAACTGTGGGAGCAATTATTAGGAAATGGAAGACATACAAGACCACTGATAATCTCCCTCGATCTGGGGCTCCACGCAAGATTTCACCCCGTGGGGAAAAAATGATCACAAGAACGGTGAGCAAAAATCCCAGAACCACACGGGGGGACCTAGTGAATGACCTGCAGAGAGCTGGGACCAAAGTAACAAAGCCTACCATCAGTAACACACTACGCCGCCAGGGACTCAAATCCTGCAGTGCCAGACGTGTCCCCCTGCTTAAGCCAGTACATGTCCAGGCCCGTCTGAAGTTTGCTAGAGAGCATTTGGATGATCCAGAAGAAGATTGAGAGAATGTCATATGGTCAGATGAAACCAAAATAGAACTTTTTGGTAAACTCAACTCGTCGTGTTTGGAGGACAAAGAATGCTGAGTTGAATCCAAAGAACACCATACCTACTGTGAAGCATGGGAGTGGAAACATCATGCTTTGGGGCTGTTTTTCTGCAAAGGGACCAGGACGACTGATCCGTGTAAAGGAAAGAATGAATGGGGCCATGTATCGTGAGATTTTGAGTGAAAACCTCCTTCCATCAGCAAGGGCATTGAAGATGAAACGTGGCTGGGTCTTTCAGCATGACAATGATCCCAAACACACCGCCCGGGCAACGAAGGAGTGGCTTCGTAAGAAGCATTTCAAGGTCCTGGAGTGGCCTAGCCAGTCTCCAGATCTCAACCCCATAGAAAATCTTTGGAGGGAGTTGAAAGTCCGTGTTGCCCAGCAACAGCCCCAAAACATCACTGCTCTAGAGGAGATCTGCATGGAGGAATGGGCCAAAATACCAGCAACAGTGTGTGAAAACCTTGTGAAGACTTACAGAAAACGTTCGACCTCTGTCATTGCCAACAAAGGGTATTGAGATAAACTTTTGTTATTGACCAAATACTTATTTTCCACCATAATTTGCAAATAAATTCATAAAAAATCCTACAATGTGATTTTCTGGAGAGAGAAAAATTCTCGTTTTGTCTGTCATAGTTTAAGTGTACTTATGATGAAAATTACAGGCCTCTCTCATCTTTTTAAGTGGGAGAACTTGCACAATTGGTGGCTGACTAAATACTTTTTTGCCCCACTGTATATAGTGGCTTGCAAAAGTATTCACCCCCCTTGGCATTTTTCCAATTTTGTTGCCTTACAACCTGGAATTAAAATTGATTTTGGGGGGGGGGGGGTTGTATCATTTGATTTACACAACATGCCTACCACTTTGAAGATGCAAAATATTTTTTCTTGTGAAACAAACAATAAGACAAAAAAACAGAAAACTTGAGCGTGCATAACTATTCACCCCCCCAAAGTCAATACTTTGTAAAGCCACCTTTTGTAGCAATTACATCAGAAAGTCTCTTGGGGTATGACTCTATAAGCTTGGCACATCTAGCCACTGGGATTTTTGCCCATTCTTCAAAGCAAAACTGCTCCAGCTTCTTCAAGTTGGATGGGTTCAGCTGGTGTACAGCAATATTTAAGTCATACCACAGATTCTCAATTAGATTGAGGTCTGGGCTTTGACTAGGCCATTCCAAGACATTTAAATGTTTCCCCTTAAACAACACGAGTGTTGCTTTAGCAGTATGCTTAAGGTCATTGTCCTGCTGGAAGGTGAACCTTCGTCCCAGTCTCAATCCTCTGGAAGACTGAAACAGGTTTCCCTTAAAATGGCTGCGGGGTAGTATTGAGTAGCTTGGATGAAAAGGTGCCCAGAGGTGCCCAGTGTAAACTGCCTGCTCCTCAGTCCCAGTTGCTAATGTATGCATATTATTAGAATATTTGGATAGAAAACTCTGAAGTTTCTAAAACTGTTTGAATGATGTCTGTGAGTATAACAGAACTCATATGGCAGGCAAAAACCTGAGAAAAAATCCAACCAGGAAGTGGGAAATCTGAGGTATGTAGTTTTTCAACTCATCGCCTATCGAATACATAGTGGGATATGGGTCATTTTGCACTTCCTAAGGCTTCCACTAGATGTCAACAGTCTTTAGAACCTTGTCTGATGCTTCTACAGTGAAGCGGAGCCGAAAGAGAGGGGATTGAGTAAGGTCTACCATGACCTGAACATGCGCTGACCATGCGCGTTCATGTGAGAGCCAGCTCTGTTCTATCGCATTTCTGAAGAAAAAGGAATTCTCCGGTTGGAACATTATTGAAGATTTATGTTAACTTCTCTGCCCTACGGATCCCTTTAGCGGGATCATTTTCCTAAACAACCGCTGAATTGCAGGGCGCAAAATATTACTAAAAATATTTATAATCATGCAATCACAAGTGAAATATACCAAAACACAGCTTAGCTTGTTGTTAATCCACCTATCGTGTCAGATTTTGAAAATATGCTTTGCAGCAAAAGCAATCCAAGCTTTTGTGAGTGTATCAATCAATGCTAGAACAGCTAGCCCCAAATTAGCATGGTCACGAAAGTCAGAAAAGCAATAAAATTAATCGCTTACCTTTGATAATCTTCGGATGTTTGCATTCACGAGACTCCCAGTTACACAATAAATGCCATTTGGGTTGCGCGTTATGTTCAGAAAACCAAAGCCTCGTTCCGTTCGACGAAAATTCCAAAAAGTATCCGTAATGTTCGTAGAAACATGTCAAATGTTTTTTATAATCAATCCTCAGGTTGTTTTTAACAAACATAATCGATAACATTTCAACCGGACCGTAACCTATTCAATAAAAGAGAGAAAGAAAATGGAGAGCTACCCCTCTCGCGCGCAGGAACTAATCAAAGGACACCTGACTAGTTTTTTTAAATCTCGCTCATTTTTCAAAATAAAAGCCTGAAACTATGTCTAAAGCCTGGTCACAGCCTGAGGAAGCCATTGGAAAAGGAATCTGGTTGATACCCCTTTAAATGGAAGAAAGACGGGCAAGGAAACACAGATAAAATAAAATAAACACTTCCGGGTTAGATTTCCTCAGGTTTTCGCCTGCAGAATCAGTTTTTTTATACTCACAGACAATATTTTGACAGTTTTGGAAACTTTGGAGTGTTTTCTATCCTAATCTGTAAATTATATGCATATTCTACGATCTGGACCTGAGAAATAGTCCGTTTACCTTGGGAACGTTATTTAAAAAAAGATATAAAAAATATGACCCCTAGCGTCAAGAGGTTAACTTCTTATGGCTGCAATCCCGTTAACGGGATCGATATGACAACAGCCAGTGAAAGTGCAGGGCGCCAAATTCAAACAACAGAAACCTCATAATTAAAATTCCTCAAACATACAAGTATCTTATACCATTTTAAAGGTAATCTTGTTAATCCACAGTGTCCGATTTCAAAAAGGCTTTACAGCGAAAGTTAGGTCACCGCCAAATCACAGAAAAACACAGCCATTTTTCCAGCCAAAGACACGAGTCACAAAAAGCAGAAATAGAGATAAAATGTATCATTAACCTTTGATGATCTTAATCAGATGACACTCATAGGACTTCATGTTACACAATACATGTATGTTTTGTTCGGTAAAGTTCATATTTATATAAAAAAATCTCAGTATACATTGGCGCGTTATGTTCAGTAGTTCCAAATACATCCGGTGATTTTGCAGATAATATTACGTTGATCAAAGATCAAGTGTTATACATGGAATTTTAGATCCACTTCTCCTTAACTTCTTTATGATAGGGGGCAGCATTTTCATTTTTGGATGAATTGCGTGCCCATAGTGAACTGCTTCCTACTCTGTCCCAGATGCTAATATATGCATATTATTATTACTATTGGATATAAAACATTCTGAAGTTTCTAAAACTGTTTGAATGATGTCTGTGAGTATAACAGAACTCATATGGCAGGCAAAAACCTGAGAAAAAATCCAAATAGGAAGTGAGAATTCTGAGACTGGTCAATGTTCAACTCATCGCCGATTCAATTCCGTGTAAGATTCAATTCCGTGTAAGATGCACTTCCTACGCCTTCCACTAGATGTCAACAGTCTGTAGAACGTGGAATGAAGCCTCTAGTGTGATGTGGGGCCGGATGGGAGGTGTTTCAGTCATTGGTCTGGCAGAATGCCAGTTCCTGGTCACGCGCTTTCCTCACGATATCGCCTTGCGTTCCATAACTTCTACAGACATGAAGGAATGCTCCGGTTGGAACGTTATTGGATATATATGATAACAACATCCTGAAGATTGATTCTCTACTTAGTTTGACCAGTTTATTCGACCTGTTATATAACTTTTTGACGTTTTCGTCCGAGTTTGCCTGCATCTGCGCGAGCGTTTGGACATGTGCACTAAACATGCTAGCAAAAGTAGCTACTTAGACATAAGTAATGGACATTATCGAACAAAACAACGATTTATTGTGGAACTAGGATTCCTGGGAGTGCATTCTGATAAAGATGATCAAAGGTAAGGGAATATTTATGATGTCATTTCGTATTTCTGTTGACTCCAACATGGCGGAGAAATTTTGTTTTTATCTGAGCGCCGTCTCAGATTATTGCATGGTGTGCTTTTTACGTAAAGATTTTTTGAAATCTGACACAGCGGTTGCATTAAGAACAAGTGTATCTTTAATTATATGTAAAACATGTATCTTTCATCAAAGTTTATGATGAGTATTTCTGTTATTTGACGTGGCTCTCTGCAATTTCTCCAGATATTTTGGAGGCATTTCTGAACATGGCACCAATGTAAACCGAGATTTGTGGATATAAATATGCACATTATCGAACAAAACATACATGTATTGTGTAACATGATGTCCTATGAGTGTCATCTGATGAAGATCATCAAAGGTTAGTGATTAATTTTATCTCTATTTCTGCTTTTTGTGACTACTATCTTTTGCTGGGAAAATGGCTGTGTTTTTCTGTGGCTATGTACTGAGCTAACATAATTGTTTGGTGTGCTTTCCCCGTAAATCCTTTTTGAAAGCAGACATGTTGGCTGGATTCACAACATGTGTAGCTTTAATTTGGTGTCTTTCATGTGTGATTTCATGAAAGATTGATTTTTATAGTAATATATTTGAATTTGGTGCGCTACATTTTTTCTGGCTTTTGGCCAAGTGGGACGCTACCGTCCCACATATCCCAGAGAAGTTAATGCAACCGCTGTGTCAGATTTCAAAAAAGCTTTACGGAAAAAGCAAACCATGCAATAATCTGAGGTCGGCACTCAGAGCCCAATCAAGACAAAAATATATCAGCCATATTGTGCAGTCAACAGAAGTCAGAAATAACATTATAAATATTCACTTACCATTCACTTACCTTTGATGCACTCCCAGGAATCCCAGTTCCACAATAAATGTTTGATTTGTTCGGTAATGTCCATCATTTATGTCCAAATAGCTACTTTTGTTAGCGCGTTTGGTAAACAAATCCAAAGTCACGAAGCGCGTTCACTAAAAGCAGACGAAATGTCAAAAAGTTCCGTAACAGTCAGTAGAAACATGTCAAACGATGTATTGAATCAATCTTTAGGATGTTTTTAAGAATTTCCCTGTATTTAGCACCACCCATCATTCCTTCAATTCTGACCAGTTTCCCAGTACCTGCAGATGAAAAACATCCCCACAGCATGATGCTGCCAACACCATGCTTCACTGTGGGGATGGTGTTCTCTGGGTGATGAGAGGTGTTGGGTTTGTGCCAGACATAGCGTTTTCTTGATGGCCAAAAAGCTCAATTTTAGTCTCATCTGACCAGAGTACCTTCTTCCATATGTTTGGGTAGTCTCCCACACGCCTTTTGGCGAACACCAAACGTGTTTGCTTATTTAAAGCCCAGCTCTGTGGAGTGTACGGCTTAAAGTGGTCCTATGGACAGATACTCCAATCTCCGCTGTGGAGCTTTGCAGCTCCTTTAGGGTTATCTTTGGTCTCTTTGTTGCCTCTCTGATCAATGCCCTCCTTGCCTGGTCCGTAAGTTTTGGTGGGCGGCCCTTTCTTGGCAAGTTTGTTGTGGTGCTATATTCTTTCCATTTTTAATAATGAATTAAATGGTGCTCCGTGGGAAGTTCCTGACATTTTTTTATAACCCAACCCTGATCTGTACTTCTCTACAACTTTGTCCCTGACCTGTTTGGAGAGCTCCTTGGTCTTCATAGTGCCGCTTGCTTGGTGGTGCCCCTTGCTTAGTGGTGTTGCAGAATCTGGGCACTTTCAGAACAGGTGTATATATACCGAGATTATGTGACATTTAAATAAAGTTAACCTGTGTGCAATCTAACTAATTATGTGACTTCTAAAGATAATTGGTTTCACCAGATCATATTTAGGGGCTTCATAGCAAAGGGGTGAATACATACGCACGCACCACTTTTATTGTTTAGACTTTTTTTAAACAAGTTATTTTTTTCATTTCACTTCACCAATTTGGACTATTTTATGTATGTCCATTTCATGAAATCCAAATAAAAATCAATTTAAATTACAGGTTGTAATGCAACAAAATAGGAAAAATGCCAAGGGGGATGAACAATTTCACAAGGCACTGTATCTGGTTGTAGAAACTCCTCCATGCTAATGAGGTAACCACTAGTTATGGATGTAGTATATCTGGTAATGAGGAAACCGCTAGTTATGGATGTAGTATACCTGCTAATGAGGAAACCACTAGTTATGGATGTAGTATATCTGGTCATGAGGAAACCGCTAGTTAAGGATGTAGTATATCTGGTAATGAGGAAACCACTAGTTATGGATGTAGTATATCTGCTAATGAGGAAACCACTAGTTATGGATGAAGTATATCTGCCTGGAGCAAAAATGGAGTGCAAAGATTTTGGTTTTTCACAATGTATTCTGAAAATTACAGAGAAAGACAGGGGTGCTAGTGAAGGAAACATTAAGCTCTGTGTCTATTCACTAATTCCCCACAGTGGGGGAATTTAGGGGAGTTCTCATAGGCTGACAGCAAAAACAGCATTCATTTCCAGGTTGCTTATGAGTACATTTCACACTATATTGGATTATAAATGTTAGGCTCGTTTGAATGTCCTGCTTTATACTTAAACAAACACTTCCAACAGTAAAACGCTCTTCGGCTAGCTTTGCTACTAGCCTGTCAATGAGCGTTTGTAAACTAAGTGTACGCAAATTGGCCCATAACTTCAACTAACAACAACATAGACCTACTGTAGGACCCATAACTTGCCTAACAATAACAGACCTACTGTAGGACCGATAACTTCACCTAACAATAACATAGACCTACTGTAGGACCCATAACTTCACCTAACAATAACATAGACCTACTGTAGCACCCATAACTTCAACTAACAATAACATAGACCTACTGTAGGACACATAACTTCAACTAACAACAACATAGACCTACTGTAGGATCCATAACTTCAACTAACAACAACATAGACCTACTGTAGGACCCATAACTTCACCGAACAATAACATAGACCTACTGTAGGACACATAACTTCAACTAACAACAACATAGACCTACTGTAGGATCCATAACTTCACCTAACAATAACATAGACCTACTGTAGGACACATAACTTCACCTAACAACAAAATAGACCGAGGACTATATATCATTTAATATTTCAGGTGAAACATGGAAACTAAAATGTCTTTGTCATGATATTTCATAACCTGATCACCAGATAATTTTGTGAATAATCCCACTAGGCTACTCTGTAATGTGTTGTCATTCTAAATGTCCTGAATAAAGGAAAATAGCTCTGTGTGTTGTACAATAGCCAATCCATCAAGGAACAGTTCTCTACACATTATGAGCTAAGTATCTCTGTGTCCAAACAGACAAACGAGACCCTACTGTAAATCAAGCAGACAATAACACATTATAAACACCAATTTGTTAGGGATGTTGGATCCAACATGGAGCACGGCATAACTGTCTTTACATGAGTAATGAATGAAGAAGCACTTTGGTTGTTGTTGCATGTCGTGATGTTTGTCATTTGACTGGCATTCAGAAAATGATTTCCTGGATCAGCTGATGATAGTTGAACATGTGACTAACTAAATAGCTACAGTATTAAGAATTATGTGTAATTATTGAAGAACCACATTAATGACAGTATCCATTTGGATGTTGTCAATAAATGTGACTCTAGGTTTGAACCATTTAATTTTGTGAACTCTGAAATTATTTAGGATCTGTGCCAATGAAAACAGTTTTCCCAGCGTAATATAAGGAGCCACTAAATGTTACATAGGTAGAGTACATTTCAGAGATTTGAAAACAAGAAACTGTACGAACAGGAAAATAACCTAAACCACAAGGCCAAATCTACACTGGAGGAGCTTACCAAGATGACATTGAATGTTCCTGAGTGGCCTAGTTACAGTTTGGACTTAAATCGTCTTGAAAGTCTATGGCAAGACTTGAAAATGGATTTCTAGATCAACAACCAACTTGACAGAACATGAAACATTTTAAAAAGAATAATGAAAATTCACATGAAGATCAGTCGCCTATTGGATGACATCAAGACTTCCCATCAAGCCAACTCCTTGAATACCTTACTATGACATCACTCACTCCTTCTAGTTTGCAGTTGTTAAAAAAACAAACATTTTGTGTGTTTATACTTTACTGTATTTATATATCACTTTTCAACAAGAAAAGTTTAAAAATCACTGGAGGAAGTCATGAACAATTCCTACAGTGCAAAAACATATTAAAGTGTAGAATGCCGTTTTAAAAATCAAACATGTGTTAAACAACTGCAGAGTTTGTGTCCCTGTTAAGAGAGTACTCACTGTATTTACTGGTGTTAATCAGATCTCCAGTCTTCTCTTCTTCGTCCTCCTCTAATGTGACAGTAATCTCCCCCTCTTCATCCTTCATTCCAAAAACGTCTTCATCTTCTTTCACTTCATCCTCCACTCCAAAAACTGCATCTTCTTCCTCTTCTTTCACTGTAACATCCTCCTCCTCCTCTTTCACTCTGAAGGCGTCTTTCTCTTCTTCTTTCACTGTAACAGCCTCACCCTCTACTTGTTTTTGTATTGTAATAGCCACCTCTTCCTCCTCCTCTTTCACGAGAGCTTCTTTCTCCGTCCAGCAGACCGCCTCGTCTTTAGCAGGAGGAGAGTAGCTTAGTGAACTCATGGTCGGAGATAATAGTTAGTTAGCATTAGCGACTAGACGAGTGCTAACTTAACCAGCCAGCTAGTTGACTTACAACGTAAATATTAAATTAAATGGGGTAGCTAGTTGTTCCCACATAAGTATGTTTAAATCATAGTGGCAAATAAACCACGAAATTGTCTAAAGAACTTGAATGTTCCGACTTTGTTGGCTAGCGAGCTACGGAGGTGGCTGCAGTTGTTGAAGAAGCGTTCCGTCCACTAGATTATACGTCACACTAGAAACATCGCCTGAAAGACACAAACGCAGTTGAGGAGGGAAAACATTTTTTCTCTTCATTGTATTATAATATTATAAAGCAGTTTAGGGAAACGTTTTTTTCTCTCCATTAAATATGAATAGTATATCAACACGTACAAAGACCAACAAGTGTTGTTTGATTTGTTCAGATTTTTTATGAGAATTTAAAACAAACTACATCTACTCCACATCTGTTTTTCTGATTCAGTCAAATAACAAGATAACAAAATAAGCCCCTAGTTATTGATACCCTAGATAAAGATGAGCAAAAATTACTGTATGAAATAAATAAATAAACTTTACCCACTACCAGGATATTTTAGCCCAAAACCTGGTTACCTCTGCTAGGAGGCTAAAACTTGGCCATAAGTGGATCTTCCAGCAAGACACATCAACATCCACAAAGAAACGGTTAATTGGGCACAAAATCAACATTTTCAATGGCGATCTCAGTCCTCGGACTTGAACTCCATTGAAAACCTGGGGTTTGAATTGAACAGGGCAGTACATAAGCGCAGACAAAATAAATGAAGGACCTGGAGAGATTCTGTATGGAGGAATGGTCTAAGATCCCACCCAATACGTTCTCTAATCTCATAAAACATTTCAGTGTCGTTATCCTACCAAGGAGTGCTGGAGTATTGAAAACATGTGTGGTAATAATTCAGACCCCATACCTTTGAGAATTACATACAATTACAAACTAAATCTCTTTATCTGAGCAATTGTATTAGTATAAAATAATATATTTTCCCATAATTTTTACACGCAATATAGCTCAGTATTTTGTTAGCTCACATTTTGTTACGTTAAAGCCTTACTGGTTAATGCTTGGTCGCAAATGGGTCTTCCAAAAGGACAGTGACCCCAAGCATACTTCCAAAGTTGTGGCAAAATGGCTTAAGGACAACAAAGTCAAGGTATTGGAATGACCATCACAAAGCCCTGACCTCAATCCTATAGAACATTTGTGGGCAGAACTGAAAAAGCTTGTGCGAGCAAGGAGGCCTACAAACCTGACTCAGTTATACCAGCACTGTCAGGAGGAATGGGCCGAAATTCACCCAACTTATTGTGGGAAGCTTTTGGAAGGCTACCTGAAACGTTTGACCCAAGTTAAACAATTTAAAGGCAATGCTACCAAATACTAATTGAGTGTATGTAAACTTCTGACCCACTGGAAATCTGATGAAAGAAATAAAAGCTGAAATAAATCAGTCTCTCTACTATTATTCTGACATTTCACATTCTTAAAATGAAGTGGTGATCCTAACTGACCTAAAACAGGGATTTTTTACTAGGATTAAATGTCAGGAATTGTGAAAAACTGAGTTTAAATGTATTTGGCTAAGGTGTATGTAAACTTCCGACTTCAAGTGTATATACATCAAATCACATTTTATTTGTCACATACACTTGTTTAGCAGGTGTTATTGCAGGAGTAGCGAAATGCTTGTGTTTCTAGCTCCAACAGTCCAGTAATATCTAACAAGTAATTTCTAACAATATACACAATCTAAAGGAATGGAATTAAGAATATATAAATATTTGGACGAGCGATGTCAGAGCAGCATAGACTAAGATAGAATAGAATACAGTATACATATGAGATGAGTAATGCATAGACTAAGATACAGTAGAATAGGATAGAATACAGTATGTACATATGAGATGAGTAATACATAGACTAAGATACAGTAGAATAGGATAGAATACAGTATATACATATGAGATGAGTAATGCATAGACTAAGATACAGTAGAATAGGATAGAACCTAGTCTGTTCATTATATACATCTACATGATGTATTGTTACACCATGTAGGAGCAGTATAGACCTAGGCTGTTCATTATGTAGATCTACATGATGTATTGTTACACCATGTAGGAGCAGTATAGACCTAGTCTGTTCATTATATACATCTACATGATGTATTGTTACACCATGTAGGAGCAGTATAGACCTAGTCTGTTCATTATGTACATCTACATGATGTATTGTTACACCATGTAGGAGCAGTATGGACCTAGTCTGTTCATTATATACATCTACATGATGTATTGTTACACCATGTAGGAGCAGTATAGACCTAGTCTGTTGATTATATACATCTACATGATGTATTGTTACACCATGTAGGAGCAGTATGGACCTAGTCTGTTCATTATATACATCTACATGATGTATTGTTACACCATGTAGGAGCAGTATAGACCTACAGTAGCTAGCTACTTATTTAGATTTAGTATGACTTAATAAAACTGCCTTAAATGTGCTGTAGTGAACATTTTTTATTCGCACTAATCAATCAACACATTCAGGTCTTTGTATGTCTCAATATAATAGTATTATTTAATTAAATCCATTAAAAAAATAATCTTTGTCTGAAAATAAAATATGATCCTCAACTGCGTTTCCTACTCCAGTCAGCAGACGGCGATGTGCGTCTTTCAGGCGATGCTGCGGTTCTTCATAAACAGCTGGTCAACCACCTCGGTACCTCACTAGCCAACATAGCTGAAAGATTCAAGATATTTATACGCTTTCGGTGTAAATTAACTACTGTGTTTTAGACATATGTCTGTTGTATCTACTTGTTAACCTATTTAATTTAATATTACGTTATTTTTTATTTGTCAGATATAGTAGCTGGCTGGGTAAGTTAGCACTAGCCTAGTCGCTAATGATAGCTAGCTAGCTAACATCCCCGAACATGAGCTCCCTAAGCTTCTCCCCTCCTGCTAAAAAAGAGGCGGTCTACTGGACGGAGAAAGAAGCTCTGGGGCTGAACATTGTCGTGAAAGAGGAGAAGGAAGAAGAGGATGTCACAGTAAAAAAATAAGTTGAGGATGAGGCTGTTACAGTGAAAGAAGAGAAAGACTTTACAGTGAAAGAGGCT
This sequence comes from Salvelinus alpinus, assembly GCF_045679555.1. NCBI lineage: Eukaryota > Metazoa > Chordata > Actinopteri > Salmoniformes > Salmonidae > Salvelinus > Salvelinus alpinus. The sequence continues at coordinate 40,981,902 of NC_092115.1, read as the reverse complement.
GAAGTTTTTGGAGTGAAGAAGGAAGGAGAGATTACTGTCACATTGAAAGATGAAGATGTGGAGATAGGAGATCTGATTAACACCAGTAAGTACCGCCTTCAATTTGTTTTTCACTTAGGATATTCGGAGAGAGTTCGCTTGTCAATACCTCTTCAACGGAGGGCCCTAGGATGATGACTGATATGTCTAAAATCAGACGACGTAGAGAACAAGCTACCCCTTGTTTTCTCCGTTCCGTTTCCAAAAAGTGACTTAACATATATATTTGAGAAGGGTCTATCTGCTGACCGCAGACTGGGGGGCACGGCATGTAGTGATTGTCATGTAGTGATGTTTTACTACCCACCGTGCCCCCCAATAGTGCCATGCGAGAGTTGGGGTGGCTTCACCAAAGATTATGGATATACTGACAAGATGTCTCTCCGCCCTAACAAGGGGAGTCGTTGTCCACAAAGCGGCACTGTGGGTTGTCTAGCTCCCGCCTATCCTGTCTTCGGATTGGTGGATACATCTTGTTATTGTAATCTATTGTTTATATTTTATGAGTGTTGTTGTCGTCAACCACCTGTATTCAATGGAGAGAGATGCTAAGCTACTAGCATGAATATGCATAGCGATCTGGAGACAACTCCTATAGTGTTTTTATCAAAGTTGTCGGTATGTCACGTGTCCACATAACAACTTAAGCATTACAAAACTTCTGTTGGATCAAGTAAACCTCACGTAGCAAATAAGCCATTCATTTTGTTGTTGACCAAATTCGACACTTTCCACATTGAGTTGATAATTGTTTCCACTTGGATACAACCTACTGTAGCCTACTGGCATGACCTAGAGAGATACAACCTACTGTAACCTACTGGCATGACCTAGAGAGATACAACCTACTGTAACCTACTGGCATGACCTAGAGAGTTACAACCACTTGGATACAACCTACTGTAGCCTACTGGCATGACCTAGAGAGATACAACCTACTGTAACCAACTGGCTTGACCTAGAGAGTTACAACCTACTGTAGCCTACTGGCATGACCTAGAGAGATACAACCTACTGTAACCAACTGGCTTGACCTAGAGAGTTACAACCTACTGTACCTACTGGCATGTCCTAGAGAGTTACAAGCTACTGTAGCCTACTGGCTTGACCTAGAGAGATACAACCTACTGTAGCCTACTGGCATGACCTAGAGAATAAAACCTACTGTAGCCTACTGGCATGACCTAGAGAGTAGAGGTCGACCAATTAATCGGAATGGCCGATTAATTAGGGCCGATTTCAAGTTTTCATAACAATCGGAAATCGGTCATTTTGGATGCCGATTTTGCCGATTTTTTTTTTCCGTTAACTAGGCAAGTCAGTTAAGAACACATTCTTATTTTCAATGACGGCCTAGGAACTGTGGGTTAACTGCCTTGTTCAGGGGCAGAACGACAGATTTTTACCTTGTCAGCTCAGGGATTCAATCTTGCAACCTTACGGTTAACTAGTCCAATGCTCTAACCACCTGCCTCACGAGGAGCCCGCCTGTTACGCGAATGCAGTAAGAAGCCAAGGTAAGTTGCTAGCTAGCATTAAACTTATCTTATAAAAAACAATCAATCAATCAATCATAATCACTAGTTATAACTACACATGGTTGATGATATTACTAGTTTATCTAGCGTTGTCAGGTTTTGGCCAAGACTGTTCGGGTTTTGGTCACTAGATGTCCCCATTGCACCTTTTTTGTACCTTTTGTTTTTCTTGCTCTAATTATTGTTTGCACCTGTAGGTCATTCCCTTGTTAGTATTTAAACCCTGTGTGTTCCTCAGTTCCTGGCTCAGTGTTTGTAAGTTAGCACCCAGCCTCAGCCCAAGCCTTGTTCTTTACAGATATTTCTTTTATTGGATTTTCCAGAGGTTCTCTGGTTTAGTTCTTGTGTATATTTTGAGTAGTCTTTTGAGGTTTGTTTTTTCCCTGCTGTTTTTTACCTCTTTGTGGAGTTTCTTTTGTATTTTGGAGGATTTCCATTTTGTGCCTCTTGGCTTTATTTTTGGACATTGTGGATTTAGTTTCTTTGCCTGAAGATTTTGTTCTTTAATTAAACCACCATCTCTAGTACTGCTGTGTCTGCCTCATCTTCTGGGTTCTGACGATTATTAGTGACTGTTTCTCGCACCGGGTCCTGACAGAAACACTGAGCCATTATAATGAACCCAGAGGCAGCCAGTACCCAGGATCTTTTTTCCATGCTGTCCCACCACGAGGGGACTGTCCAACGCCACGAAGCTGCTCTGGTTCAGCAAGAGGCCTTAATGGCTAGACATTCTCAACTTCTGTCAGAGATGCTGACTTCCATAAAGCAGATTTCGGATCGACTTTCCCCGGCAACCGCTTCTGCTCCAGTTCATCAGATTCAAGTGCCCCTGGCAGTTAACCCCCTGGCTGAACCTCGTCTGCCGCCTCCCCAGCGGTTCTCAGGGGATCCGAGTGTTTGTAAGGGGTTTTTCACCCAATGTTCTCTCTCCTTTGAGCTGCATATATCATCACCCTGCTGTCGGAAAAAGCCCTAGCCTGGGCTACTGCTGTGTGGGATGCCCAAAGTCCCTGCTGTGCCAGCTACTCTACCTTTGCTGAAGAATTCAAGCGAGTGTTTCAAGGTCCTACCAACGGCCCTGACTCAGCCAAACAGCTCCTGACTCTCCGCCAAGGTCGGCGCAGCGTGACGGACTATGCCATCCAGTTCCGCACTGTGGCAGCAGCAAGTGGCTGGAACGACGAGGCGCTCACAGTGTGTTTTTTGAAGGGTCTTTCTGACACCATCCAAGATGAACTGGCCACTCGGGAACCACCGGACAACCTCGAGTCCCTTATCAAGTTGGCTTCACGCATAGACCAGCGTCTGAGAGAGAGAGAACTCAACCGTAGACCGCTCACCCTAGCTCCTATCGGTTCCAGCTCCGAGTCTCCACCTTTATCCTCGCTGGCTCCACCAGAACCCATGCAGGTTGGACGCATCTCCCAGGTTGAGAGAGACCGCCGGATGAGGGAGCGATGCTGTCTATATTGCGGCAAACCGGGCCATTTCCGCTCCACGTGTCCCGGGCTCCAGGGAAACGCACTCTCCCGTGCAGGCCTGGGAGGACTGTAACGGGAAACATAACCTCCTCCCATCCATCCAACTCCCGCCTGCTCATTCCAGTTACCCTTTCCTGGGACGACCACGAGTTTTCTCTTCAAGCCTTGGTAGACTCTGGAGCCGCAGGTAACTTCATGGATGGGGTCTGGGCGAAAGAGAATGGCGTTCCTTCTGAACCTCTGAGTGACCCCATAAGGGTTACTACGTTGGATAGAAGCCCTTTGGGATCTGGACTTGTCACTCGTGCCACTACCCCCTTGCGACTTTCAGTTTCCCAACACCAGGAAGTGATGAACTTTCATCTGATCTCCTGTTCCGAGTTCCCTCTCGTCCTTGGTTATCCCTGGCTTCACAGCCATAACCCTCACATCGACTGGTCTGTGGGCACTATCAAGCAGTGGGGTCCTACGTGCCAAGCCACTTGTATCTTCCCGAGTTCCCCGAGTTCCCCTTCCGAGTCTCTTGAATCCATCGACCTGTCCCGAGTTCCCGAGTGTTACCATGACCTCAAACTGGTATTTAGCAAACAGAGGGCCACCAAACTACCACCCCATAGACCTTACGATTGCACCATCGACCTGTTTCCGGGGACCTGCCCTCCCAGGGGTCGGATCTTTTCCCTTTCTCCTCCCGAACGAGCTGCTATGGATACCTACATCAAGGACGCTCTGGCAGCAGGCCTCATGTGTCCATCTACCTCGCCGGCGGGAGCAGGGTTTTTCTTTGTGGCCAAGAAAGACGGTGGATTACGACCTTGCATCGACTACCGGGGACTCAATGCCATAACCGTCCGTAACCGCTACCCGCTACCCCTTATGGCCACAGCCTTTGAGCTGCTCCAGGAAGCAGTTGTCTTCACTAAGCTTGACCTGCGGAACGCATACCATCTTGTGCGGATCAAACCCGGGGACGAGTGGAAGACCGCTTTCAACACGCCTACTGGTCACTACGAATACTCGGTGATGCCCTTCGGCCTGACCAACGCTCCGGCTGTGTTCCAAGCGCTCATAAACGATGTGCTTAGGGATATGCTTAACATCTTCGTGTTTGTTTACTTGGATGACATCCTCATCTTTTCGAGCTCCCTTCAAGAACACACTAAGCATGTCAGACAAGTGCTCAAACGCCTCCTAGACAGCCATTTGTACGTTAAGCCGGAAAAGTGTGAATTCCATTCCTCTCGAGTACAATTCCTGGGATTTATAGTGGAACCCGGTCGAGTCCAGATGGACCCCAAGAAGGTAGGGGCGGTAGCGGATTGGCCCACCCCCAAGTCCGTTAAGGAAGTTCAGCGTTTCCTGGGCTTCACCAACTTTTACCGCAAGTTCATCAAGAACTTCAGCTCGGTGGCAGCCCCTCTCTCAGCTGTAACCAAGGGTGGCAACACAAGGTTTCTGTGGGGAAGAGAAGCTGAGACGGCCTTCCAAGGACTCAAGCAGCGCATCCTCTCTGCTCCCATCCTGACACTACCAACGGCGGATGAACCTTTTGTGGTGGAGGTAGACGCATCAGAGGTTGGGGTTGGAGCTGTCCTGTCTCAGAGGGGTGAAGACAAGAAGCTTCATCCTTGCGCCTTCTTCTCTCACCGGCTTACCCCGGCCGAGAGGAATTACGATGTGGGGGATCGTGAACTCCTAGCGGTTAAGATGGCATTGAAGGAATGGAGACACTGGCTCGAGGGGGCTTCTCAACCGTTTCAAGTGCTTACGGACCACAAAAATCTGGAGTATATCCAGCAGGCGAAGCGGTTGAACTCCAGACAAGCTCGATGGTCTCTTTTCTTCAGCCGATTTCAGTTTATCCTCACCTATAGACCCGGGTCGAAGAATCTCAAACCGGACGCCTTGTCACGAATCTACTCTCCTGCCATTCGAGAAGATACTGACATGACTGTCCTTCCGGCCGCTAAGATCGTGGCTCCGATCTCGTGGCAAGTGGAGGATACCGTGAAACAAGCTCAAGCCATCGAACCGGGCCCTGGAGGAGGTCCTGCTAATCGGTTGTTTGTTCCCAAGGCAGCAAGGTCCCAAGTCCTTCTGTGGGGGCACTCCTCTCGCCTCACCTGTCACCCGGGCGTAGGTCGCACCTTGGAGTTCATCCAGCGTAAGTTCTGGTGGCCCACCATAAAAGAAGACGTTGCCACTTTCGTCAAGGCCTGTTCCGTGTGCTGCCAGGGCAAATCTTCTCACCTCCGCCCTCAAGGACTCCTTCACCCTTTATCTATTCCCCACCGACCCTGGTCCCATATCTCGTTGGACTTTATTACTGGCCTTCCTCCGTCCCATGGTAATACTACGATCCTAGTCATCATCGACAGGTTTTCTAAGGCGGCCAGGTTTGTTCCCTTGACCAAATTACCTTCTGCCAAGGAAACAGCTGAGTTGGTGATTAACCATGTGTTCCGAGTCTTTGGGATTCCGCAAGATATGGTTTCCGACAGAGGTCCCCAGTTCGCCTCAAGGTTTTGGAAGGCCTTCTGCCAACTCATAGGGGCCACGGCCAGTTTATCTTCAGGGTACCATCCGGAGTCCAATGGCCAAACTGAGAGGATGAATCAGGAGCTGGAAACCACCCTCAGATGCATGGTTTCCAACAACCCGTCCACATGGTCATCCTTCATTGTTTGGGCCGAGTACGCGCACAACACCTTGTGCTCCTCCTCCACTGGTATATCCCCGCATGAGTGTCAGTTTGGCTATGCGCCTCTATTGTTCCCGGACCAGGAGGCAGAAGTCAGAGTGCCTTCAGCCTCGAGGTTCATCAGACGCTGTCGGCTTACGTGGAAGAAGGCACGTCTTAATCTTCTGCGTTCCTCTCAGCAGTACCAACGACAAGCCAACAGACGTCGCCGTCCCGGGACGGGACGTTGTGGACATTGTGGATTTAGTTTCTTTGCCTGAAGATTTTGTTCTTTAATTAAACCACCATCTCTAGTACTGCTGTGTCTGCCTCATCTTCTGGGTTCTGACGATTACTAGTGACTGTTTCTCGCACCGGGTCCTGACAAGCGTGTCCTGCGTTGCATATAATCGATGCAGTGCGCATTCGCGAAAAAGGACTGGCGTTGCTCCAACGTGTACCTAACCATAAACATCAATGCCTTTCTTAAAATCAATACACAGAAGTATATATTTGTAAACCTGCATATTTAACTAAAAGAAATCCAGGTTAGCAGGCAATATTAACCAGGTGAAATTGTGTCACTTCTCTTGCGTTCATTGCACGCAGATATGCAACAGTTTGGGATGCCCGGCTCATTGCGAACTAATTTGCCAGAATTTTACGTAATTATGACATAACATTAAAGGTTGTGCAATGTAACAGGAATATTTAGACTGATGGATGCCACCCGTTAGATAAAATACGGAACGGTTCCGTATTTCACTGAAAGAATACATGTTTTGTTTTCGAGATGATAGTTTCCGTATTCGACCATATTAACTTCTCTAGAATATGTGGGACGCTAACCTCCCACTTGGCCAAAAGACAGTAAAAATGCAGAGCGCCAAATTCAAATATATTACTATAAATATCAAACTTTCATGAAATCACACATGAAAGACACCAAATTAAAGCTACACTTGTTGTGAATCCAGCCAACATGTCTGATTTCAAAAAGGATTTACGGCGAAAGCATACCAAACGATTATGTTAGGTCAGTACATAGCCACATTTTCAGTCAAAGAGAGGAGTAACAAAAAGCAGAAATAGAGATAAAATGAATCACTAACCTTTGATGATCTTCATCAGATGACACTCATAGGACTTCATGTTACACAATACATGTATGTTTTGTTCGGTAAAGTTCATATTTATATCCAAAAATCTGAGTTTAGGCGGGACGCTACTGTCTCATTTGGCAAAAAGCCAGAGAAAATGCAGAGCGCCAAATTCAAATTAATTACTATGAAAATTGCTATAAAAATCTAACTTTCATTAAATCACACATTAAAGTTACCAAATTAAAGCTACACTGGTTGTGAATCCAGCCAACATGTCAGAATTCAAATAGGCTTTTCGGTGAAAGCAAACGATGCTATTATCTGAGGATAGCACAATAGTAAACAAGGACAGATAAGCATATTTCAACCCTGCAGGCGCGACACAAAACGCAGAAATAAAAATATAATTCATGCCTTACCTTTGACGAGCTTCTGTTGTTGGCACTCCAATATGTCCCATAAACATCACAAATGGTCCTTTTGTTCGATTAATTCCGTCGATATATATCCAAAATGGCCATTTATTTGGCGCGTTTGATCCAGAAAAACACTGCTTCCAAATTGCTCAAACGTGACTACAAAATATCTCAAAGGTTACCTGTAAACTTTGCCAAAAAATGTCAATCTACTTTTGTAATACAACTTTAGGTATTTTTTAACGTTAATAATTGATAAAATTGAAGACGGGATGATCTGTGTTCAATACAGGATTAAAACCAACTATAGCCAGCTTTCTGGTCACGCGCTTCTATCTAACAGGACACTTAATGTGACTCTCGTTCAAGATGGTCGTACTTCTTCATTACACAAAGGAATAACCTCAACCAATTTATCAAGACTGTTGACATCCAGTGGAAGCGGTAGGAACTGCAAGCAGGTCCCTTAGAAATCTGGTTTCCCAATGAAATTTCATTGAAAAGAGAGTGACCTCAAAGAAAAGAAATCTAAATGATTTGTCCTCGGGGTTTCGCCTGCTAAATAAGTTCTGTTATACTCACAGACATGATTCAAACAGTTTTAGAAACTTCAGAGTGTTTTCCATCCAAATCTACTAACAATATGCATATCTTATCTTCTGGGGATGAGTAGCTGGCAGTTGAATTTGGGTATGCTTTTCATCCAAACGTGAAAATGCTGCCCCCTATCCTAGAGAAGTTAATGACCTAAGGCTCGTATTTCTGTGTGTTATTATGTTATAATTAAGTCTATGATTTGATAGAGCAGTCTGACTGAGCGATGGTGGGTACCAGCAGGCTCGTAAGCATTCATTCAAACAGCACTTTCGGGCGTTTTGCCAGCAGCCCTGCTGTTTATGAATTCAAGCCTATCAACTCCCGAGTTTAGGCTGGTGTAACCGATGTGAAATGGCTAGCTAGTTAACGGGATGCGCGCTAATAGCGTTTCAAACGTCACTCGCGTTGAGACTTGGAGTAGTTGTTCCCCTTGCTCTGCATGGGTAACGCTGCTTCGAGGGTGGCTGTTGTCGATGTGTTTCTGGTTCGAGCCCAGGTAGCGGCGAGGGGAGGGATGGAAGCTATACTGTTACACTGGCAATACTAAAGTGCCTATAAGAACATCCAATAGTCAAAGGTATATGAAATATAAATCGTATACAGAGAAATAGTCCTATAATTCCTATAATAACTACAACCTATAACTTCCTACCTGGGAATATTGAAGACTCATGTTAAAAGGAACCACCAGCTTTCATATGTTCTCATGTTCTGAGCAAGGAACTTAAACGTTAGCGTTCTTACATGGCACATATTGCACTTTTACTTTCTTCTCCAACACTTTGTTTTTGCATTATTTAAACCAAATTGAACATGTTTCATTATTTATTTGAGGCTAAATTGATTTTATTGATGTATTATATTAAGTTTAAAATAAGTGTTCATTCAATATTGTTGTAATTGTCATTATTACAAATACATTTTAAAAATCGGCCGATTAATCGGTATCGGCTTTTTTTGGGCCTCCAATAATCGGTATCGGCGTTGAAAAATCATAATCGGGCGACCTCTACTAGAGAGACAAAACCTACTGTAACCTACTGGCATGACCTAGAGAGATAAAACCACTGGTATGCAAGCATTTCTAAACTTTTTTCTCACTTTTATGGGGTATTGTGATGTCATGATGTCATTATGTCAAATGTCATCCATTTTAGAATAGAACGTAACGTAACAAAATGTGTAAAAAGGGAAGGGGTCTGAATGCACTGTATGTTCTAGGGCTGTCCCAGATTTTAAAAAAGTAATATTTTATTTCTACCAATTGATTGGTTGAAATGTTATGACGTGTATTTTTCCATATAGACACACCCCATGTGTTTAATAAAATCAACTGTATGTGTTTAATCAAATCAACTGTATGTGTTTAATCAAATCAACTGTATGTGATGAATCAAATCAAATCATATCAAATCTTATTTATTAATATAGCCCTTCTTACATCAGCTGATATCTCAAAGTGCTGTACAGAAACCCAGCCTAAAACCCCAAACAGCAAGCAATGCAGGTGTAGAAGCACGGGGGCTAGGAAAAACTCCCTAGAAAGGCCAAAACCTGGGAAGAAACCTAGAGAGGAACCAGGCTATGAGGGGTGGCCAGTCCTCTTCTGGCTGTGCCGGGTGGAGATTATAACAGAACATGGCCAAGATGTTCAAATGTTCATAAATGACCAGCATGGTCAAATAATAATAATCACATTAGTTGTCGAGGGTGCAGCAAGTCAGCACCTCAGGAGTAAATGTCAGTTGGCTTTTCATAGCCGATCATTCAGAGTATCTCTACCGCTCCTGCGGTCTCTAGAGAGTTGAAAACAGCAGGTCTGGGACAGGTAGCACGTCCGGTGAACAGGTCAGGGTTCCATAGCCGCAGGCAGAACAGTTGAAACTGGAGCAGCAGCACGGCCAGGTGGACTGGGGACAGCAAGGAGTCATCAGGCCAGGTAGTCCTGAGGCATGGTCCTAGGGCTCAGGTCTTCCGAAAGAGAGAAAGAAAGAGAGAAAGAGAGAATTAGAGAGAGCCTACTTAAATTCACACAGGACACCGGATAAGACAGGAGAAGTACTCCAGATATAACAAACTGACCCTAGCCCCCCGACACATAAACTACTGCAGCATAAATACTGGAGGCTGAGACAGGAGGGGTCAGGAGACACTGTGGCCCCATCCGATGATACCCCCGGACAGAGCCAAACAGGAAGGATATAACCCTACCCACTTTGCCAAAGCACAGCCCCCACACCACTAGAGGGATATCTTCAAACACCGACTTACCATCCTGAGACAAGGCCGAGTATAGCCCACAAAGAACTCCGCCACGGCACAACCCAAGGGGGGGCGCCAACCCAGACAGGAAGTTCACGTCAGTGACTCAACCCACTCAAGTGACGCACCCCTCCAAGGGACGGCATGAAAGAGCACCAGTAAGCCAGTGACTCAGCCCATGTAATAGGGTTAGAGGGAGAGAATCCCAGTGGAGAGAGGGGAACCGGCCAGGCAGAGACAGCAAGGGCGGTTCGTTGCTCCAGAGCCTTTCCGTTCATCTTCACACTCCTGGGCCAGACTACACTCAATCATATGACCCACTGAAGAGATGAGTCTCCAGTAAAGACTTAAAGGTTGAGACCGAGTCTGCGTCTCTCACATGGGTAGGCAGACCATTCCATAAAAATGGAGATCTATAGGAGAAAGCCCTGCCTGCAGCTGTTTGCTTAGAAATTCTATGGACAATTAGGAGGCCTCCATCTTGTAACCGTAGCGTACGTGTAGGTATGTACGGCAGGACCAACTCGGAAAGATAGGTAGGAGCAAGCCCATGTAACGCTTTGTAGGTTAACAGTAAAACCTTGAAACCAGCCCTTGCCTTAACAGGAAGCCAGTGAAGGGAAGCTAGCACTGGAGTAATATGATCAATTTTTTTGGTTCTAGTCAGGATTCTAGCAGCCGTATTTAGCACTAACTGAAGTTTATTTTGTGCTTTATCCGGGTAGCCGGAAAGTAGAGCATTGCAGTAGTCTAACCTAGAAGTAACAAAAGCATGGATTAATTTTTCTGCATAATTTTTGGACAGAAAATTTCTGATTTTTGCAATGTTACGTAGATGGAAAAAAGCTGTCCTTGAAACAGTCTTGATATGTTCGTCAAAAGAGAGATCAGGGTCCAGAGTAAAGCCGAGGTCCTTCACAGTTTTATTTGAGACGACTTTACAACCATCAAGATTAATTGTCAGATTCAACAGAAGATCTCTTTGTTTCTTAAAGTTAATAGTCTGTTGTCTCTAGTTTCCCTCCTTCAGGGAACAGTAGTTATAGTCATAACATGTGGATTTAATAGTATGTTGTACCTAGTTTCCCTCCTTCTGGGAACAGTAGTTATAGTCATAACGTTACGCTTGTCATATGATGAACTTCAACTTAAATATTGGATCTTGCTGTCGGACAGTTTTTTGTATTCAGATCTCTAAAAATGCACTCTAACTACGGAACATTTAGTGTCTCCTTATGTTACGCTGGGAAAACAGTTTTCATGGGAACAGAAATCCTAAATCATTTCAGGGTTTGCTAAATCCAATGGTTGTAACCAAGAGTCACCTTTACTTTATTGACAACACCCAAATGGATACTGTCATTAACGCGGTTTTATAATAATTACACATCATTCTTAATACTGTAGCTGTTTTGTTACAGTCACATGTTTAACTATCATCAGCTGATTCAGGAAATCATTTTCTGAATGACAGTCACATGACAAACATCACGACATGCAACAACAACCAAAGTGCTTCTTCATTCATTACTCTGGTAAAGACAGTTATGCCGTGCTCCATGTTGGATCCAACGTCCCTAACAAATTGATGTTTATAGTGTGTTATTATCTGCTTGATTTACAGTAGGGTCTCGTTAGTCTGTTTGGAAATGGAGATACTTTGCTCATAATGTGTAGAGAACTGTTCCTTGATGGATAGGCTATTGTACAACACACATAGCTGTTTTCCTTTATTCAGGACATTTAGAATGACAACACATTACAGAGTAGCCTAGTGGGATTATTCACAAAATGATCTGGTTATGAAATGTCATGACAGACATTTTAGTTTCCATGTTTCAACTGAAATATTAAATGATTTATAATCCTAGGTCTATGTTGTTGTTAGGTGAGGTTATAGGTCCTACAGTAGGTCTATGTTGTTGTTGTTAGGTGAAGTTATGGGTCCTACAGTAGGTCTATGTTGTTGTTAGGTGAAGTTATGGGTCCTACAGTAGGTCTATGTTATTGTTAGGTGAAGTTATGGGTCATACAGTAGGTCTATGTTGTTGTTAGGTGAAGTTATGGGTTCTACAGTAGGTCTATGTTATTGTTAGGTGAAGTTTTGGCTGATGTTAAAGCTAGCCAAAGAGCATTTTACTGGTTAAGTGTTTTTTAAGTATATAGCAGTTTATTTGCGACAAAAACACAAACATATTAACCAGGACATTCAACTGAGGTTTACAATTATAATCCAAAAGTAATGTGAAATGCACTCATAAGCAACCTGGAAATGGAGGCTATTTTTGCTGCCGATGAGAACTCCCCTAAGTTTTCCCCCACGGTGGTGAATTAGTGAATAGCTACACAGAACTTAATGTGAGTTTCCTTGAGTAGCACTCCTGATCTTGCGCTGATAGTGCGCTATAATATTCAGAATACATTGTGAAAAACTAAAATCTTTGCTCACCATTTTTGCTCCAGGCAGATATACTACATCCATAACTATCGGTTTCCTCATTAGCAGGGACGTGTTTCTACATTCAAATTGTTTGTGCTTTGCCCTCATGCTGCAATTTTAGCAAACACAGAAAAGGGCCTATATTGGAGACCAAAAGTCGTCTGGCACAGTGCTTAACGTTTCAACAACTCGAATAACTTATTTCTAGCCTACAATCATCGATGTTACTACTGTGAAAACAAGACTATCCTCATATAATTTAACAGGCGTCAATTGTTGTACAACTTCATGGGTATGCTCTGGGCATCACCTTTGACCTCAAATAAACAATTGATTTCTGCTGTTGTGAGCCTTTAACCATCTGTCTGACTTTGTCGTTCACACAGGAGAGAGACGGGACTATCGTGGATCCTCTGTGGAGCCTCAACAACACCATGATGCTGACGAGGCAGAGAAAAGTCTCTCCAGATCAGAACTCCTCAAGAAACACCAGCAGAGACCCACAGGGAAGAAATCTCACTGCTGCTCTGACTGTGGGAAAAGATTAAACTCTTCATCAGACCTTAAAATACATCAAAGAATTTCCACTGGAGAGAAACCTTATGGCTTTGATCAATGTGGCAAGAGTTTTACTGAGTCAAGCTGTCTCACTATACATCAGAGAATACACACAAGAGAGAAAAGATATAGCTGTGATCAATGTGGAAAGGGTTTTGGTACATCTGGCTGTCTGACAAAACACCAGAGAACACACACAGGAGAGACACTTTATAGCTGTGATCAATGTGGGAAGAGTTTTACTCTGCTAAACAGCTTGATAGTACACCAGCGGACACACACAGGAGAGAAACCTTATTGCTGTGATCAATGTGGGAAGAGTTTTACTACATCGAGCTATACACCAGAGAATACACACAGGAGAGAAATCATATAGCTGTGATCAATGTGGAAAGGGTTTTGGTACATCTGGCTGTCTGACAAAACACCGGAGAACACACACAGGAGAGAAACCTTATAGCTGTACTCAATGTGGGAAGAGTTTTACTCATTCAACCAGCCTGATATCACACCAGAGAACACACACAGGAGAGAAATCTTATAGCTGTAATCAATGTGGGAAGAGTTTTGCTTCATCTGGCCTTCTGACTGTACACCAGAGATTACACACAGGAGAGAAATCTTATTGCTGTGATCAATGTGGGAGAAGTTTTACTCAGCTAAGCAGCCTGGTATCTCACCAGAGAACACACACAGGAGAGAACTCTCATAGCTGTAATCAATGTGGGAAGAGATACTCTGATAAAAGATCTCTGACTAAACATCAGAAAATACATTGAGTTGTTTCATGATATCAATGAAATAATGTAGTATGTTTTTAATATTGTGGAAGTATTTTAGTCACGTCACAATATAGAATGTTTTAACATTGTAGGAGCAGTATTCTAATGATGTCACAATATTGCCCTATTCCCATTTAGCAAAATGTAATTCAAAAGACATTGAAAAGAAGACTATGCCCAACGTCCAATATATGTTTGGTTGTAGTTGAAAGTGAATGTTCAAAAGATGTATTTTCGGGTAGTTTTTTCAATGACTTGAAAACAACTTAATTTCAATGTACTTGCAGCCTATACACATGGACGCAGGAAAATAAATTGGTCTATAATCAATTTTATTAACAATCCTACATCACTCCAGCATTTCTTGACAACATTCAAGTGCTAATTGTCTTTATTCCACTACTGAAGAAGCATGTTTCAAATCACCTCATATTTCAAACATTCAGCCTGACATGTTTTATTATTCCATGCCTCACCATTAAGTTAATTGGTGGTCGTTAGCACGTAGGGCGCACTGATTGGTGTCACCTCGTTAGTCAGTATGTGTTACACCTGTGCTGGCTTGTCCATCTCGTTAGTGGGAAGGTGTTTCACCTGAGCTGGTCCAGGTAATATTTAAGAGTGTATTTTTTCCCCCTGTGAAGCCATTGTGTTGCATCCATGTCTGAAATGTGCTGCATAAATAAAGCTTGATTTGAGTTCAACAAATGAACCCAATCAACAGACTCTTGGTCCCTTTTAGTATGAAAAACAGTATCAATCCCACTTTTCAAGCCAGCTGAAGGTGTGGTGGATGGTTTCCCACTGCTCTCCTTATGTCATGTTCTGTGGCCCTACTGTTCCATTTCTTGACTGCCGCTGCAACACAGAAATAAACAAATTTAGTCATATTATATAAAAACACTCAAAGTAATGGATATGGAGCATCTATGGCCTCAGTTACACCTGGCACCTAAATGTGACTTCTGTCATCTGATCACTCCAAGCTGCATTAGGTTCAGATCTACCAGGATGGGCCTTTGACATAGTCTGGATGCAGTCAGGCCACCAAATATGCATCAGCAATGTAAAGAGATGAGTGGGGAAAAGTACATTTACACAAATGACCTTCATAATAAATTAAATGTTATTTGTCACATATATATGTTATTGCGGGTGTAGCTAAATTGTGTTCCTAGCTCCAACAGTGTAGTAATATCTAACTAAATGCTTGTGTAATATCTAACAATTTCACAACAAAAACCTAATACACACAAATCTAAGTAATAGAATAAGAATATCTAAATATATGGACAAGCAATGTCAGAGCGGCATAGACAAATACAGTAGAATAGGATAGAATACAGTATATACATATGAGATGAGTAATGCATAGACTAAGATACAGTAGAATAGGATAGAATACAGTATATACATATGAGATGAGTAATACATAGACTAAGATACAGTAAAATAGGATAGAATACAGTATATACATATGAGATGAGTAATGCCAGATATGTAAACATTATTAAAGTGACTAGTGTTCCATTCCTTAAAGTGGCCAATGATTTCAAGTCTGTGTATGTAGGCTGCAGCCTCTCTGTGTTAGTGATGACTATTTAACAGTCTGATGGCCTTGAGATTGAAAAACAGATTCTGTCTCTCGGTCCCAGATTTAATGTACCTTGTGGATGATAAAGGGGCGAAGAGGCAGCGGCTCAGGTAATAACGAAGAACAAATGTGTGTGCCTGAGGGGAAATGCACTTTCATATAGCCAAAAGGGGTGAGAAATTACACCAATACCAGTGGACAATTTGCACTAATGTATATAAACATATTCCCTTTTGCTGACGTGATGAACCGCTAAGGGGACATAAATATTTACCATCTAAACCATGTGTGACCTCTCACCTCTCTGGCTGTAGAAGTGTTCTTCCTAACCAGTCCCTCAACAGCTCCCTGACTGAGCTCCACCCTCACTGAGTCTTCAGAGGAAAGGAAGGCTGAGGAGGGATGGAAGGATGAATGGATCAGTCAGTCAATAAAGTGTAGAGCTGCTGTCTGACAAAATCACTATTTTAGTAGTTCATTAAAACTTCTTCTTAATAGGGGGCGCTGTTTTCACTTTGAAAAATCGTGCCCAAATTAAATGGCCTCGTACTCTGTTCTAGATCATACAATATGCATATTATTATTACTATTGGATAGAAAACACTCTGAAGTTTCTAAAACTGTTTGAATTATATCTGTGAGTAAAACAGAACTCATTTGGCAGCAAACTTCCAGACAGGAAGTGAAAATTCTGAAAATGGGGCTCTGTGTCAGGGCCTGCCTATTCAACTGGCTTATATTTATGGATCTATATGCACTTCATACGCCTTCCACTAGATGTCAACAGGCAGTAGAAGGTTGAATGGGGTGTCTAGCTTGATGTGAGGCCGAATGAGAGCTTTTGGAGTGACAGGTCTGCTCTTTTGTCAGTTTTCAACTGCGCACAGGGGAACTCCACATTGTCTTCTGAAATGCGTTACGTATACACGACGAAATGCTCCGGCTCTGATTTTATTGGATACATATGAGAAAAACATCATAAAGTAGGATTTTTCAACCGAGTTTGACCAGTTTATTCAACGTTTGTTGGGACTTTTGGAATTTTTCGTTCCAGGCGCAACGATTTCTTGGACATGTGTCCTCCACATGGCTAGCCAAAGTTGCTAATTCGACAGAAGAAATGGACATTCTAAACAAACAAACAACAATTTATTCTGGAACTAGGACTCCTTGCACAACATTCTGATGGAAGATCATCAAAAATAAGAGAATATTTATGATGTTATTTCGTATTTTTGTGTTTTATGTTGGCTCCAACAAGGCGGAGAATTGTAGGGCGCTGTCTCACAATATTGCATGCTGTATGTTGTACTAAAGTTATTTTTAAAAATCTAACACAGCGGTTGCATTAAGAACCAGTGTATCTTTCATTTGCTGTACAACATGTATTTTTTAGTAAAGTTTATGATGAGTTCTTTGGTTAGATTAGGTGACTGTCCAAAATATCTCCGGACATTTTGGTGCATTGTGGCTACGTATTCACAATGTAAAACCACGATTTGTAGCTCTAAATATGCATATTTTCGAACAAAACATAAATGTATTGTATAACATGATGTTATAAGACTGTCATCTGATGAAGTTGTCCAAAGGTTAGTGATTCATTTTATCTCTATTTCTGGGTTTTGTGAAAGCTATGTTGGCGGTGAATAAATGGCGTTGTCTGTTTGGCTATTGTGGTGAGCTAATATAAATATATATATTGTGTTTTCGCTGTAAAACACTTAAAAAAGCGGAAATATTGGCTGGATTCACAAGATGTTTATCTTTCATTTGCTGTACACCATGTATTTTTCATAAATGTTTTAGTATTTATGTATTTCACGTTGCTCTCTGTAATTATTCTGGCTGTTTTGGTGCTATTTGTGATGGTGGCTGCAATGTAAAACTACGATTTATACCTCAAATATGCAAATTTTCGAACAAAACATAAATGTATTGTATAACATGATGTTATAAGACTGTCATCTGATGAAGTTGTTCAAGGTTAGTGATTAATTTTATCTCTATTTGTGGGTTTTGTGAAAGCTACCTATGCGGTGGAAACATGGTGAAAACATGGCGTTGTGTGTTTGGCTATTGTGGTGAGCTAATATAAATATATATTGTGTTTTCGCTGTAAAACATTTTAAAAATCAGAAATGATGGCTGGATTCACAAGATGTTTATCTTTCATTTGCTGTATTGGACTTGTGATTTCATGAAATTATATTATATGATATCCCTGTCGCGTTAGGCTAGGCTATGTTAGGCAGCTTTTTTGATGAGGAGGATCCCGGATCCTCGTTAGAGGTTAAAGTAAATAAGGCTTTATGACTGCTGAATACCAACTATCAATCACTTAGATAATGTATTTTCAGGTAGAGATACATCCTTGAGATGTCCCTAGCCCGTTGAAGTTGACATTTAAAATGGTTAAGGAAGGGTTTAGGGTAGGGATGTCCCAAGGATCCCGGATAGCATTGACCATTGTGCAGTCTTCTGTCTCTTTTACATAGCAGGTGATGGGTTCTGACTTCTGAACTTGAAATTATGAAATATCCTTATTATGTGAAATTGAATGAAACAATAATGTATGTTGATGCTAATTTGTTGTACAATGTTCCATGATGTTTCTATATGATAACAATAGCCTAATATATTTAATATGCCATATACTATTTTTTAACTGTTTCACTAATTCATTTTAATTAACTTAATCATTATGATTCAACGTCAGTTCACCGTCTCACCTCATACTGTATTGGAGCAGCAGCAGCTGACTGCCCGGTTCAACGTCAGTTCACCGTCTCACCTCATACTGTATTGGAGCAGCAGCAGCTGACTGCCCGGTTCAACGTCAGTTCACCGTCTCACCTCATACTGTTTTGGAACAGCAGCAGCTGACTGCCCGGTTCAACGTCAGTTCACCGTCTCACCTCATACTGTATTGGAGCAGCAGCAGCTGACTGCCCGGTTCAACGTCAGTTCACCGTCTCACCTCATACTGTATTGGAGCAGCAGCAGCTGACTGCCCGGTTCAACGTCAGTTCACCGTCTCATCTCATACTGTATTGGAGCAGCAGCAGCTGACTGCACGGTTCAACGTCAGTTCACCGTCTCACCTCATACTGTATTGGAGCAGCAGCAGCTGACTGCCCGGTTCAACGTCAGTTCACCGTCTCACCTCATACTGTATTGGAGCAGCAGCAGCTGACTGCCCGGTTCAACGTCAGTTCACCGTCTCACCTCATACTGTATTGGAGCAGCAGCAGCTGACTGCCCGGTTCAACGTCAGTTCACCGTCTCACCTCATACTGTATTGGAGCAGCTGACTGCCCGGTTCAACGTCAGTTCACCGTCTCACCTCATACTGTTATGGAGCAGCAGCAGCTGACTGCCCAGTTCAAAATCAGTTCACCTTCTCACCTCATACTGTATTGGAGCAGCAGCAGCTGACTGCCCGGTTCAAAGTCAGTTCACCGTCTCACCTCATACTGTATTGGAGCAGCAGCAGCTGACTGCCCGGTTCAACGTCAGTTCACCGTCTCACCTCATACTGTATTGGAGCAGCAGCAGCTGACTGCCCGGTTCAACGTCAGTTCACCGTCTCACCTCATACTGTTTTGGAGCAGCAGCAGCTGACTGCCCGGTTCAACGTCAGTTCACCGTCTCACCTCATACTGTATTGGAGCAGCAGCAGCTGACTGCCCGGTTCAACGTCAGTTCACCGTCTCACCTCATACTGTTATGGAGCAGCAGCAGCTGACTGCCCAGTTCAAAATCAGTTCACCTTCTCACCTCATACTGTATTGGAGCAGCAGCAGCTGACTGCCCGGTTCAAAGTCAGTTCACCGTCTCACCTCATACTGTATTGGAGCAGCAGCAGCTGACTGCCCGGTTCAACGTCAGTTCACCGTCTCACCTCATACTGTATTGGAGTAGCAGCAACTGACTTGATCGTTGATGCTAATCAGCATGTTTGAATCTGAGAGTAAATAGAGCCGACTACACTCTAAAAATGAAGGGTTCAACTGGAGTTGTTCTCAGATCCCCTAAGATCCGTAGGGTTCTTGGTCAATGAAAAACAGCCACAAAAGGTTCTTCAAAGAACTTGTTAGAAGGTGGGTTCATCGAGGAACCTCCGTTGTTGCAGAACTTCTTCCAGGAACTTCGCAATTACAACTGAAAACGACGGTGACAAGTTTTGATGCGACAACAGTTAAAAAGGTTAAGTTGGGTTGATGTTTGACTCTGAATATCTCTCGAAATAATTTATTATAATAATATAACATATTAATAATGAATAACGAAGACAATTCTGGTTTTCTGTGAATAGCTTCCATAACGTTACTATAGTTAATTAACGTAAATATTAGAAAGCCGGGTTTGACCGTCGGCGTTGTATGAGCTACAGTACAGTACCGTTATCTAGCTAGCTAACGTTATGTCCCAACTAGGCAGAACTAGGTTTGGATTATTTCCCTGAACTATATTCTTTCCCATATATTGTATATCGTTTCCATAAAGCCAACATGGCTTTACACTCATTAACGTAAGTTTCCAATCTAAAGCAGTTCTCACTTTTGTTAGAATGAACTAGCTAACGTTAACTAACTAACTAACTAACTAAGGACGGCGACCTGTCCAGACGAGATGTTACAACGAACTGAATCGTCAATGGAGGGCTTCCTCTTTATATAGCCTGCTACAGCATGCAATACTATTAACACACAAGGGGGCATAACGTTACATGTACAATACTGTAATGAAACAGCAGGGAGCAGGTCTCGAACCCTCGACCCTCTAGCCCGAAGTCCAGCGCGCTATCGACTGTGCCGCAAAAGCATGCTCGTGCGGTAGTTACACTACTCCCTCCTTTCAAAGAGCGCGTCCTCGCGCTAGCTTGCGACTCTACGTCTTACAGGAACGCGCTCACCGGCCAAGCACACGCACTGTCGTGGATGCAAGGTTCGATCACTTCTGACACCAATGTAATGAAACAGCAGGGAGCAGGTCTCGAACCCTCGACCTTCTAGCCCGAAGTCCAGCGAGCTATCGACTGTACCGCAAAAGCATGCTCGTGGGGTAGAGTCGATTTCCGCGTTTATAAACCCAGGGTCGTTACAATACTATCCCATTTTGGAAACGTTACATGTTCAATACTATCCCATTTTGGAAACGTTACATGTACGCCCCCTTGTGGAGGGAAATTAATATCTTAGATGGTAGCTGTAGATGGGATTCAAATGCACAATGGTATTAATACAGTGTCTAGACTACCTCTTTTGTATAAATGCCCTTCAGAATCCAAACACAGTATTGCCACGCATCAAAATGTTGCGTATAATCTTTCAAGTCAGCCTGATAAAATATTGAACAATTTGTGTACAAAGATATCTTGAAATGTGATATTAGGCCTGTATGGCAGTACTGTTACTGTATGGCAGTACTGTATTGGCTAGTGCTTTCTCCAATATGTTCTTCTATTTTGCATTCAATTGTATGCTGATGCCATTTATCTGTTAATATTTATTAAATAAATATTTTTTAATGCTTGTAAGACTATTCTTTGACATTTTCTCTTCCTTTGAAATTCTTATCGGACAGAACATAGACACAATGCAATTGGGATCAAGAAGAAGGTACAGATATGTTGTAGGACAGCTGCATTTGAAGTGTACATTTAACCTACATAGCAGTCAATACAAACTGACATCTATTAGCATACAAATGTGTGCAAATGATCTTTTCAGATCTTCTCAGAAATGAATCAAGTCCATGGAATGGATATAGACAAAAAGATAATTCAAGGACTATCAGAGGTTGAGAGGCGAGCCTGGAGTGAGGACATCATCCTGCTATTTTGACAGTCCCTGAAGGACAATACAGATGAGGGATTTGCTCTTATTCCTTCCCTTTCTCTAATGTATTTTGTAATAAAATTAGCAAGTGTAGTAAGATCATTGCTTTACTTTACTAGGACTGGAGACCACAGCAGCGATTCTGCTCTTGCCCAACCTCTTCAATGAGGACCCGAGTGGCCTTTATGTCCGTGACAAGGTATGCCTATGCACCAATCATCTGTTTCTTCATAAACATAGGTGTGCATGCTTATATAAAACTACAGCTGAACAGTTGTTCTGTTCTTTGTTAATTGTATGTGTATTAATCTTTTCTTACTTTTGTTGACACAGATTTCACCGCTCTTCACTCCTTTACTGCACATCGGCGGAAATCCATTTCACCATTAGAGTGAAATCCTGCTGGCCTTTGATGGGGAGAACATCCACACTCTCGAGGATGTCCCCATGGGACTTGCAGCTCTGCTAGGGAAGTATTTTTTATTTTCCCTTAAATTTCCCCAAAATGTCAGAAAAACACTTACAGTGGGGCAAAAAAGTATTTAGTCAGCCACCAATTGTGCAAGTTCTCCCACTTAAAAAGATGAGAGAGGCCTGTAATTTTCATCATAGGTACACTTCAACTATGACAGACAAAATGAGAAAAAAAAATCCAGAAAATCACATTGTTGGATTTTTAATGAATTTATTTGCAAATTATACATTTACATTTAAGTCATTTAGCAGACGCTCTTATCCAGAGCGACTTACAAATTGGTGCATTCACCTTATGATATCCAGTGGAACAACCACTTTACAATAGTGCATCTAACTCTTTTAAGGGGGGGGGGGGGTTAGAAGGATTACTTTATCCTATCCTAGGTATTCCTTAAAGAGGTGGGGTTTCAGGTGTCTCCGGAAGGTGGTGATTGACTCCGCTGACCTGGCGTCGTGAGGGAGTTTGTTCCACCATTGGGGTGCCAGAGCAGCGAACAGTTTTGACTGGGCTGAGCGGGAACTGTACTTCCTCAGAGGTAGGGAGGCGAGCAGGCCAGAGGTGGATGAACGCAGTGCCCTTGTTTGGGTGTAGGGCCTGATCAGAGCCTGAAGGTACGGAGGTGCCGTTCCCCTCACAGCTCCGTAGGCAAGCACCATGGTCTTGTAGCGGATGCGAGCTTCAACTGGAAGCCAGTGGAGAGAGCGGAGGAGCGGGGTGACGTGAGAGAACTTGGGAAAGTTGAACACCAGACGGGCTGCGGCGTTCTGGATGAGTTGTAGGGGTTTAATGGCACAGGCAGGGAGCCCAGCCAACAGCGAGTTGCAGTAATCCAGACGGGAGATGACAAGTGCCTGGATTAGGACCTGCGCCGCTTCCTGCGTGAGGCAGGGTCGTACTCTGCGAATGTTGTAGAGCATGAACCTACAGGAACGGGTCACCGCCTTGATGTTAGTTGAGAACGACAGGGTGTTGTCCAGGATCACGCCAAGGTTCTTAGCACTCTGGGAGGAGGACACAATGGAGTTGTCAACCGTGATGGCGAGATCATGGAACGGGCAGTCCTTCCCCGGGAGGAAGAGCAGCTCCGTCTTGCCGAGGTTCAGCTTGAGGTGGTGATCCGTCATCCACACTGATATGTCTGCCAGACATGCAGAGATGCGATTCACCACCTGGTTATCAGAGGGGGGAAAGGAGAAGATTAATTGTGTGTCGTCTGCATAGCAATGATAGGAGAGACCATGTGAGGATATGACAGAGCCAAGTGACTTGGTGTATAGCGAGAATAGGAGAGGGCCTAGAACAGAGCCCTGGGGGACACCAGTGGTGAGAGCACGTGGTGCGGAGACAGATTCTCGCCACGCCACCTGGTAGGAGCGACCTGTCAGGTAGGACGCAATCCAAGCGTGGACCTTGCCGGAGATGCCCAGCTCGGAGAGGGTGGAGAGGAGGATCTGATGGTTCACAGTATCAAAGGCAGCCGATAGGTCTAGAAGGATGAGAGCAGAGGAGAGAGAGTTAGCTTTAGCAGTGCGGAGCGCCTCCGTGACACAGAGAAGAGCAGTCTCAGTTGAATGACTAGTCTTGAAACCTGACTGATTTGGATCAAGAAGGTCATTCTGAGAGAGATAGCAGGAGAGCTGGCCAAGGACGGCACGTTCAAGAGTTTTGGAGAGAAAAGAAAGAAGGGATACTGGTCTGTAGTTATTGACATCGGAGGGATCGAGTGTAGGTTTTTTCAGAAGGGGTGCAACTCTCGCTCTCTTGAAGACGGAAGGGACGTAGCCAGCGGTCAAGGATGAGTTGATGAGCGAGGTGAGGTAAGGGAGAAGGTCTCCAGAAATGGTCTGGAGAAGAGAGGAGGGGATAGGGTCAAGCGGGCAGGTTGTTGGGCGGCCGGCCGTCACAAGACGCGAGATTTCATCTGGAGAGAGAGGGGAGAAAGAGGTCAAAGCACAGGGTAGGGCAGTGTGAGCAGAACCAGCGGTGTCGTTTGACTTAGCAAACGAGGATCGGATG
Organism: Salvelinus alpinus; assembly: GCF_045679555.1. Taxonomy (NCBI): domain Eukaryota; kingdom Metazoa; phylum Chordata; class Actinopteri; order Salmoniformes; family Salmonidae; genus Salvelinus; species Salvelinus alpinus. Next base: position 40,958,072 of record NC_092115.1, on the reverse strand, counting down.
TCGTCGACCTTCTTTTCAAAATGGTTGACGAAGTCATCCGCAGAGAGGGAGGAGGGGGGAGGAGGGGGAGGAGGATTCAGGAGGGAGGAGAAGGTGGCAAAGAGCTTCCTAGGGTTAGAGGCAGATGCTTGGAATTTAGAGTGGTAGAAATTGGTTTTAGCAGCAGAGACAGAAGAGGAGAATGTAGAGAGGAAGGAGTGAAAGGATCCCAGGTCCGCAGGGAGGCGAGTTTTCCTCCATTTCCGCTCGGCTGCCCGGAGCCCTGTTCTGGTGGAATCTGGTGATTCCATTATGGTGGAAAATAAGTATTTGGTCAATAACAAAAGTTTATCTCAATACTTTGTTATATACCCTTTGTTGGCAATGACAGAGGTCAAACGTTTTCTGTAAGTCTTCACAAGGTTTTCACACACTGTTGCTGGTATTGAGTGGGTATGACCAAAGTTATTCTATTTAGCTACACTTTGTAGTACATTTTTACACTATAATAAATGTTTCTGATGCCACATCGCCCGTTTTCAAAGGGAGTCGTTGGTTTTTAGGGGCAGTCGCTTTTAGCTTTTTGTCTGAAAGTATTTTCTCAACTGCGATACCAACTCCAGTCAGCAGACGGCGATGTGCGTCTTTCAGGTGATTCTGCCACTGTGACGTATAATCTAGTGGACGGGACGCTTCTTCAACAGCTAGTCAGCCACCTGGGTTCACTCTAACTTTATGGAAAAAGGTTTATTCAATAAATCTAGCAACTCCTCTCATACTGGGAAAATACAGGAATACACACTCAGAGCCTCCTCAATGGGCCCTGTTTACACCTCCAAGGTGCCCACCTCACACAGGAATACACACTCAGAGCCTACGAGGCTTTTCTAAAAACGACACTTTGCGTGTTTCGCTCACCTCTTTTTTTTAAACTAGGTTTGAGATTTGGTATCCACTCGTATCGCTGCCTCTCAGATCAAAGGTGGGTCCATTAAATTCCCAAAGTGTGGTCTCCGAGATCCCAAGTTTGAGGGATCCCTGGTGCACCATTTACCCAGGTCGTCAGGAGCGGTCACCAAGTGAAGATTAACATCCCCAAATGTGGTTAATTTCTTTCATATCAAATGAGGAGACAAACTTATAACTCACACAAGTCAGAGTTATTCTTAAACTAAATCTATATTCATTTATTAATAAGGGAGCAGGTCAATACAACGCACACATATAAAGTGAATTGAGTGCTCTACAATAATGATGGCTGGTCGATGAATCACCCCCAGATGATTCGTTGAGAGCCACGAGTCAAAAGTACAAAGGTCTTTCAACCTACATGATGAACAACAGATGTATAGAACGGGTCACAAGTTTAGGATTTGTATGAGAGATATTTATCATTCTTAGCAGACAGTATCTGCTGTAAAAACAGTACTCTTTGTGTAGAGACCAGGGCCTGGCCCTGGGGTCATCTCTCCCGGGTACCATATAGAACAGAAACATTAACTCATGCTCTGGAATGCGGTCTCTTTAGGTTTTATAACCCAAAAGACATTGTAAATCTGTCAGTGTGATATCCCAGAGGCCCATCCTCAGTAGAACACAGACACAATAGTTCGAAGAACCCTCTATTCTGTTGCATAAAACAACCATTTGATGCAATAAAAGTATTATAAAATAATCTTGCAGTTTTGCTCTCACAGTGTCCACTGAAAGTTGACTAGTAACAACAACTGGGAGATAAAAGACACCCACCATGAGACCCACTAAATCTGCCCAAGAAGAGGCAAACAAAAGAAAAACCCACAACAAACTTAAAAAAGGGAAGCAAATAAAAACGATAGCGCAACTAAAGGTGTTGACTCTCCACATCTATCAACACAACTGGAGCACTGGGCCAGACACTCTTCAATAGAACCTGGACCAGCTCAGGTGAAACACCTTCCCACTAACGAGATGGACAAGCCAGCACAGGTGTAACACATACTGACTAACGAGGTGACACCAATCAGTGCACCCTACGCGCTAACAAGCTATACGTGCTAACGAGCTATACGTGCTAAAGTCCAACCTCAAAATATAAATGGAAAAACCAAAGACTGTAACACCTTCCCCCTTAAGAGAATGCTTAACAGAAAACAACTTAAATTTCACATTATAATCAACTACAATGCTTCACCTTCACCAATATAAACATGGTGACTACTGGCTGTGAACAATTAAAAACAAGAAAAAAATATTTTTTTTCCCCCCACTAGATTCTAGAACTCTCGTCTTAACTCACTTGTGATATATTGAAAACCTAAACATAAAATGTGCTATATACACAAACATCTGCCACAATAATCATGTTACTTGTATTTTTTAAACAAGCACCATATAAACTGCACAAGCACCAGCAACGCTGTTGTTTTGACAAGTAGCAATAAATCACTGATATTGATTAGGTTGTACGTGCTGTTGAAACTAACACAACTAAGAAAAAACATGGAAATGGGAGATATCTTTTACCTCACTGGTTAGAGGACAATCAGCTACATTTTGGAGTGATGCATTTAAATGTAGGGGCCACTAAAGAAAGAAATGCAACACTTATTTGTCATCACTCATCGATATCATGTTGAAATCATTTGTGCGAGAGGAGGGAGGTGAAGTTCCACATCCTGTTAAAACTAACAGCTCAAAAACCACACGGAATCTGGGAATAATGTAAACATCACTGGTTAGAGGACAATTTGTAGAAAACAGCTAGCTACAATTTGAAGTGTTGCATTTTGATTCCAGTGGGTCACCAACATGTTAAGTGTAACACAACACAACTTTCAATTCAGAGCCTGGATTTTCCCCCTGAGGCTAATATCCATATCATGTTGAAATCAATTGATAAAGGGGCAAACATTTAGGCTTCTACATTGTGACATTATTAAAACACTCCTACAATGTTAAAACATTCTACATTGTGACATTAATTAATTGATATCATGAAACAACTCTTTCATGTACATACTTTCTGATATTTGATCTGAGATCTTTTATCAGATTATCTATGGTCACAGCTAAGAGATTTCTCTCCTGTGTGTGTTCTCTGGTGTTGTACCAGGCTGTTTGACTGAGTAAAACTCTTCGCACAAATTAGAGCTATACGATTTCTATTCTGTGTGTGTTCTCTGGTGTACAGTCAGCTGCCCAGATGTAGCAAAACTCTTCACACATTGATTACAGCTATAAGGTTTCTCTCCTGTGTGTGTTCTCTGGTGTACTGTCAGACCCGTAGATGAAACAAAACTCTTTCCACATTGATTACAGCTATAAGGTTTCTCTCCTGTGTGTGTTCTCTGGTGTACTGTCAGAAGGCTAGATGTAACAAAACTCTTCCCACATTGATCACAGCTAAAATACTTCTCTCCTGTGTGTGTTCTCTGGTGTACTGTCAGATCACCAGATTGAACAAAACTCTTCCCACATTGATCACAGCTAAAAGGTTTCTCTCCTGTGTGTGTTCTCTGGTGTATCTTCAGATGGCTAGATTGAACAAAACTCTTCCCACATTGATCACAGCTATATGGTTTCTCTCCTGTGTGTGTTCTCTGGTGTGATATCAGGTTGCTTAGCTGAGTAAAACTCTTCCCACATTGAGTACAGCTGAAAGGTTTCTCTCCTGTGTGTATTCTCTGGTGTAGAGTCAGATTGCTGGACCTAGCAAAAATCTTTCCACATTCATCACAGCTATATGGTTTCTCTCCTGTGTGTGATCTCTGGTGTGATATCAGGCTGCTTAGCTGAGTAAAACTCTTCCCACATTGAGTACAGCTAAAAGGTTTCTCACCTGTGTGTGTTCTCTGGTGTGATATCAGGCTGCTTAGCTGAGTAAAACTCTTCCCACATTGAGTACAGCTGAAAGATTTCTCTCCTGTGTGTATTCTCTGGTGTAGAGTCAGATTGCTAGACCTTGTAAAAATCTTCCCACATTCATCACAGCTATAAAGTTTCTCTCCTGTGTGTATTCTCTGGTGTACAGTCAGAAGGCAAGATAAAACAAAACTCTTCCCACATTGATCACAGCTAAAAGGTTTCTCTCCTGTGTGTATTCTCTGGTGTCGAGTAAGATTGCTAGATCTAGTAAAAATCTTCCCACATTCATCACAGTTATATAGTTTCTCTCCTGTGTGTGTTCTCTGGTGTGATGTCAGGCTGCTTAGCTGAGTAAAACTCTTCCCACATTGATCACAGCTATATGGCTTCTCTCCTGTGTGTGTTCTCTTGTGTAGAGTCAGATTTCTAGATGTAGTAAAACTCTTCCCACATTCATCACAGCTATAAGGTTTCTCTCCTGTGTGTGTTCTCTGGTGTGATATCAGGCTGGTTGAATGACTAAAACTCTTCCCACATTGAGTACAGCTATAAGGTTTCTCTCCTGTGTGTGTTCTCTGGTGTATCTTCAGATGGCTATATTGAACAAAACTCTTCCCACATTGAGTACAGCCGTAAGGTTTCTCTCCTGTGTGGATTCTCTGGTGAATTTTAATGCCTGATGAGGTGAATCTCTTCCCACAGTCAGAGCAGCAGTGAGTTCTCTTCCCTGTGGATCTCTGCTGGTGTTTCTTGATGTGTTCTGATCTGGAGAGACTATTCTCTGCCTCGTCAGCATCATGAGGTTGTTGAGGCTCCCCAGAGGATCCACGGTAGTCCCGTCTCTCTCCTGTGTGAACAACAAAGTCAGACAGATGGTTAAAGGCCCACAACAGCAGAATCCACTGTAAAAGGTGATGCCAACAGCGTAGCCATGATGTTGTACAACAATTGACATCTGATGAATGTTACAATTATTTGACAATTGTCTTAAAATGAGCAACAATAGTCAAATTTAGTCTTGTTTTCACATTAGTAGTAAAATCGATGATGGTAGGCTAGAAATAATTTAAATTTGTTGAAACCCTAAGCAATGTGCCATACGACTTTTGGTCTCCAATATAGGACAATTTCTGTGTTTGCTAAAATTGCGGCACATTGTCAAAGCACACACAATTTGAAACTCCTCCCTGCTAATGAGGAAACCGCTAGTTATGGATGTAGTATATCTGGTAATGAGGAAACCACTAGTTATGGATGTAGTATATCTGGTAATGAGGAAACCACTAGTTATGGATGTAGTATATCTAGTTGTAGAAACTCCTCCCTGCTAATGAGGAAACCACTAGTTATGGATGTAGTATATCTGGTAATGAGGAAACTGCTAGTTATGGATGTAGTATATGTGGTAATGAGGAAACCGCTAGTTATGGATGTAGTATATCTAGTTGTAGAAACTCCTCCCTGCTAATGAGGAAACCACTAGTTACGGATGTAGTATATCTGCTTGGAGCAAAAATGGTGAGCGAAGATTTTAGTTTTTCACAATGTATTCTGAAGCGCAAGATCAGGAGTGCTACTCTTTGTCGGCTGGGTAGCAGGACATTGTGTGCTAAGACTGGTGAGAAAGTGTGTGTGTATGGTTGTGTTAGTGTGAATGTGTGAATGTGTGTGCGTGAGAAGCCAGTATAAAATGAATTGTTTTGTACAATAGAGCAGCGCGCTCTCGTAAATACATTTTCTAACTATTGTAGCTGGGCCTCCGTCTGATTCATTTCAACCAGTTTCCTACCAATCCTGGGTTTCAGGCTGAGTAGTTCATTGAATTGGGTTTATGAACATTGAGAACATAATTCTCGTGACAATTTGGTCCTTCGAGACGGATTTCAATACCTGCCTCTGTCGTCCCAAGGAACTGCTGAAAACCGTGCACGGGCGGATCCAGGATCCGTAAGACAAAGACCTGACCTCTGAATTTAGGGTTTATTTCAAGCCAGTGGTGAACTGGTACACGACAGAGGTGGTGACGAGATCCAACCTACATTGCTTTTCCCAGTCTTCAATACAAGGTCAGTAATCTTTATTCACGAATTTGGGGGATAGGAGACTTTTACTTTATGTATTAGCAAGGAATCGATTGAGAGAGGAGCAGGTCCACAATGACCTGAGGTACATGTGCACTACCATAAATAAAAATAGCTTAATAATTGAGGTCTGTGAGGAATGACCGAAAGGTTATTTGAGAAATGGCCGAGAAGTTATTAGCAAGGGATATAAATAGGTGCTGTGAGATAGGACGGGGAGTTTGTGCAAATAGGATAACTTAAATGGTTAATTAACATGTGGTAAATTACCCATAGATCCAATTCAAAAGACATACCTAAATAAAATCCTAAAGTGTGAGGATATTGCTAAGGTTTGTGAGATAGGACGGTAATTCTATGCGAACAAATAACTTTAAATGGTCAATTAACAAAAGTGAATTAGCCATAGATCCGATTCAAAAGACAATACTGAAATAAAGTCCAAAAAATTGAGAAAGAAGGGAAACCTAATATAGCGGAGTGAGATACGAGATATTGACGTCAAAGGAACAAGCAACAACCGAAAAATAGGCTGCTGGCTAGGGATTTATGACCCCTGGAAAATAGCTTATAGGTTGTAAACAATGAGACCTAATGTCCGATCTACACCACTATAGATAACGTTTCAAGAAAGGAAAAGCACACATAGGTTAAGAGATAGCAACATACACACCAATAGTGAGACACACATAGGAGTAATTTGATCAGAATTAAAGAGCCACACACATAGATTGTGATAACAACTATAGTGATTGGATAACGGTAAAATGAGCACATACATAGATCATAGAAATACATACACATAGATTGTGAGAAGTATCATAGTAACTACAAGGTTTTATTAAACATGGGTAGTAAATCCTCAAAGGAGGTCCCGGAATTAACGGGAGATGAGTAATATATATGCAAGGAAAAGATAAGAGGAACACCTATTTTGTCCCGAAATGGAGGAAAAAGTATGGATTTGACGGACGTTTAAATATAGAAAAACTGGAATCAATGATTATACAAATAAATAGGGTTTGTGGAGACAAGGCAGATAAACAACGGGCAGATGGGCTAGACACAGCGAGGGTATGGTTAGCCGAGGCGAGGAAGAGAGCTGAGGGAGAAAAGAAAAAGAAGGAAGATGTAAGTTGCCAGCAACAGAGAGCAATAACTCCCACGGCTCCTCTGAAGGTCCCTCATAAGCCTAAATTATGTCCCACCCGGTTAGACCAGGCGCGGAGAGAGAATCCTGATGATGCAGAGGGAGGGGTAGAGTCGGATGAGGATAGGGCTAGCTACCATAGGGAAAGTCATGAAAGGTTTAACCGAACGAGGACGTAGGCTGAACAAGCGACAGGATGTAGGGGAAAGAGGTAGAGACAGGGCTTTACCAGCCAGAAGGCTGAAGTCGCATAACCAGAACCCAGGGAGGAGAGGAGTAGCAGAGTGGCTGGAAGACGAAGATGAAAGGGAGGCTAGTCAGTATCCTCTAATTGCCTTGCCCAACCCACGTGCTGGGGACGCAGGACAGGATTTAGCAAACTTATTGAGAAAAGTGGATAGAGACAGTCAAAAGAAAGGAGGAGGCCTTAAGGGGAAGGGAAAAAATGGATAGAACCCGAGAACAGAAAATGTTACAACTGTAGCAAGTCAGGACATTTGGCTAAGGAGTGTGAGGAACCATGCATGCACTGCGATAAGGTGGGCCACAATCACCGAGACTGTAGAAAGAACAGAAAGGATAGGAGAGAGGGTCAAAGGCAAGAGCAGAGAGAAAAAGGTCAGGCGCCTACAGCCAGACTCAGAGGAGGAATAGAAAAGAAAGGAGATCAGTACCTAATGGTCACTATCGGAGTAACTGTAGATAAGCATAAAGGAGGCTTCAAGGAAACGAGAAGTAAGGAAGATCAGACAGGAACGGAATATTTCATCGCTGCTCTTGGAGAAAGAGCAGGAAAGATTTTAAACAGAAGGGGAAAAACAGAGAAACGCGATCACAGAGACGGCTGAGAAGCGATGTTTCAATTGCAATGAGACAGGACATTTCGCCTGGGAGTGTAAGGCTCCCTGTAAACATTGCGACCAGGTAGGACACAACCACCGAAATTGTAATTCAACTAAGGGGAAGGACAGGCGTGACAATCGGGAGAGAAAGAGAGAGGCAGAGACAAGGAGAGCGAGATTAATGAGAATCCTCGCTGGGGAAACGCTTGGACCTTTAAATTAGGGCTATTTTCTAGGAATGGTCTCGGTAGTGCGTGTCGGAGTTTGCGACTACAGACAATTATAATAATAGGGTTGTTTGGGGGGAAGCTCCGTCATTCCAATAGTGATGGTGCTCCAGCGGTAAAATTGGTAAAATTCTTGCCTACCACGCAGGAGACTCGGGTTCGTATCTCAGCCTAGGCACCAATAGACTAAAATTCATTCTGATTGTAATTCAAATACTGATATGTTTTGCTGGGAGAGATACGGTTAGTTAGTGTTTGATTAGGATATAAACTGAACGTTTTAATAGCTTGTTTAGGTTAAATTGAAAGACTCATCCATTCTAAATAATAGCGGGGCGATTCCGATGGAATACGTTGTTTTGCCTGAATGGTCCGCTGGAATAACGTATTGAGGATGGAGTCGTATTTAAAATGCTGAATCTTAGAAGAGACAGTTACCTAAATCAAATTAATTCTAAATAATAACGGCGAGATAATTACGATAGAGTTGTGCCCATCGAAATGTGTTTCTATTCTTATGGATTGACGGATGTAGGTTATAAATTTTGGCAATTTACATGTTACTTTTAAGGCTGGAACAATTCATAAAGGTGAAGCCGAAAGAAGGGACAGTTGTAAAGTGTAAAGTTTGGTTTTAATCGTACGATAGCGGTAAGGCAGGAAGTTAATGAGGAGAGGTTATATTCTTGTCCACTGGTAAGAAGAGAACAGTTAGTCGCACTCACTGGGCTATATTTGGCTGTAAGAGATTCAGGTCTGAATAGTTTAATCGTAAAAGTTTTGTGATAGTTTCTGGTTATTGATTTTTGGTTTGATTGTTTAGGTAACACTAGTGAATTGGAACAGAAAGTTCAAGTATTCTAACATTATAATCTGTTTCCATTACGTGGAACCATGTCAGGTCGGTAAAGGGGATTGCAGGTTGGGTTAATTTTATTTTAAAGGGACAGTGCACATTAATCATAGTTGTGTGTGTCTAATGGCAGGGTATTCCTATCAAGCACTTTGAGAGACTGTTTGCAGACAGACTAAATGGGTTTTAATGTTGCAAAGCAAGCTTGGGCCAAACTAGTCAAGTCGTATGTTAAATTTGGGGAAACTTATGATTGGAGGGAGTATAATGGGTTTTCTGGAAATGTTTGGTTTGTTTTTAACCTTTGGGTTTGAGGAGATTTCCATTTTCCTAGAGACACGATATCTTAAGTACACACATGGAATATTAGAAGTTTTATTTTCTGAGTTTTAATTAAACACGTGAGTTCTTTTGATAAGGGAATGTTCTGGGAACCTGGGATCTGAGCAAGATTCAGTGCCGACCTTGGCTGGGGCCACTGAGTACTTCCCAGTCTCCCTATCTTGAGGGAGGAGGGGGAGTAGGTCTCACGGAATCCCCTAATCTTTGTCGGTTGGGTAGCAGGACATTGTGTGCTAAGATTGGTGAGAAAGGGTGTGCGTATGGTTGTGTTAGTGTGAATGTGTGTGCGTATGTTTGTGTGAATGTGTGTGCGTGAGAAGCCAGTATAAAATGAATTGTTTTGTACAATAGAGAAGCGCGCTCTCGTAAATACATTTTCTGACTATTGTAGCTGGGCCTCCGTCTGATTCATTTCAACCAGTTTCCTACAAATCCTGGGTTTCAGGCTGAGTAGTTCATTGAATTGGGTTTATGAATTATGAAAACATAATTCTCGTGACAGTGAATAATCCCACTAGGCTACTCTGTAATGGGTTGTCATTCTAAATGTCCTGAATAAAGGAAAATAGCTCTGTGTGTTGTACAACAGCCTATCCATCAAGGAACAGTTCTCTACACAATATGAGCTAAGTATCTCTGTGTCCAAACAGACTAACGAGACCCTACAGTAAATCAAGCAGACAATAACACACTATAAACATCAATTTGTTAGTGATGTTGGATCCAACATGGAGCACAGCATAACTGTCTTTACCAGAGTAATGAATGAAGAAGCACTTTGGTTGTTGTTGCATGTCGTGATGTTTGTCATTTGACTGGCATTCAGAAAATTATTTCCTGGATCAGCTGATGATAGTTGAACATGTGACTAACAAAACAGATACAGTATTAAGTATTATGTGTAATTATTGAAGAACCACGTAAATGAGAGTATCCATTTGGGTGTTGTCAATAAAATTAAGGTGACTCTCGGTTAGAACCATTGGATTTTGCAGACTGAAATTATTTAGTATTTCTGTGCCCATGAAAACTGTTTTCCCAGCGTAACATAAGGAGACACTAAATGATACATAGTTCGAGTGCATTTCAGAATACAAAAAACTGTCCGACAGCAAGATCCAGTATTTAAGTTGAAGTTCATCATATGACAAGCTTAACGTTATGACTATAACTACTGCTCACTGAAAGAGGGAAACTAGGTACAACATACTATTAAATCCACATGTTATGACTATAACTACTGTTCCCTGAAGGAGGGAAACTAGGTACAACTTACTACTAAATCCGTGCCTCACTGGAAGCCCTACCTTCCACAGGTGATGAGCGTGAAGCTCGGATTTATTCCTTCAATTTAATACCGCTCTTCACCGACCCAGGAAAGGGGCGGGGACAAACAGGTGTTGTACCTTGTTTCCCTCCTTCAGGGAAGAGCAATTATAGTCAAGTAGTTACGTTCCCTTTCAGTCGGTCAACTTCGGTACCACATACTATGGGAAAATACAATCATTCCCCATGCCGACCCAAACGGATACTAAATGAAACGGCCCATTGCAGACCACCCAGACCTGACCCCGCAAGATGCGTCAGTTTTGTCAATTTATTAATTGTCTTTTGTTTGAAACACTCCTGTCAATGTTGAGTAAGGACGCACACCTGATTACGCATATAGAAGTAGGATTAGTCTACCTGTTCTGCGCGCAAATGTAGGCCTATGAATGTGCCCATTTGGGGATGTCTGATAGTATTTCTGATTGTCTTAACGCACCACCACTAATGAGTTGCGGAGCTTCTCAAAGTAATTTTTTCTTCACCTCAAACAGCAAGTAAACAAAGTCTAATCAAAATAATTGCGAATGACAATAGTTCCTCAAAGTATTTTCATAAAATATTTCCAGCTCTCCCCCTTTCGATAACCCCTCGGCATAAAAAGGAAAAATTTAATGTTCTGATCCAGTGGAAATGTCATAAAAAACCTAATTACTTCTTATCCTTTGCACAAATAGCCAACAGCTGTGTCTGTCCCGAACTCACTGGCCGGGAAACTGAGGGCCCAGAATATTTTATACAATATTGCAAGCTTGCTATCTCGAGTTTTGGGCCGACCCAGTTGATAGTTGATACAATGTTTCAAGTTCGTTGTAGACAGGCCATGTGCAGCAAATGTGATTTATAGGATATTTTCTACCTGCAGGCTGCAATGTTTTTATTTGTTGGCTTTATGTAGGCTATTTTTACATAGTTGGCAATGGCAACAGAAGTTACTTTTAGATTTGTATAATTTTCTTTTAGATTTAGATAGAATGTAGATTAATCACAGACAATGATTTTGAGATACTATTATAAATTAAATTAAACTGTTCCACGAAATTGTGCATATGAAAATCCTAACTGGCACGCAGATTGGTAGAAATGGTAAGATAACTTGGCACTCCAAATGGAAAAGGTTGCCGACCGCTGGTGTAGTCCATTACCGGAAACTTCAGGAGCATAACGGCATCATTTTTCTCCTTCTGGTTAGGTTATCTTGATCTCTGGCTCCCCCGAGTCATTTGTGTGTCTTAATTATTTGATCAAACAGCGTGCTTAAAGCATCAGACCAGTTCAGTACATATAGTTGATTTTATTAAAACACATGGGTTGTGTCTATATATGGAAAAATACACATAACATTTCAACCAATCGATTGGTAGAAAGAACAGACGACTCTTGGTTGACCAAGATTTATTTTAGGTGGGGACAGCACTAGAACATGATTATGGGGCTCCTGAGTGGTGCAGCGGACTAAGACACTGCATCTCAGTGCTTAAGGTGTCACTACCAGACACCCTGGTTCGAGTCCAGGCTGTGTCACAACCGGACGTAATTGGGAGTTAAATAAAGGTAATGTTTTTAAAATGAAATAAAACAGTTCATTCAGGAAGTTCAGACCCCCTCCACATTTTGTTACGTTACAGCTTTATTTTTAAATGGATTTAAACAAATAGATTAATGAGGATTCTACACACAATAATGAAAAAGTGAAAACAGGTAAAAAACAGAAATAACGTATTTACATAAGTATTCAGACCCTTTGCTATGAGACTCGAAATTGCTTTCAGGTGCATCCTGTTTCCATTAATCATCCTTGAGATGCATCTACAACTTGTTCGGAGTCCACTTGTGGTAAATTCAATTGATTGGACATGATTTGGAAGGCACACACCTGTATATATAAGGTCCCAGAGTTGACAGTGCATGTCAGAGAAAAAACCAAGCAATGAGGTCGAAGGAATTGTCTGTATAGCTCCAAGACAGGATTGTGTCGAGGCACAGATCTGTAGAAGGGTACCAACAAAAAAAATGCTGCAGCATTGAATGTCCCCAAGAACACAGTGGCCTCCATCATTCTTAAATGTAATACTCTTCCTAGAGCTGGTCACCCGGCCAAACTGAGCGATTGGGGGAGAAGGGCCTCGGTCAGGGAGGTGAACAAAAACCTGATGGTCACTCTGACAGAGCTCCAGAACCTTCCAGAAGGACAACCATCTCTGCAGCACTCCACCAATCAGACCTTTATAGTAGAGTGGCCAGACGGAAACCACTCCTCAGTAAAAGGCACATGACAGCCTGCTTGGAGTTTGACAAAAGGCAAACTGGCTTGATGAAACAAAGATAGAACTCTTCGGCCTGAATGCCAAGCGTCACGTCTGGAGGAAAACTGGCACCATCTCTACGGTGAAGCATGGTGGTGGAAGCATCATGCAGTGGGGATGTTTTTCAGCAGCAGGGACTGGGAGACTAGTCAGGATCGAGGGAAATATTAACAGAGCAAAGTGCAGAGAGATCCTTGATGAAAGACCTGCTCCAGAGCACTCAGGACCTCAGACTGGGGGCAAAGGTTCACCGTCCAACAGGACAACGACCCTAAGCACACAGCCAAGACAACGCAGGAGTGGCTTCGGGATAAGTCTCAATGTCCTTGAGTGACATAGCCAGAGCCCGGGCTTGAGCCCGATCTAACATCTCTGGAGAGACCTGAAATAGGTGTGCGGTGATGTTCCCCATCCAACTTGACAGAGCTAGAGAGGACCTGCAGAGAAGGATGGGAGAAACTCCCCTAATGCAGGTGTGCCAAATAAATTAGCAAAATGAAAGGGGGAAAAAAATAATCAATTTTAGAGTAAGGCTTTAATGTAACAAAATGTGGAAAAAGTCAAGGGGTCTGAATAGTTTCAGAATGCACTGTATACAGCAACACCTCCCCCATAACCTTTCCTGTCTTTTCTGTAGATGTTATATCCCTGTATTGCTACTGCTGTATCAAAGGAATTATCTCAGTGAGTTTCAGAGATGAACAATACAGTGCAGCCAAGTAAACAAAAACGTTTTCAAAGAAAAACTATTCCAGAAAATGTAAAAGCGTATATAACGCCCGTCCAAGAGACTGTCGACCAATCGAGTTCACATTGTCATGCTGTGACAAGCAGTTCCTAAGCAAATTCTCACGAAAATCCCTTCTTAAAGTCAGGGTATGAGTCGAGAAACATGCCTATTTTCCTACGTACGTAATATCATGATTGCAAAGCCATACGATATTACAGAGAACAAGTTAATTATCTCACATCTTTGAAAATATTTGTAATGTTGTTCTTCTCGTTCACAGAGGGTAATTCATGCCAATGTTCTTTTCCTTAAGCTGTTAATACGAATCGAAAGGAGTTTCCAATATCATAATTTCTTAAAGTATTTCTGGTGATAGCAAGTGAGTGATACACAAGCTAGGTCTATTTGAAACATTGCCATCCCATTGCAGCCTTTACCAGCCACCAGGTTCAGAAGCTTTAAAACCACATAAAAAATATTTAAAACCCAATTCTATTTTTGCCCAAAGTTAAGATATAAATTATTCAAACTGAACATAATTCATGCTGGTTATTTTTGTATGCTATTTTAATTTTGGAGTCAAAGATAGTTTTGGAATAGTTTTCATTTTTCAAACAAGTTTGTTGTTTTATTTCAGTTTACTAAATAGTTTTCCCCTAATTACTTTTTCTATAATAAGCATGGAGGTTTACCCTATCAACCAGTCATAGGTACTGGCAAAAAAGTGCCTCGTAACCTAGCTGGGAATGGGACAGATGGAAGCCTTCTGTGGTAACAGACAGGGGCGATTTGTAATCAAATCTAATTCCCAGGAACGGGGTTCATATGAACCACAGAGACTGTGTGTGGGGTAATAACATGGCCGTGTCCAACCCTGCTTGTTCCCTCGACTCCGCCACCAACCACCAATCTCCAACAGGGCCCTTAACCTGTATCACTAGACACCTCATAGTGAGCTACAGGTAGGAATCAGCAATGAATCCCAATAATGAGACACCTCTGGGGAGGGGTGTCAGCAACATTAAAACAAATATATATATAGTGTTTTTTACAAATCCGTCAAGACACCAACTTCGACTTTACCTTGAAATGCTTTACTTACAAGCCCTTAACCAACAGTGCAGTTCAAGAAGAAGAAAATATTTACCAAGTAGACTAAAATAAAAAGTTATAATAAAAAGTAATATACACAGGGGGCACCGGTACCGAGTCAGTGTGCGGGGGTACAGGCTAGTTGGGGTAATCTGTACACGTAGTGACTATGCATAGGTAACAAACAACCAGCGAGTAGCAGCAGTGCACAAAAGGGAGGGGGTGGGGGGGTCAATGTAAATTGTCCGGTGGCGATTTTATGAATTGTTCAGCAGTCTTATGGCTTGGGGGTAGAAGCTGTTGACGAGGCTTTTGGTCCTAGACTTG
Organism: Salvelinus alpinus; assembly: GCF_045679555.1. NCBI lineage: Eukaryota > Metazoa > Chordata > Actinopteri > Salmoniformes > Salmonidae > Salvelinus > Salvelinus alpinus. The sequence continues at coordinate 40,942,971 of NC_092115.1, read as the reverse complement.
GCGCTCCGGTACTACTTGCAGTGCGGTAGCAGAAAAAACAGTCTATGACTTGGGTGACTGGAGTCTCTGACAATTTTGTGGGCTTTCCTCTGACACGCCTATTATATATGTCCTGGATGGCAGGAAGCTTGGCCACAGTGATGTACTGGGCCGTTCGCACTACCCTCTGTAGTGCCATACGGTCAGATGCCGAATAATTGCCAAACCAGGTGGTGATGTAACCGGTCAGGATGCTCTCCATGGTGCAGCTGTATTACCTTTTGAGGATCTGGGGACCCATGACAAATCTTTTCAGACTCCTGAGGGGGAAAAGGTTTTGTTGTGCCCTCTTCACGACTGTCTTGGTATATACCCACGTGGGTGATTTAAAGATGAACTGAGGTCCACACTCCAGTCCAGTTGATGGTAGTAATGCACCTTAAAGTTGGTTGCCAACTGCCATATAAAGTCCAAAGAAGAAAAAGAAGCCTGAAGGAAAGAGAAATGACGAGAAACGAATTATGTTTACCTTTTGGGGCGTCGCGACTGGTTACCGATTTTGATGTGATATGAAAGTATTGTGTGAAATTATTTTGAAGTGATATGAAAGTATTGTGTGAATTATTTTGATGTGATATGAAAGTACAGCAATTTATGTTTCTAGAAACGTATCGCAATTGAGAATCGATTCACATTTAGATGTAATATTTGACTATTTTACCTGCCAGAGCCAGTCTACCTCTGAAAATAACATACAGTCCTTGGACCTTGAGGAGTAACGGGGGCAGCAATCAGAAGTAGAAACAATAACAAAGCATACTCCCTGCCTGTTTCGGTAAAAAGCTGAGGGATGGGGATGGAGAATTGCAACCATCCATGATATCAACATTATAGTTTTAACCATGTTTTGAGTATATACAGGGTTGTTTATATTTACTGACAAACATTGGAGTAAAAAAAAGCTTATATTTTGGGTTCTGATGGGGTACAACAGTTGAACTAAGCTCATGAGGCATTTCTAAGTGATTTCTACAAGAAACAATGGGTACATTTCATTAATGTATTAGTCCCAAAATAGATGTAACAACAGCTGATTGCCCCTTTAAGACCACATATTGGGCTAATCTAATAGGAGATATTGAGGACTACAGTTTTTCAGGCATTGTTATTGGATGCATTTGATCAAGTGTTAACGTTTTGTTGATGGTCCACTCTTGATGTTCTACACGTTACAGTGTAGCTTCAGCCATTCCTACAGAACAACATTAAAGTGTAGAACCCCTTTACTGCATATTGGTTCAACGACTGCAGAGACGGTACTTACTGGTGTTAAACAGATCTCCAACCTCCTCTTCTTCCTCCTTCTCCTCTTTCAATGTGACAGTCATCTCCCCCACCTCCTCTTTCACTCCAAAAACGGCATCCCCCTCTTCTTTTACTGTAACATCCTCCTCCTCTTTCACTCTGAACTTGTCTTCCTCTTCTTTCACTGAAACGTCTTTCTCTTCTTCATTCACGGTAACATCCTCACCCTCTACTTGTTTTTGCACTGTAACATCCTCCTCTTCCTCCTCCTCTTTCACGAAAGCTTCTATCTCCGTCCAGCAGACCCCCTCTTCTTTAGCAGGAGGAGAGTAACTTAGTGAACTCATGGTCGGTGATGTTCGCTAGCTAGTATTAGCGACTAGCCTAGTTCTAAGCTAACTTAGCAAACCAGCTAGCTGACAAACAACGTAAATATATAATTAAATGGGCCAACAAGTACATACGACAGAAGTGTGTTTAATACACATCGACTAATATACACCAAAACAGTGTAAAGAGCGTGAATGTTGTAGCTATGTTTGCTAGAAAGCTACGGGGGTGTCTGACTAGCTGTTGTTGTTGGAGCGTCCCGTTCACTAGATTACACGTCACACTGGCAACATAGCCTGAACCTAAAATACGCACATCGCCATCTGCTGATTGGAGTGGGCAACGCAGTTGAGGAACCAAAAGTTAATTTTTCATTTATTTCATAAAAGTTTAATATTATATTAAGTCATTCAAAGAGAAGCATGTGTTGATTGATTCATTTTTAATGAGTGAGAATTTAAAACAAACTTTACACTCACTACACATTTGCATTGAACCATACTTCTGACATGGATAATTTTGATCCCAGAGGCATATCTTTTATCATAGCCAAAATGTGGTTTATGAAATTCTTCCAATCTTTCATGACTTTGTCAATCAACTTGTTCTTAATAAATCTAAATCATGGTTTAGCGTTTCTGTATCAATATGGTTGTTTAACAAATTCAAATCCTTTGGACTCATTTTGACCCCAGCCAAAAGCACCTTTGATAAATAGGACGTTTATTTCAAATCAAAATCAAATAACATTTTATTGGTCACATACACGTGTTCAGCAGATGTTATTGCAGGTTTAGCAAAATGCTTGTGGTTCTAGCTCCGACAGTGCAGTAATATCTAAAGTAATATCTAACAATTTCACAACATATACCCAATACACACAAATCTAAGTATTTGAATCTAGGTTTCTCTGTAGACATGATCCATTCCACCAGAGGGAGGAGGGGCACCTGTATCAGTGGTTTTGACCTGATAGACACCTGCAGACACACAGTATAGTGCCTCTCAAGTACTCTCCTAAGATTGGACTTTTCTATATCACATGACTGTGTACAAAACTGCCAGAGGTAGAAAACTCTGCCCATGGTATACAGTGCATTCATTAAGCATTCAGACCCCTTCACTTTTTCCACATTTTGTTACGTTACAGCCTTATTCTAAAATTGAATAATGTTTCCCCCTCATCAATCTACACACAATACCCCATAATGACAAACCAAAAACAGTTATTTTTTAAAACATTTTTGCAAATGTATTTACTTAAGTATTCAGACCCTTTGTTATGAGACTTGAAATTGATCTCAGAAGCATCCTGTTTCCATTGATCTTCCTTGAGATGTTTCTACAACTTGATTGGAGCCCACCTGTGGTAAATTCAATTGATTGGACATGATTTGGAAAGGCACACACCTGTCTATATAAGGTCACACAGTTGACAATGCATGTCAGAGCATAAACCAAGCCCCGAGGTCAAAGGAATTGTCCATAGAGCTCTGAGACAGGATTGTGTCGAGGCACAGATCTGGGGAAAGGTTCCAAAAAATGTCTGCAGAATTGAAGGTCCCCAAGAACACAGTGGCCTCCATCATTCTTAAATGGAAGAAGTTTGGAACCACCAAGACTCTTCCTAGAGCTGGCTGCCTATCCAAACTGAGAAATCGGGGGAGAAGGGCCTTGGTCAGGGAGGTGAACAAGAACCCGATGTTCACTCTGACAGAGCTCTAGAGCTCCTCTGTGGAGATGGGAGAACCTTCCAGAAGGACAATCATCTCTGCAGTACTCCACCAATCAGGCCTTAATGTAACAATGATTAAATTGTCAAAAAATTTATTTCAATGGACAATTCTGTGAACTGTTTTGTGAAAGGTGTCGGCTAGAGATGACATGCAGGAGCTTGCAGGGATTTATAGTCTTGCATGTCGTCTACTTTGATGCTAATTAGCATTTTAGAATCCGAGAGTAAAGAGACACAAATATATTGATACAAGTATTTGTATTTATTATGGATCACCATTAGTTCCTGCCAAGGCAGCAGCTACTCTTCCTGGGGTTTATTATGGATCCTCATTAGTTCCTATCAAGGCAGCAGCTACTCTTCCTGGGGTTTATTAAGGATCCCCATTAGATCCTGCCAAGGCAGCAGCTACTCTTCCTGGGGTTTATTATAGATCCCCATTGGTTCCTGCCAAGGCAGCAGCTACTCTTCCTGGGGTTTATTATGGATCCCCATTAGTTCCTGCCAAGGCAGCAGCTACTCTTCCTGGGGTTTATTATGGATCCCCATTGGTTCCTGCCAAGGCAGCAGCTGCTATTCCTGGGGTTTATTATGGATCCCCATTGGTTCCTGCCAAGGCAGCAGCTACTCTTCCTGGGGTTTATTATGGATCCCCATTAGTTCCTGCCAAGGCAGCAGCTACTCTTCCTGGGGTTTATTATGGATCCCCATTGGTTCCTGCCAAGGCAGCAGCTACTCTTCCTGGGGTTTATTATGGATCCCCATTAGTTCCTGCCAAGGCAGCAGCTACTCTTCCTGGGGTTTATTATGGATCCCCATTGGTTCCTGCCAAGGTAGCAGCTGCTCTTCCTGGGGTTTATTATGGATCCCCATTAGTTCCTGCCAAGGCAGCAGCTACTCTTCCTGGGGTTTATTATGGATCCCCATTAGTTCCTGCCAAGGCAGCAGCTACTCTTCCTGGGGTTTATTATGGATCCCCATTAGTTCCTGCCAAGGCAGCAGCTACTCTTCCTGGGGTTTATTATGGATCCCCATTGGTTCCTGCCAAGGCAGCAGCTGCTATTCCTGGGGTTTATTATGGATCCCCATTGGTTCCTGCCAAGGCAGCAGCTACTCTTCCTGGGGTTTATTATGGATCCCCATTAGTTCCTGCCAAGGCAGCAGCTACTCTTCCTGGGGTTTATTATGGATCCCCATTGGTTCCTGCCAAGGCAGCAGCTACTCTTCCTGGGGTTTATTATGGATCCCCATTAGTTCCTGCCAAGGCAGCAGCTACTCTTCCTGGGGTTTATTATGGATCCCCATTGGTTCCTGCCAAGGTAGCAGCTGCTCTTCCTGGGGTTTATTATGGATCCCCATTAGTTCCTGCCAAGGCAGCAGCTACTCTTCCTGGGGTTTATTATGGATCCCCATTAGTTCCTGCCAAGGCAGCAGCTGCTCTTCCTGGGGTTTATTATGGATCCCCATTGGTTCCTGCCTAGGCAGCAGCTACTCTTTCTGGGGTTTATTATGGATCCCCATTAGTTCCTGCCAATGGAGCAGCTACTCTTCCTGGGGTCCAGCAAAAATAAAGGCAGTTATACCATTTTAAAAACATTACAATGTCATCTTCTTTTTACATGGCATTGTAGATTTTAGCGGTATACAGGATGTATTTTGGATGTTTTCAGTGTGTTTTTAACCCTTTCAGACAATGGATTAATCGCACAGACTAGGTTTATACACAATGCTGGCTGAGGAACGAGTAAAACATGACATATTATTTCCTAACCATTCACAATGCTGGCTGAGGTACGAGTAAAACATGACATATTATGTCCTAACCATTCACAATGCTGGCTGAGGTACAAGTAAAACATGACATATTATTTCCTAATTGTTAAAAAATCCCCACTCCTTTATCAACTAGTCTCCCACTGTTTAACCAGAATAACATGAGTTGTGTCCTTCAAACTGTTAGACTGTTAGTCCATAATCATATTCAGCTACTTAGATGTCATGTATTGTCATGTTATGTTCTCTATAATGAAACATCTCCAAGTGAAATAAAGTTGATAAGATACTCTTAATAGACATTAAATAAAAAATGGTTGTTCAGAAATCATTAATTATCATGTTGCTCTCATGAAATGAACAAAATATTTCACAATCATTACCACTGCTGATATTCACATAGAATAATTACAAGGATCATATTTCTCAGTTGCATTGACCTGCAGACATCAGACACCACCTCTCCCTTATGCACATGTGACTGAAAAGTAACCAATCACAAAAATCTCATTGTCCTATGCTATTGGTTACAGTAAGACATGGGCCTATGCTATTGGTTGCATTAAGACATGGACCTATGCTATTGGTAGGTCTTATTTGATCAAATAAGTTACTTCTCTACAAAATGTTGTTCAGATCAATAACTTTCAGCCAGTAGGTCCAGCCTCTTTCTTTCCACTCTAAAAGTAGAGGGATGGAAAAGTGTTTTACCAGTGAACAGAGCTAGTAAAGGGAACCAATGAGGCCTGATAAAAACACATTTATTGTTTCAGCCAAAACATCAGAGCTAGAAATCATCCATTTTCTTGGTATTTATTATGGATCCCCATTAGCTGGGCTCCTGTATTTATTATGGTTCCCCATTAGCTGGACTCCTGTATTTATTATGGATCCCCATTAGCTGGGCTCCTGTATTTATTATGGATCCCCATTAGCTGGGCTCCTGTATTTATTATGGATCCCCATTAGCTGGGCTCCTGTATTTATTATGGATCCCCATTAGCTGGGCTCCTGTATTTATTATGGATCCCCGTGAGCTGGACTCCTGTATTTATTATGGATCCCCATTAGCTGGGCTCCTGTATTTATTATGGATCCCTGTTTGCTGGACTCCTGTATTTATTATGGATCCCCATTAGCTGGGCTCCTGTATTTATTATGGATCCCCATTAGCTGGGCTCCTGTATTTATTATGGATTCCCCATTAGCTGGGCTTCTGTATTTATTATGGATCCCCATTAGCTGGACTACTGTATTTATTATGGATCCCCCATTAGCTGGGCTCCTGTATTTATTATGGATCCCCATTAGCTGGGCTCCTGTATTTATTATGGATCCCCGTTTGCTGGACTCCTGTATTTATTATGGATCCCCATTAGCTGGGCTCCTGTATTTATTATGGATCCCCATTAGCTGGGCTCCTGTATTTATTATGGATTCCCCATTAGCTGGGCTTCTGTATTTATTATGGATCCCCATTAGCTGGACTACTGTATTTATTATGGATCCCCCATTAGCTGGGCTCCTGTATTTACTATGGATCCCCATTAGCTGGGCTCCTGTATTTATTATGGATCCCCATTAGCTGGGCTCCTGTATTTATTATGGATCCCCGTTTGCTGGACTCCTGTATTTATTATGGATCCCCATTAGCTGGGCTCCTGTATTTATTATGGATCCCCATTAGCTGGGCTCCTGTATTTATTATGGATCCCCCATTAGCTGGGCTCCTGTATTTATTATGGATCCCCATTAGCTGGGCTCCTGTATTTATTATGGATCCCCATTAGCTGGGCTCCTGTATTTATTATGGATCCCTATTAGCTGGGCTCCTGTATTTATTATGGATCCCCATTGGCTGGGCTCCTGAGTGTAGCAGCGGTCTAAGGCACTGCATCTCACTGCAAGAGGCGTCACTACAGTACCTGGTTTGAATACAGGCTGTATCACATCCGGCCGTGATTGGGAGTCCCATAGGGCGGCGCAAGGCAGCAGCTACTCTTCCTGGGGTCCAGCAAAGTTAAGGCAGTTTATACCAATTTTAAAAACATTACAAAACATTCACAGATTTCAGAACACACTGTGTGAGTACCAACCAATGAGGTATATAAACCCTGGATTGTGCATGCTATGTATTGGCCAATGAGAGGCTCTGAAGCCACCGGTCGGCCATATTGGTCCTCCCCAGTAGAAGCCTCAGTACTCCAGAGGAATTCTACAGGACAAAATTACATTTAAAAAAAAATTATAGTGGTAAAAGTAACAGTACTTTCTAAAAAATTATAAACATTAAAGCAATATATATTTTTTAAATGTTAAATGTTTATGCTGTACACCCACACACACAGTCCCCCCCACACACACAACCCAGCAAACTCCTTTTCACATTTTCTAAATGTCCGATATGGAACGCTCTGTGCATGTGCTATATAAAAACCTTTTGCAATGATGAATACTGTGTTCTACTACCCAGGTCTGGTGTTGGATCTCCTGCATGTATTTTCTGATGTTTAATCAGACCACTTGAATGAGAGTATCTCTTGTCACATTGATCACAGCTATAAGGCTTCTCTCCTGTGTGTGTTCTCTGGTGTTGTGTCAGGTTTCTTAGGGAAGCAAAGTTCTTCCAACAGTCAGAGCAGTGGTAAGATTTGTCTCCTGTGTGTGTTTGTTTATGTTCAGTCAGATAAGAAGTTCTACCAAAGCTTTTCCCACATTGATCACAGCTATACGATTTCTCTCCTGTGTGTATTCTCTGGTGTCTATTGAGGCTGCTTGACTGAGAAAAACTCTTCCCACACTGATTACAGCTATAAGTTCTCTCTCCTGTGTGTACTCGCTGGTGTATAATCAGTTGATCAGCTTGACTAAAGCTTTTCCCACACAGATCACAGCTTATGAGATTTCTCTCCTTTGTGTGATGTCTGATGTAGCTTCAAAGTCTGTGATGTTGAAAAGCTTTTCCCACAATCTGAACAGTGGTGAAGCTTCTCTCCTGTGTGTGTCCGCTGGTGTGTTTTCAGATCACTTGAATGAGTAAAACTCTTCCCACATTGATCACAGCTATAAGTTTTTTCACCTGTGTGTACTCGCTGATGTATTTTCAGTTCTTATGAAGATTTGCAACGTTTCCCACAGTGAGAGCAGCAGTGAGGTTTCTTCCCTGTGGGTCTCTGATGGTGTTTCTTGAGGTGTTCTGATGTGGAGAGACTCTTCTCTGCCTCGTCAGCATCATGTTGTTGTTGAGGCTCCCCAGAGGATACAAGATAGTCACGTCTCTCTCCTGAGTGAACGACAAAGTCACACAGTCATTGTAGTGAATGTTTAAATGCTTTTACAAACTTTTTTGACAATTATCTTCTACCATTAATAAGATAGTCAAGAGAGCAACAATAGTTATTATTTGGTCTCTGTGTCCAGTCTGAAGGGCGTTAGAGGTAGTTTCAACAATAGTCATTATTTGGTCTCTGTGTCCAGTATGAAGGACATTAAAGGTAGTTTTAACAGTAGTCATTATTTGGTCTCTGTGTCCAGTATGAAGGACATTAAAGGTAGTTTTAACAGTAGTCATTATTTGGTCTCTGTGTCCAGTATGAAGGACAGAGGAAGTTTCAACAATAGTCAATATTTGTCTTATTTTTCACATTAGTAGTCGATGACTTTAGGCTTGATTAATTATGAATTATTGCTAATTAATTTTAGGCTTACAATAAGTTATTACAGTTGTTGAAACCTTCAGCAGTGATCCAGACGACTTTAGGTCACCAATATTATTAATGGTATTATTTGATTGAGATTTAAAACAGAGTAAAACCACAGCAAATAAAACCACATCAAATATGGATCAATCAACTATATTATGTTATACTAATACAAGTTGCTCAGAGAAAGAGATTTAGTTTAACAAGTAATACAAAAATATCTCCAATAGGAGTCAAAATGATTGGCACCCCTGTTTTCAATACTCCGGCAGCACCCTCCCGTTTTCAATATTACAGCACACACACCCCCCCACCCCCCCAGAATAACGACGCCTTTTTCTAACATGTTTTATGATTTGGAGAACACATTGGGATCTTAGACCATTCCTCCATACAGAATCCTTCCAGATGTTTGATGGGTTCTAGAACACATTGGGATCTTAGACCATTCCTCCATACAGAATCCTTCCAGATGTTTGATGGGTTCTAGAACACATTGGGATCTTAGACCATTCCTCCATACAGAATCCTTCCAGATGTTTGATGGGTTCTAGAACACATTGGGATCTTAGACCATTCCTCCATACAGAATCCTTCCATATGTTTGATGGGTTCTAGAACACATTGGGATCTTAGACCATTCCTCCATACAGAATCCTTCCAGATGTTTGATGGGTTCTAGAACACATTGGGATCTTAGACCATTCCTCCATACAGAATCCTTCCATATGTTTGATGGGTTCTAGAACACATTGGGATCTTAGACCATTCCTCCATACAGAATCCTTCCATATGTTTGATGGGTTCTAGAACACATTGGGATCTTAGACCATTCCTCCATACAGAATCTTTCCAGATGTTTGATGGGTTCTAGAACACATTGGGATCTTAGACCATTCCTCCATACAGAATCCTACCAGATCCTTCATATCCTTCATCTGTGATTATGGACTGACCTATTCAATTCAACCCACAGGTTTTCATTGGGGTTCAAGGCCCCGGAGACTGAGATGGCCATTGGAATATTTAGATTTTGAATGCTTAGCAGGACAGGAAAATGGTCCAATTCCCACACTTATCAAAAGAACATCCCTGGTCATCCCTACTGCCTCTGATCTGACAGACTCAATGAACACAAGTACTCAGTTTGTAAATTATGGCTATCCATAACTTTAAAAAATAAAAAGTAAATGGTGCCTTCTGGTTTGCTAAATATAAGGAATTTGAAATAACATATACTTTTACTTTTGATATTTAAGTATATTTAAAAACAAATACTTTTAGACTTTTACTCAAGTAGCATTTTACTGGGTGACTTTCACTTGAGAAATGTTCTATTAAAAGGTATCTTTACCTTTACTCAAGTATGACAATTAGGTACATTGTTTTCCCACCACCATAGCACCGCCTGGTGGGCGTGGTCAAAGAGCTCTATTTTCATGTCATCTGACCATAGCAGCGCCTGGTGGGCGTGGTCAAAGAGCTCTATTTTCATGTCATCTGACTATAACACCACCTGGTGGGCGTGGTCAAAGAGCTCTATTTTCATGTCACCTGACCATAGCACCGCCTGGAGTTTGATAAATGGCACTCGGATTGGAACCAGTGCTTTTGGTCAGATGACATGAAAATAGAGGTCTTTGACCACGCCACCAGGGCAACACATCCCCCTGATTCACCTGCCTCTACCTCAGGACCTCTGCTTCACAACGTGACCTCCCTCCTTCACAACGTTCCAATGGGTTGAGCCACCCAAAAGGTACCTCTTGAATGGCTCCATCTGAGACATTTCGAGCTAAATGTGGAGTGAGTTCACTGCACGTTCTAAACTCCCTTACACTTACAGATTGGATCATAACCCTAAAAGTAGCAGAGATCCCACTCTCTAAACGGAGCAGAGATCCCCCTCTCCGGACGGAGCAGAGATCCCACCCTCCGAACGGAGCAGAGATCCCACCCTCCGAACAGAGCAGAGCTCCCACCCTCTAAACGGAGCAGAGATCCCACTCCTCTCAACGGAGCAGAGATCCCGCCCTCTCAACGGAGCAGAGATCCCGCCCTCTCAACGGAGCAGAGCTCCCACCCTCTAAACGGAGCAGAGATCCCACTCCTCTCAACGGAGCAGAGATCCCGCCCTCTCAACGGAGCAGAGATCCCGCCCTCTCAACGGAGCAGAGATCCCACTCTCTAAACGGAGCAGAGATCCCACTCTCTAAACGAAGCAGAGATCCCACTCTCTGAACGGAGCAGAGATCCCACTCTCTAAACGGAGCAGAGATCCCACTCTCTAAACGGAGCAGAGATCCCACTCTCTAAACGGAGCAGAGATCCCACTCTCTAAACGGAGCAGAGATCCCACTCTCTAAACGGAGCAGAGATCCCACTCTCTCAACGGAGCAGAGATCCCACTCTCTCAACGGAGCAGAGATCCCAATCTCTCAACGGAGCAGAGATCCCACTCTCTCAACGGAGCAGAGATCCCACTCTCTCAACGGAGCAGAGATCCCACTCTCTAAACAAAGCAGAGATCCCACTCTCTAAACGGAGCAGAGATCCCACTCTCTAAACGAAGCAGAGATCCCACTCTCTAACTTTGATATGCCGTAGAGTATTTTATGTTTAAAACATTTTTAAAATGTTACTAATAAACACACAAAATATCAATATTCATGTTTAGATATTTCTGTATTCTACAGACAAAACATTATGGAGTCTTAAAGGAAGTGTAGGTAAGGCCAAAATGTCATAAATATGCCAACTTTGATTAATTATTTCTAAAATAAACTTTTAAATACAAAATGTTGAATATATAATAATCCTTTCTCCAAAACACAATTCTGTGGATTAAATCTCGTGAGAATCCCCAAAATCATAGTACTTTTTGTCCTGGTTTCATGGGGAATCACTCAGTACTCACTGGTGTTAATCAGATCTTCTCTCTCCTCCTCTTCTTGTTCCTCCTTCTCCTCTTTCAATGTGACAGTTATCTCTCCCTCCTCCTTCACTGCGTCCTCCTCTTTCTCTTCCTCCTCTTCTTTCACAGTAACATCCACCTCCTCTTTCACTCTGAATGCGTCTTCCTCTTCTTTCAAGGTAACAGCCTCACCCCCAACTTCTTTTTTTACGATAACAGACACTTCTTCCTCCTCCTCTTTCACGACAATGTTCAGCCCCAGAGCTTATTTCTCCGTCCAGCAGACCTCCTCTTCTTTAGCAGGAGGAGAGTAGCTTAGTGAACTCAAGTTCGGAGATGTTAGCTAGCTATGCTAAAGCTAACTTACCAGCCCGCTAGCTGAATAATAACAACAACACCGTAAATATGAAATTAAATCTGATAACTAACTAAACGACAGAAGAGGGTTTAAAACACAGTGGCTAATATACACGAAAGAGTCTAAAGAGCTTTATTGGTTTGGCTATTTTGGCTAGCAAGCTACCGAGGTGGCTGACTAACTGTTGCTGCTGTTGAAAGAAGCGTTCCGTCTATGTCACGTTCTGACCATAGTTCTTTTGTGTTTTCTTTGTTTTAGTGTTGGTCAGGACGTGAGCTGAGTGGGCATTCTATGTCGTGTGTCTAGTTTTCACGTTTCTATGTTTGGCCTGATATGGTTCTCAATCAGAGGCAGGTGTTAGTCATTGTCTCTGATTGGGAACCATATTTAGGTAGCCTGTTTTGTGTTGGGTTTTGTGGGTGGTTGTCTTCATGTCTTCGTGTGTCTGCACCAGACTGAACTGTTTCGGTTTTTCACATTTGTTGTTTTGTATTTTGTAGTGTTCATGTTTTCATGTCCTGTATGTGTGCATAGCCCGGTGTGGTACATCCCAGCTCCCCGTATCGGCCGGACTAGAGTGGGCATCGAGCTAGGTGCCATGAAGCCGGCTCAACGCATCTGGTCTCCAGTGCGTCTCCTCGGGCCGGTGTACATGGCACCAGCCTTACGCATGGTGTCCCCGGTTCGCCAGCACAGCCCAGTGCGGGCTATTCCACCTCGTCGCACTGGCCTGGCTACGGGGAGCATTCAACCAGGTAAGGTTGGGCAGGCTCGGTGCTCAAGAGCTCCAGTGCGCCTTCACGGTCCGGTCTATCCGGTGCCACCTCCTCGCACCAGCCCAGTACCACCAGTGCCAACACCACGCACCAGTCTTCCTGTGCGTCTCCAGAGTCCAGTACGCCCTGTTCCTCCTCTCCGCACTCGCCCAGTGGTGTGTGTTCCCAGCCCGGTACCACCAGTTCCGGCACCACGCACCAGGCCTACTGTGCATCTCCAGAGCCCTGTACGCACTGTTCCTTCTCCCCGCACTCGCCCTGAGGTGCGTGCCCTCAGCCCGGTACCACCAGTGCCGGTACCACGCACCAGGCTTATAGTGCGCCTCGAGAGTCCAGTGTGCCCTGTTCCTGCTCCCCGCACTCGCCCAGTGGTGCGTGTCCCCAGTCCGGTACCACCAGTTCCGGCACCACGCACCAGGCTTATAGTGCGCCTCGAGAGTCCAGTGTGCCCTGTTCCTGCTCCCCGCACTCGCCCAGTGGTGCGTGTCCCCAGTCCGGTACCACCAGTTCCGGTACCACGCACCAGGCTTATAGTGCGCCTCGAGAGTCCAGTGTGCCCTGTTCCTCCTCCCCGTACTCGCCCAGTGGTGCGTGTTCCCAGCCCAGTACCACCAGTTCCGGCACCACGCACCAGGCCTACTGTGCGCCTCCAGAGCCCTGTACGCCCTGTTCCTGCTCCCCGCACTCGCCCAGTGGTGCGTGTTCCCAGCCCGGTACCACCAGTTCCGGCACCACGCACCAGGCCTACTGTGCGCCTCAGCAGGCCAGAGTCTGCCGTCTGCCCAGCGCCGCCTGAGCTGCCCGTCTGCCCAGCGCCGCCTGCGCTGCCCGTCTGCCCAGCGCCATCTGAGCTGCCCATCTGCCCAGCGCCATCTGAGCCGCCCGTCTGCCCAGCGCCGTCTGAGCCGCCCGTCTGCCCAGCGCCGTCTGAGCCGCCCGTCTGCCCAGCGCCGTCTGAGCCGCCCGTCTGCCCAGCGCCGTCTGAGCCGCCCGTGTGTCCAGCGCCGTCTGAGCCGCCCGTCTGCCCAGCGCCGTCTGTCCAGCGCCATCTGAGCCGCCCGTCTGTCCTGAGCCGCTAGAGCCGCCCGTCTGTCCTGAGCCGCTAGAGCCGTCCGTCAGTCAGGAGCCGCTAGAGCCGTCCGCCAGTCAGGAGCCGCCATAGCCGTCCGCCAGTCAGGAGCCGCCAGAGCCGCCCGCCAGTCAGGAGCCGCCAAAGCCACCCGCCAGATCCGTCCGCCAGTCAGGAGCCGCAAGAGCCGCCCGCCAGTCAGGAGCCGCCAGAGCCGCCCGCCAGTCAGGAGCCGCCAGAGCCGCCCGCCAGTCAGGAGCCGCCAGAGCCGCCCGCCAGTCAGGAGCTGCCTGAGCCTTTCAGTCCGGAGCTGCCCTTCAGTCCGGAGCTGCCCTTCAGTCCGGAGCTGCCCTCAGTCCTGAGCTATCTCTCAGTCATGAGCTACCTCTCAGTCATGAGCTACCCCTCAGTCATGAGCTACCCCTCAGTCAGGAGCTACCCCTCAGTCCTGAGCTGCCCCTCAGTCCTGAGCTGCCCCTCAGTCCGGAGCTGCCCCTCAGTCCGGAGCTGCCCCTCAGTCCGGAGCTGCCCCTCAGTCCGGAGGAGTTTCCTCAGTCCAGAGGCGCGCCCCTCAGTCCAGAGGCGCTCCTCAGTCCGGTGGGGCCCTTTATTAGGGTTCCTAGGTGGACACTAAAGCGGACAAAGACTATGGTGGAGTGGGGTCCACGTCCTGCGCCAGAGCCGCCACCGCGGACAGATGCCCACCCAGACCCTCCCCTATAGGTTCAGGTTTTGCGGCCGGAGTCCGCACCTTGGGCGGGGGGGGGGGGGGGGTACTGTCACGTTCTGACCATAGTTCTTTTGTGTTTTCTTTGTTTTAGTGTTGGTCAGGATGTGAGATGAGTGGGCATTCTATGTTGTGTGTCTAGTTTTCACGTTTCTATGTTTGGCCTGATATGGTTCTCAATCAGAGGCAGGTGTTAGTCATTGTCTCTGATTGGGAACCATATTTAGGTAGCCTGTTTTGTGTTGGGTTTTGTGGGTGGTTGTCTTCATGTCTTCGTGTGTCTGCACCTGACTGAACTGTTTCGGTTTTTCACATTTGTTGTTTTGTATTTTGTAGTGTTCATGTTTTTCGTCTTTATTAAACATGTTGAACACTAACCCCGCTGCGCTTTGGTCTGATCCTTCGTCCACAGAAGAAAGCCGTTACAGTCCACTAGATTATACGTCACATTAGCAGCATCGCCATAAAGTCCTATACCGCCATCGGTTGACTGGAGTGGGTAACGTAGTTGAGTAAAATCTATATTTAATTTTCAGACAAAAAGTTAAAGGGTAGGAAGCATTAGTTTTTACTCACCAGTGTAACAACACAGTGTGGTTACATACTTAGTAACTTAGTTGTAGTCATTCTGACTGACATCTGGAATCTATTATGGATTTGGGGATTTTCCCTGACATCATTCTGTATGTCTCTGCTCTTTTGATCTGCAGTCACGTTTTAGTTGGGTTTTGTTAGTTGGCTTCTAACTGGTCTCCATTAGTTGGGCTCCAGCTCGCTGACCATAGCTAGTTGGCTAAATAGCTAATGTTAGCTGGCAGGCTAAGATAACTGCATATAGCTAACATTCTTTGATATTTGGTTATATGGTGTTATGTACTTCCAAAACTGTGGTTTAGTTATTTCTGTTGCAGTTTACATCATAGGGAATAGGCTGGTCCTCCATATAATACATCACACCTGACTTTGGCATTCTTTGGAATTCTGATTGGTTTTATGTAAAAGCTGTAACTTTGCATTGGGACTTAAAAAATATTTCATTTGATATTTTATAAACAATACAAAACATACAGATACAAATTACAATATCATACAAACATTAACTACATCACACCTGCCCAGACCCACTAGAACACACCCCCATCTCCATTAACTACATCACACCTGCCCAGACCCACTAGAACACACCCACATCTCCATTAACTACATCACACCTGCCCAGACCCACTAGAACACACCTCCATCTCCAGCGCCTGCATCACTCTCCGCCACATAGCCTCAAACTACACCATTTGATTTCTCTCTATCCCCCAGACACTAGACACTAGTCTCCCACTCCCTGCCGCTGAAAAACATCCCTACAGCATGATGCTGCCACCACTCTACCATAAAGGCCTGATTGGTGGAGTGCTGCATAGATGGTTGTCATTCTGGAAGGTTCTGTTTTCGCGTTGTCTTTATGGGCTATTGTGTGTAGATTAATGATGATTATTGTTCCGTTTTTCACTGGCTGCATTTACTGGCTACATTCACTAGCACCATTGTTCTTATGTAATATAACCATATACAATGTCTTAAAGTGATGGACTGTGCCATCCCCACGGCCTCCGCAATGGATCAGTCCACTATGACAGACCTCCGCAATGAATCAGTTATGTACTTGAAAAGTTATTAATATTCCAATTAGGTACATTTGGGCAGTCTTGATACAACATTTTGAACAGAAATGCAATGGTTCATTGGATCAGTCTAAAACTTTTCACATACATGGCTGCCATCTAGTGGCCAAAATCTAAATTGCGCCTGGGCTGGAATAATACATTATGGCCTTTCTCTTGCATTTCAAAGATGATGGTACAAAAAAAATACAAAATAACGGTTGGTTTTTTCTTTGTATTATCTTTTACCAGATCTAATGTGTTATATTCTCCTACATTGATTTCACATTTCCACAAACTTCAAAGTGTTTCCTTTCAAAAGGTATCAAGAATATGCATATCCCTGCTTTGGGTCCTGAGCTACAGGCAGTTAGGCGAAAATTGGGCGGCTCCTTAAGAGTTAACTGTTGAAATTAAAGATCCCAGAATATATCCATACGCACAAAAAGCTTAATTATCTCAAATGTTGTGAACACATTTGTTTATATCCCTGTTAGTGAGCATTTCTCCTTTTCCAATATAATCCATCCACCTGACAGGTGTGGCATATCAAGAAGCTAATTAAATAGCATGATCATTACACAGGTGTACCTTGTGCTGGGGACAATAAAAGGCCACTCTAAAATGTGCAGTTTTGTCACACAACACAATGCCACAGAAGTTTTGAGGGAGCGTGCAATTGGCATGCTGACTGCAAGAATGTCCACTAGAGCTTTTGCCAGAGAATTGAATGTTCATTTCTCTACCATAAGCCGCCTCCAACAGAGGATTTGGCAATAAATCCAACCGGCCTCACAACCTCAGACCATGTGTAACCACGCCAGCCCAGGACCTCCACATTCGGCTTCTTCATCTCCTGGATCGTCTGAGACCAGCACCCCGTACAGCTGTTGAAACTGAGGAGTATTTCTGTTTGTAATAAAGCCCTTTTGTGGGAGAAAACTAATTCTGTTTGGCTAGACCTGGCTCCCCAGTGGGTGGGCCTATGCCCTCCCAGGCCCACCTATTGCTATGCCCCTGCCCAGTCATGTGAAACCCATAGATTAGGGCCTAATGAATGTGTTTTAATTGACTAATTTCCTTCTATGAACTGTAACTCAGTAAAATATGTGAAATTGTTCCATGTTGCGTTTATTTTTGTATATATATTCCAAACTCTGACATTGCTCAATCTGATATTTCTTTTTTAATTTAATTTTATATTTGTGCTTTGTTACGTTTTACTGCAGTGACTGATGGATCTATGAACGTAAGCATTTCATTTCGCTGCAGGTGCGATAACATCCGCTAAATATGTGTACATGACAAAGACCATTTGATTTGATTGATGTGCTTGTTTTCATTACGTAAATGCTTCAGAATTCACAAAAAGTGACGTTATAGAATCTCATAGAGCACAACGTATCCGATCTCCTAAGCCTGTGTTCACCACAGACCTTATTTTCCGTGTTTTTCCAAAAACCCTACAAAAAACTATTAATTTCCCCATAGGCTTTGTCCAACGAACCATGGCGGAGTTAGTACCTACAAAAAGACGCCATTAATATTTGTCTCTGTTGGCGTCTTTCAGCGATGCCTTCAGGTCGACTGAACGTTTGCTACGTTGTGGAACGGTTTGTGCTGAACAACACGGTTTGCCAAAACGTTATTGTACGTTCTTGAACAGACTTTGAGATACGTTTGCTCCGTTCGGTGGGTGTGCCAGGGTGTGACTTTAATCAATGAGTGATGTATTTAAAAGGAGCTGTGCATTTTTAACACACAACCCAACACCTCCCCGTTTTTCCAACTGGTCGTTCAGTATAGTACCGTTTTTGTTCGATTGAACGTTGTTTTACGTTTGTATGTACTGAACGCTGCCCAGTCGATGTTGCCAGTGTGACGTGTAATCTAGTGGACGGGACGCTTCTTCGAGAACAACAGTTAGTCAGACACCTGGTTAGCGTGCTAGCCAACATCGCAGAAACATTGAGGCCCTTCAGACTATTTCAGTGTCTATTTGCCACTGTGTTTAGAACACACTTCTGTCGTATCTACTTGTTACCCCATTTAATGGCTAAATCAGCTAAATTAGCCTAGCTCTAAGCTAATGCTAACTAGCTAGCTAACACCCCCGACCATGAGTTCACTAAGTTACTCTCCTCCTGTTAAAGAAGAGGATGTCTGCTGGACGGAGAAATAGGGTCTTTGGCTGAACGTTGTTGAGAAGGAAGAGGAGGATATCACAGTAAAACAAGAAGTAGAGGGTGAACCTATTAGTGAAAGAAGAAGAGAAAGACGCGTTCAGAGTGAAAGAGGAGGATGTTACAGTAAAAGAAGAGGAAGTGAAAGAGGAGGATGTTACAGTAAAAGAAGAGGAAGTGAAAGAGGAGGAAGTGAAAGAGGAGGATGTTACAGTAAAAGAAGAGGAAGTGAAAGAGGAGGATGCAGTTTTTGGAGTGGAGGAGGAAGAAGAGGAGGAGACTGAAGATCGGATTAACACCAGTAAGTACAGTCTTAAACAGAACGTTAACAATGGATCAATGCATCCAATCTAGAGGCGAAAGAAACACACACTTGTTTAGGTGAGGTGCTGGCTAGCAGAGTATAACACCTGTTTAGGATAGCTGTTTAGGAGAGGTGCTGGTGTAACCGGTGCTGTACTGCACCGCTGTAACTCTGCGTTGTGTGTGGTTGATTGAGACTATAGACGTGGACTTTGGAGATCAGGTAGTTTTAATTAAGCAGAATTCACTCTGCATCCTGCATCTGCATCCAAAAGAAAATAAAACATTTGTATAGCACATATGTTCGGCGAATCGTCGCCTCTTTCTCTCATAGTGCATCAAAATGATTTTTGAATACAAAAATTAGTACAGCCTCTCCTTATTATGCATCAACACATTACATATATTTTACATAGATAAAACCACATACCTGCATCCAAAAGAAAATAAAACATTTGTAGAGCACATATGTTCTGCGAATCGTCGCCTCTTTCTACAACAGATGCACAATACAAGGGACTGGGATCATTCGAGGAGCTAGCCATCGTTCACACATACAATAGCCTGCTAATACCTTAGCTAGCTATTAACCACATGTTGAATTCAGAATGTTGATATCATCCTAAAAAGTACAATTACAAGTGCATCTTAACAATAGCATCCACTTATGACTAACCTCTAAATATACAACATTATACATGAACAAAACACTGTGTGTATGACTTGGTGCTTAAAATAATCAAACTTTTCTGAAGACAACAGAAAAAGTGTGCTTACCTCTCATAGTGCATCTAAATGATTTGAGCACGAGCACGCAGGGCAAAACGTAAGTACACACTCCCCTACTCCCAGGATGCAGACATGCATAATAACAAATCAACATGCCATTTTAATATATGAACCTGGTGAAATTCACACAGTACTTTAACAACTGTTACATGAAGGCTACCTGTGTCCTGCGTAACTTCATGAGGATGGACACGAGGACCAGGAGGGGATCTGCAGCTCGCCGCCGTGTGCCAGAGGAGGAGTCTGCTGCTCTGCAGGATGTTTCAAGGATGGGGTCCAACAACGCAGCAAGAGAGGCAATCTGTGTGCGGGAGATCTTCACCTCCTACTTCATCAAAGAGGGTGCTGTTCCCTGGCAACACCATAGACTACACTATGCACAACCAAAGGCTCTTTTAATTCACATTGCCATAAGAGTATTCTTCCTTTTACTTAGCTATGTCAACTGCAGTTATTCAATTCACAGTTTCTCTCCCTTTGATTTCTACTTCTCAGGTGAGGGTGCTGTTTAGGTAAGGGTGTGATGTCTGTGCAAAAACAAAACAGGCTATTTTAAATCACCCATTTTGAAAAAATGTAGAACAATTAGACACCCTATAACCCACGCCTACACACTCATGTATCAATCTGATTGATGGATTGTGTTGTGCAGGCTCAGGTGTATAACTGCGTCTCCTTCCATTTTCAAAGAATAGGCAACAGGGCCAACCATGGAGAATAGTAAGACACTTCATTATTTCTATAACTACACTATATTGTTTGTCTTTGTGTGTCTGTTTTTCAGCATAAAGAACTCTGCAGCCACTTAGTGTGGTGTGGACAGCAGGTGAGGCCACACACAGATTCCTGTTGAACACTGTCGCTTTAACTTCTCTAGGATAGGGGGCAGCATTTTCACGTTTGGATGAAAAGCATACCCAAATTCAACTGCCGGCTACTCATCCCCAGAAGATAAGATTAGCATATTATTAGTATATTTTGATAGAAAACACTGAAGTTTCTAAAACTCTTAGAATCATCTCTGTGAGTATAACATAACTTATTTAGCAGGCGAAACCCCGAGGACAAACCATTTTTAATTTTTTTTTATTTTTAGGTCATTTTTCTTTCTGCGTTTTGTTTCGCGCCTGCAGTGTTGAAATATGCTTCTCTCTTTGTTTACTATGGTGCTAACTCAGATAATAGCATTGTTTGCTTTCACCGAAAAGCCTATTTGAATTCTGACATGTTGGCTGGATTCACAACCAATGTAGCTTTAATTTGGTATCTTTCATGTGTGATTTAATGAAAGTTTGATTTTTATAGTAATTTATTTGAATTTGGCGCTCTGCATTTTCTCTGGCTTTTGGCCAACTGAGACAGTAGCGTCCCATCTAAACTCAGATTTTTGGATATAAATATGAACTTTACCGAACAAAACATACATGTATTGTGTAACATGAAGTCCTATGAGTGTCATCTGATGAAGATCAAAGGTTAGTGATTCATTTTATCTCTATTTCTGCTTTTTGTTACTCAACTCTCTTTGACTGAAAAAATGGCTGTGTTTTTCTGTGGCTATGTACTGACCTAACATAATCGCAAGGTGTGCTTTCGCCGTAAATCCTTTTCGAAATCAGACATGTTGGCTGGATTCACAACAAGTGTAGCTTTAATTTGGTGTCTTTCATGTGTGATTTCATGAAAGTTAGATTTTTATAGTAATATATTTGAATTTGGCGCTCTGCATTTTTACTGGCTTTTGGCCAAGTAGGACGTTAGCGTCCCACATATCCCAGAGAAGTTTTAACTACCTTATTTTCTCAATAACAGTCTCTCTTCTTCACTTCATCCCTCTCTCCCCTTCTCCCTAAATCCTCTAGGTTCTATCAGCTGTGTCGGTGAACCCCTCCTGCATCTGAACTGGCTACATAGAGGGCACAGCATGATCAGAGGTGAGAGGTCACTTTGTCAGGTCAACAGGAAGTATTATTAAAGAGATGCTTTACATTGAAATACAGATAGATGCAGTAGTCCCATAGTTAATGATCCCAGGTCAGTTTATATTATACAGGAAGTATTATTAAAGAGATGCTTTACATTGAAATACAGATAGATGCAGTAGTCCCAGAGTTAATGATCCCAGGTCAGTTTATATTATACAGGAAGTATTATTAAAGATGTGATTTACATTGAAATACAGATAGATGCAGTAGTCCCAGAGTTAATGATCCAAGGTCAGTTTTGCATTTCACCTCCTGATTGATGAAAACACAAGGCTTAAACATGCTCTCTCTCTCCATCTGTCTCTCATCTGCAGGTATGTTTGGATGTTAGAGGATGCCAACCCCCAGTCCCATCATCGCCACCTACCCCGCTTTTAAGATAACCTTTGGGCCGACTAGAGACACCATTATGTAATTGTGATGAACTGAGAGAATATTTAGGTAGCACTGTGATTCATTAATCATGTGCTGCCTTCCCTGCTCCTATGTGCTTACCTCTTTCCCTTTCTGTCTTTTACACCTCTCCCGCCACCTCTTTCTTCCTCTGTTTTTATAATGCACAACAGATGTGCATTGAAGTACAGATTGAACTTGTATTTATAACACTTGGATAATGAGCTTTTCAATAAAGTGTTTCATATTCTCTACTGGTTGAAATGAAGTGTAATTTGATGAAATAATCCACCTGTCCTGTGTTTATCAGATCAATGCAGATGAAGGGCATTAAATGTTGAGATGAACCAGTGTTATTTACAAGATGCATAGGAAGTGTAGTGTACTGTTTTTTAAATTCTATTTCTGTATACATTAATTAACTAGTAAAATCCTGTTTCTAGTCTATTAGTTACAATGTGTAACCATTGATGTCCCATGACCAAGATTGGTAAACTCTGTTAAAGTGTATAATTGTAATACATACATGCAGATGCAGCATCATTCAAAGACTGGAATGTGATACTCCTGGTATTGGATATGACTGAAAAATAATCTCAAAGACATTCATACCTAAACAGCACCTTTATTTGCCAAGGTAGAGTACATGATCAGTGAATATATTAAATGTACAGGCTACAATGTGTGGATCTCATGCATGGTAATAACTACATGTATATACGACTTGCATCCTTGGTACAACATGATATTATATTCTACTCAATCCATAGGCTTCATTAATGTCATTCAGGCTGTTTTGAAGTTGATACAACTGGCTATGATAGCTGAGGTTCATAGCTAGGTTCTGAACTAATATGTATACCAAACGTTTGGGTCCATACACAGATCGGCTAGATAGCTAGCTACACATCCATAGGTATACAGGGATTTTAATCATCCACTGCACAATAAGCAAGAACATAGCTAGCTATGTTATTTCATCTATCTGCATGGCAAATATCAACAAGGCAAGCTTACAAAATTGTACATTCAATTTGCAGTAAATTCTTCAGCTAGCTAGATTCTATACATGCACTGTTTCACAAAACGACAGCCTGGTTTGCTGGTTGTTTCAGGATTCCTTAAAACAACCAGAATTACAATTTCAAACTCATGTCACAACACCCGTTCTCTCCCAAATCTCTAGTCAGGTCGGCACCAAGCTCAGACGGTCTGTGTTTAAAATACCATAAAGACATATTGTCTTTACCCTAATTCTGACGAGGACTACACATTTATTGAGTATGATTTTATACATTCTAATCAATTCCATAGAATTATATGTTTCAGGGCGGAATATTCTAATCATTCAATTAACAGATCATTTTCACCTAACAGATAGTTTAACCAGGTTTCTAGGCTATTATAGTATATTCTAGAATTCATCCATGATGTCATAATGATAGTTTAACCAGGTTTCTAGGATATATAGTATATTCTAGAATCCATCCATGAAGTCATAATGATAGTTTAACCAGATTGAGGCTATATAGTATATTCTAGAATTGCCGGTGAAGATTTCCTGTGGGGGCAAATTGTTAGAGCTTTTAAGTTATTGTATAATTTTCAGCCAATTTTTTTCACTCCATTACATTAAAGGCGAAACATACCCTAGATTCAATAACATTAATGAATTGGTTTGAAACCTTTGTTTTAAACCCTTCTCAAAGTTGGTGCCTTGACGGATTTGTAAAAAAACGGTGTATTATAAAACATTATATTATTTAACTAGGCAAGTCAGTTAAGAACAAATTCTTATTTACAATGACGGCCTACCCCGGACGATGCTGGGCCAATTGTGCGACGCCGTATTGGACTCCCAATCACGGCCGGTTGTGATACAGCCTGCAATTGAACCAGGGTCAGTAGTGACACCTCAAGCACTGAGATGCAGTGCCTTAGACCGCTGCACCACTCTGGAGCCCAACATTGACTAACGTTGGTTAGCATGCATAACTTCTGGTGATTGAAGCTTACTTGTGTTCCCCCGGTGTTAGGGCAACACCCCTCTTATTTTATATTCATGTTGTAGAGAGAAGCGGGGCTTCTGTCCTCCTCAGATGAGGAAGGAAACCCCCGAGCATCTGGCGAGGGGTATCCCCGGAGTGAGGGATCTTAGCACGGGTCTGAGCGACCAGTGAGTTACTCCACAAAAAACATTACTGTGACGATATTTTCTTTTATTACGGCAAATGGAGTACTACGTCAGCCTTTGCCAGAGCCCCCTGTGCCAAGTTTTCTTGACTCATACCCTGACTTTTTAAAAGGGATTTCGTGGCAATTAGCTTAGGAACCGCATGACAACTTGAACGCTATTGTTCGACTGGCTCTTGGACAGGCGTTATATGTTTTTACATTTTCTGGAAAAGTTTTTATTTGAAAGTGTTTTTGTTTACTTGCCTGCCTATTGAATTTGGAATGCACTGTACTGTTCATCTCTGAAACTCACTGAGATAATTCCTTTTGATACAGCAGTAGCAATACAGGGATATAACATCTACAGAAAAGACAGGAATGCTTATGGGGGAGGTGTTGCTGCAGCACATTCGGAAAGTATTCAGACCCCTTGACTTTTTCCATATTTTGTCTTATTCTAAAATGTATTAAATTGTTGTTTTTCCCCAATATACACAATACCCCATAATGAGAAAGCAAAAACAGGATTTTAGAAAATGTTGCTAATTATTCATAGTGTTCATAAGTATTCAGACCCTTTACTCAGTACTTTGTTGAAGCACTTTTCGTAACGATTACCGCCTTAAGTCTTCTTGGGTATGAACAAGCTTGGTACACCTGCATTTGGGGAGTTTCTCCCATTTCTTCTCTGCAGATCCTTTCAACCTCTGTCATGTTGGATGGGGAGTTTCACTGCATGGCTATTTTCAGAGATGTTTGATTGGGTTCAAGTCTGGGCTCTGGCTGGGCAACTGAAGGTTATTCAGAGACTTGTCCCAAAGCCACTCCTACGCTGTCTGGGCTGTGTGCTTAGGGTTGTTGTCCTGTTGGAAGGTGAACCTTCGCCCTAGTCAGGTCCTGAGCGCTCTGGAGCAGGTTTTCATCAAGGATCTCTCTGCACTTTGCTCCGTTCGTCTTTCCCTTGATCCTGACTAGTCTCCCAGTCACTGCTGGTGAAAAACATCCACACAGCATCATGCTACCACAACCATGCTTCACCTTTTGGATGGTGCCAGGTTTCCTACAGATGTGTGTCTTGGCATTCAGGCCAAGGAGTTCAATCTTGGTTTCATCAGACCAGAGAATCTTGTTTCTCACAAATCTAAAAGTAACTATTATTGCCATTGCCAACTGTCTAAAAAATAGTCTACATAAAGCCAACAAATAAAAACATTGCAGCCTGCAGGTAGAAAATATCCTGATTTAAAAAATAAATCACATTAGCTAAGCATGGCCTGTTGACAACGAACTTGAAACATTGTATCAACTATCAACTGGGTTGGCCCGAAACTCCTGATAGCAAGCTTGCACCATTGTATAAAATAATCTCGGCCGTCAGAGTTTCCCACGCCAGTGAGTTTGGGACAGACGCAACTGTCGGCTATTTGTGCAAAGGATAAGAAGTAATCAGGTATTTTATGACATTTCCACTGGATCAGAGCATTACATTTTTCCCTTTTATGCCGAGTGGTTATCGAAAGTGCGAGAGCTGGAAATCTTTTACTAAAATACTTTGAGAAACTATTGTCATACTCAATTGAATTTGATTAGACTTTGTTTACTTGCTGTTTGAGGTGAAGAAAAATTACTTTGAGAAGCTCCACAACTCATTAGTGGTGCAGCGTTAAGACAATCAGAAACACTATCAGACATCCCCAAATGGGCACATTTATAGGCCCACATTTGTGTGCAGGCCAGGTAGACTAATCCTACTTCTATATGGGTAATCAGGTGTGTGTCCTTACTCAACATTGACAGGAGTGTTTCAAACAAAAGACAATTAATAAATTGACAAAACTGACGCATCTTGCGGGGTCAGGTCTGGGTGGTCTGCCACGGGCCGTTTCCTTTAGTATCCGTTTGGGTCGGCATGGGGAATGATTGTATTTCCCCATAGTATGTTGTACCGAAGTTGACCAACTGAAAGGGAGTGTAACTTTATGACTATAATTACTGTTCCCCATGCTAATTTAAGGAATAAATTGAGCCTCAACCTCATCACCTGTGGAAGGCGGGGCTTCCAGCGATGCACCGATTTAATAGTATGTTGTACCTAGTTTCCCTCCTTCAGGGAACAGTAGTTATAGTCATAACGTTACGCTTGTCATATGATGAACTTCAACTTAAACACTCGATCTTGCTGTGGGACAGTTTTTTGTATTCAGATCTCTGAAATGCACTCTAACAACGTAACATTTAGTGTCTCCTTATGTTACGCTGGGAAAACAGTTTTCATGGGCACAGAAATCCTAAATCATTTCAGAGTTTGCTAAATCCAATGGTTCTAACTGAGAGTCACCTTAACTTTATTGACAACACCCGAATCGATACTGTCATTAACGCGGGTCTTCAATAATTACACAATACTTAACACTGTAGCTGTTTAGTTAGTCACATGTTCAACTATCATCAGCTGATCCAGGAAATCATTTTCTGAATGACAGTCAAATGACAAACATCACGACATGCAACAACAACCAAAGTGCTTCTTCATTCATTACACCGGTAAAGACAGTTATGCCGTGCTCCACGTTGGATCCAACATCCCTAACAAATTGATGTTTATATTGTGTTAGTGTTTGCTTGATTTACAGTAGGGTCTCATTAGTCTGTTTGGACACAGAGATATTTAGCTCATAATGTGTAGAGAACTGTTCCTTGATGGATAGGCTATTGTACAACACACACAACTATTTTCCTTTATTCAGGACATTTAGAATGACAACACATTACAGAGTAGCCTAGTGGGATTATTCACAAAATTATCTGGTTATGAAATGTCATGACAAAGACATTTTAGTTTCCATGTTTCATCTGAAAAATTAAATTATGTATAGTCCTAGGTCTGTGTTATTGCTAGGTGAAGTTATGGGTCCTACAGTAGGTCTATGTTGTTGTTAGGTGAGGTTATGGGTCCTACAGTAGGTCTATATTGTTGTTTGTTGAAGTTATGGGTCCTACAGTAGGTCTATGGTATTGGTATAACTAGTGGTTTCCGCATTAGCATGGAGGAGTTTCTGCAACCAATTCGCGTGTGCATCGCCCTCATGCGCCAATTTTAGCAAACACAGAAAGGAGACCAAAAGTCGTCTGGCACACTGCTTAGGATTTCAACAACTTTAATAACTTATTTCTAGCCTACAATCATCGATGTTACTACTAATGTGAAAACAAGACAAAATATGACTTGTTGCTCACTTGACTGTCTTAAGATAATTGTAACATTCATTACAGACGTTAATTGTTGTACAACATCATCTATCATGTTGGCATCACCTTTTACAGTGGATTTCTGCTGTTGTGGCCCTTCAACCATCTGTCTGGCTTTAGGAGAGACGGGACTACCATGGATCCTCTGGGGAGTCTCTACAACATCATGAAGCTGACGAGGCTAGAAGAGAAGAAGAGTCTCTAGAAGAGTCTCTCCACATCAGAGCACCTCAAGAAACACCAGGGATGTTCACCTGCCATTGTGCTGATTATTTGGATTAGACACTATTCAACTATTCAATCATGTCTTGTTTTGGAGTCAGATGGATGTCTAAATCCACTGCCCATTTCCACAGGTGTTCTTTATGATATGAAATAAAGTGCTGATTCTTTGAATGAAGTATAGTGTCTTTTTGGGTCAATGAACATTCCCTGTTTGTCTGTTTTATTTGGTTGTTACTCTAAGTTAGTCTGATTTTGCACAATCACTGTCTGGCTGACAGTCTGTGAACTGAGTCAATCTAATACCCACAGAATGAAAGTTGTGGGTATTTAATTCTGCTAAAATTATTTTATTTAACCATGTTAAAGGAGACCAGATTAGACTCATAATGAGGCTGAGCACGTTGAAGGAGACCAGATTAGACTCATAATGAGGCTGACCATGTTGAAGGAGGCCAGATTAGACTCATGATCAGTGGTGGGAAAAGTACCCAATTGTCATATTTGAGTAAAAGTATAGATACCTTAATAGAAAGTTACCCAGTAAAATACTACTTGAGTAAAAGTCTAAAAGTATTTGGTTTTAAATATACTTAAGTATCAAAAGTAAAATTCCATATATTAAGCAAACCAAACGGCACCATTTTCTTGTTTTTTTATTTACGGATAGCCAGGGGCACACTCCAACACTCAGACATCATTTACAAACGAAGCATTTGTGTTTAGTGAGTCCGTCAGATCAGAGGCAGTAGGGACGATCAGGGATGTTCTCTGTTTAGTGAGTCCGCTAGGTCACAGGCAGTAGGGATGACCAGGGATGTTCTCTGTTTAGTGAGTCTGTCAGATCATAAGGCAGTAGGGATGACCAGGGATGTTCTCTGTTTAGTGAGTCTGTCAGATCAGAGGCAGTAGGGACGATCAGGGATGTTCTCTGTTTAGTGAGTCCGCTAGGTCACAGGCAGTAGGGATGACCAGGGATGTTCTCTGTTTAGTGAGTCTGTCAGATCATAAGGCAGTAGGGATGACCAGGGATGTTCTCTGTTTAGTGAGTCTGTCAGATCATAAGGCAGTAGGGATGACCAGGGATGTTCTCTTGAGAAGTGCTGAATTGGACCATTTTCCTGTCCTGCTAAGCATTCAAAATGTAATGAGTACTTTTGGGTGTCATGGAAAATGTATGGATTTAAAAGTACATTATTTTCTTTTAGGAATGTAGTGAAGTAAAAGTAAAAGTTGTCAAAAATAAAAATAGTAAAATAAAGTACAGATACCCCAAAACAACTACTTCAGTAGTACTTGAAAGTACTTTTACTTAAGTACTTTACACCACTTGTACTGTGTTACAGCTGCTCTCTCCTCCTCAATGCCATGTACTAGACCAGGTACTGTGTTACAGCTGCTCTCTCCTCCTCAATGCCATGAACTAGATCCAAAGCCCTCTCCTCCACGGTTTCCCCAACCTAAACTCACTGAGATGAGGTCCAAAGCCCTCTCCTCCACGGTTTCCCCAACCTAAACTCACTGAGATGAGGTCCAAGGAGGTGAAGTCTAATAGAGGTGGTTTGGTTAACCACATGAGTAACCTTGCCTGAAGACATGTTAGGTTCCCAAGCACTTTAAGTTGGTGTCCATGTTTCATGGAAAGAGACAGTAAAGTTAAGCCCAGAGTGTGCCAGGTGGACATTGGGTTGATTCGGAGCCTGCCAATGTGCCAGGTGGACATTGGGTTTGATTCAAACCCTGCCAGTGTACCAGGTGGACATTGGGTTTGATTCAAACCCTGCCAGTGTACCAGGTGGACATTGGGTTTGATTCAAACCCTGCCAGTGTACCAGGTGGACATTGGGTTTGATCCAGACCCTCTCAGTGTACCAGGTGGACATTTGGTTTAATTCAGACCCTGCCAGCGTGCCAGGTGGACATTGGGTTTGATCCAAACCCTGCCAGTGTACCAGGTGGACATTGGGTTTGATTCAAACCCTGCCAGTGTGCCAGGTGGGCATTGGGTTTGATTCAAACCCTGCAAGTGTACCAGGTGGACATTGGGTTTGATTCAGATCCTGCCAGCATGGCCAGAAATGTATTCCAAGGTCAGTAACTTATAAGCACTGAACCACCACAGACCTTTCAGGCATGACTAAAAACACCTAAGTATTAGATTTACTGCCATGGTCTAGTTTGTCACTGCATCAGACACCATTCACAATGCTGGCTGAGGTACGAGTAAAACATTACATATTATTTCCTGATTGTAAAAATTCCCCACTCTTTAAAAAAAAGATCTGAAATGGCAAGGCTTTAGTTCAGTGGGCTACTCCATTGTCGAGGAAAGCAGGGGAAGCTACTCCATTGTTGATGAAAGCAGGGGAAGCTACTCCATTGTCGATGAAAGCAGGGGAAACTACTCCATTGTCGAGGAAAGCAGGGGAAGCTACTCCATTGTCGATGAAAGCAGGGGAAACTACTCCATTGTTGATGAAAGCAGGGGAAGCTACTCCATTGTTGATGAAAGCAGGGGAAGCTACTCCCTTGTTGATGAAAGCAGGGGAAGCTACTCCCTTGTTGATGAAAGCAGGGGAAGCTACTCCATTGTTGATGAAAGCAGGGGAAGCTACTCCATTGTTGATGAAAGCAGGGGAAGCTACTCCCTTGTTGATGAAAGCAGGGGAAGCTACTCCATTGTTGATGAAAGCAGGGGAAGCTACTCCATTGTTGAGGAGAGCAGGGGAAGCTACTCCATTGTTGAGGAAAGCAGGGGAAGCTACTCCATTGTTTATGAAAGCAGGGGAAGTGTTGTGAGTAGGTTAGATTAGATTAGGTTAGATTACTTGTTGGTTATTACTGCATTGTCGGAACTAGAAGCACAAGCATTTCGCTACACTCGCATTAACATCTGCTAACCATGTGTATGTGACAAATACATTTTGATTTGATTTGATTTGAGTAACAGAACTGCCTGATATGTGGGGGAAGGGAAGCTGCTCACTGATTGGCTGTAGTGACAAGGGTCCCTCCAAAAATCTATCACTATTCCCCCAAAATCTACCACTAATAGACCCTATCTTGTATTGACAAACAGAACAAATATTTAGACATTCAAATATGTCATTTTAAATAGCTCAATTCAATCCAGCTGGGCCTTTTTAACACCGCCAGTTGTTCCTGCTGTCGATGTTATGCCTTTGTACAGATCTAGGATCAGTTCTCCTCCACAATGCATATACAGTACCGGTCAATTGTTTGGACACACCTACATATTCAATGTTTTTTCTTTATTTTAACTATTGTCTACATTGTAGAATAATAGTGAAGACAACGCAACTATGAAATAACTCATATGGAATCATGTAGTAACCAAAAAAGTGTTAAATAAATCAAAATATGTATTTGAAATTCTTCAAAGTAGCCACCCTTTGCCTTGATGACAGCTTTGCACACTCTTTGCATTCTCTCAACCAGCTTCACCTGGAATGCTTTTCCAACAGTCTTGAAGGAGTTCCCACATATGCTGAGCACTTGTTGGCTGCATTTCCTTCCGTTTCGATTCATCCCAAACCATCTCATAGGCATAGTTGTGTTGTCTTCACAATTAACTCTAATTAACTTTTCTTCTGCAGCAGAGGTAACTCTGGGTCTTCCTTTCCTGTGGCAATCCTCATGAGAGCCAGTTCATCATAGCGATTGATGGTTTTTGCGACTGCACTTGAAGAATCTTTCAAAGTTCTTGAAAGTTTCCGCATTGACTGACCTTCATGTGTTAAAGTAATGATGGACTGTTATTTCTTTTTGGTTATTTGAGCTGTTCTTGCCATAATATGGACTTGGTCTTTCAGCAAATAGGGCTATCTTCTGTATACCACCCCTACCTTGTCACAACACAACTGATTGGCTCAAATGCATTAAGAAAGAAAGAAATTCCGCAAATTAACATTTAACAAGGCACACCTGTTAATTGAAATGCATTCCAGGTGACTACCTCATGATAGATAGATGATAGGAGATAGAATGATGGTCAAAAGATAAAAGTCAAAATAAAACATAATAAAAAGTACATTTGAATGACACTAAGTGGCAGTGTTTTTACAACTAATGCTGGTTTGCCTGAGGCTGATGCCGTGCAGGTGTTGGTACACATGCATATACACACACTCGCTCAAATAAACACATACAAGAACACACACATACATGTAATAGTGCCAGACATGCACACAAACATATACAGTTGGCATTGCTGTTATGATTTTAGTTGTCCTTGATGTCCTTTGTTTTAAATTTATTATTTTGTTTTATTATTTTTTTGCATTGTTGTTTGCTGTTTTCTTCTGTCTTTTCCTTTTTTCTCTTTAGCTCATTCTCTTGGTTGTTGGTGCATTGGGGGGTTCTTGGGGTGGGGAATGGAATTAATAGTTTTTTCTTCCTGAGGGGGGACTGTGGGAGGGGTCTCGAATGGTTGAGGGACAGCTATTGGGGATCTTGGAGGGTTCGGGTTCACGTTTTTTGGCCTGGTGGTAGACTGGTCAATGTGCTCTTGAGCAGGTGCATTGACCCTGGATGCTTCTGTGTGTCGCTCTGAATGGGAATCTTTTGGGTGACTGGTATGATGTAGTTGTTGAGCGGCTTCACTGCAAGTATATTGTATGTTTAGAATATTCAATAAATAAAATAATAAAAAAACGTTTGCAAGCTTGAGCTAGATATCGACCTACCGTGACCTTCCTGGTCCCGTCTCTCAAGTCAGTGAGTCAACACAGGAAGGAGCAATGGATGGATAGTTCATTTATTTCCAAAGCTGCAATGATGGGACACACACAGTATGGATGAATGATCAGTAGTGACGGGATATAAATAGCACTCCCACAGCAATTCTCCATAAATCTGCGCTATAAAATACTAACAAAAAAACAGTTGAAATGTCTATCAAAGTTATTGTGATCGTATAGTGGATTTAACAATTCCTACTAATTCCTAATTTACTATAATAAAATGAACACATTGTTTCCATGTGTCTCATATTCACTACATCCATTTTAGTATCAAAATATATCAAATTAACCTGAAAATTACTCAATTACTCCCTCTGGTGGTGAAGAAGTATAATACACCTAAACTAACAAAACCGGCTAATAAACTGGCTGGTGTTCATGAGTTTTTAAAACATATACTTTATTAATTTGTCATAAATTACCTGCATTGATGAGACACACAGTGTGGATGAATGATCAGTAGTCGACAGGATAAAAATAGCACTCCTAAAGAATATGCATTTTCCAGTTTGCTACCATCTTGAAAGAGGGAGCTTTAGCATAAAACCCACATGGAAAACTGAGATTCGGCAAATAACATATAAAGAGAGGCTTATTTGACACCAAACCAACAACAGTAGTTACTAAAACATAAATTGCTAATGTATGATTTAAAAGGTGGATTTTATGATGTAATGTCAACTTTATACATTTCTATCCCAGGACCACTCAATTTTCAAATTCTCCAAAAACATGCTGTGGATTACCCAGAATCCCATACCTTTATCACTGAGTGTATTACACTGAATGTAAAGTAAACACACGAGCAGCGCAGCGGTCTAAGATACTGCATCTCAGTGCTAGAGGCGTCACTACAGACCCTAGTTCAAATCCAGGCTGTATCATAACAGGCCGTTATTGGGAGTCCCATAGGGCAGCGCACAATTGGCCCAGCATCGTTTGAGTTAGGGTTTGGCCAGGGTAGGCCGTCATTGTAAATAAGAATTTGTTCTTAACCGACTTCCCTAGTTAAATAAAGGTTAAATATATATACAAAATGATAAGTTAATAAATATGCAATAACGCAAAAACATAACTGTTTATACTTACTGGTAACCACATCGTGACTACAACTAGCTTAGTAAGTCTTTATCCACACTGTAGTGTTACACTGGTGAGAAAAAACGAATGCTTCCTTTAACTTGTCTGAAATTAAATATACATTTTATTCAACTGCGTTACCCACTCCAGTCAGCAGATGGCGGTGTGGGAATTTAAGGCAACGCTGCTAGTGTGACGTATAATCTAGTGGACGGAATGCTTCTTTCAACAGCAGCAAAAGTTAGTCAACCACCTCGGTAGCTTGCTAGACAAAATAGCCGAACCAATAAAGCTCTTTAGGCGCTTTAGTGTATATTAGCCACTGTGTATTAAACACACTTCTGTCGTCCGTTTTAATTTCATATTTACGGTCGTTGTTATTAGTCAGCTAGCGGGCTGGTTAAGTTAGCATTAGCCTAGCTAGCTAACATTCCCGACCATGAGCTCACTAAGCAACTCTCCTCCTGCAAAAGAAGAGGGGGTCTGCTGGACGGAGAAAAAGGGGCTGTGGCTGAACATTGTGGTGAAAGAGGAAGAGGAGGATGTCACAATAGAAAAACAAGTAGAGGTTGAGGCCATTACAGTGAAAGAAGAAGAGAAAGACGTTACAGTTAAAGAAGAGGAAGACTCGTTCAGAGTAAAAGAGGAGGAGGCTGTTACAGTAAAAGAAGAGGAAGAGAAAGAGGATGATGCTGTTTTTGGAGTGAAAGAGGAGGATGGGGAGATGACTGTCACATTGGAAGAAGAGGAGGATGAAGAGGAGGAAACTGAATATCTGGGCTCGGTTTCACAAAGGCATGTTAAAGCGTCCAATGGTTCTAACGATGAACGGGCCCTGATTAACACTAGTAAGTACTGTCTTAAATACAGAGGCATAAACTCTGCAGTTGTGGAACTGATTTGTGGTGTTAAAGGGGAACTATGCAATTGCTACATCCATATTTAGACTTTTTAAATGTGTTTATTTATAGCCATTGATTCTTCAAGAATATAACACGTCTCATGAGCTTAGTTCAACTGTTGTACCCCATCAGAACCCCAAATAAGCTTTTTTTACTCCAATGTTTAGAAACAATGTAAATATAAACCAACACTGTATAGCCTCAACATGGTTAAAACTATAATGTTGATATCATGAATGGTCAGTCCTTGCATCCATAGGTCTGTCTATGAATTTGAGAGTAGTTACATTTCTCCAGCCCCATCCATCATCTTATTACCAAAACAGTGGTGGAATGACAGCTTTGTTATTGTTTGAACTGCAGATTGGTTGGTTGATTGTGTGGCTTTTTTAAAGGGGAAACCTAGGATTTAAACAGCAACAAAATGTCAGCCCTGAGACTTGGGGGCTGGAGAAATGTAACCACTCTCACATTCATAGAGAAAGCTATTGTAGCAACCGTAACCCAAAACCGAGCGACCTCGTCAAGAAGTTCAGACATCATGGCGTAACAGTTATAAGGTGTTGGCTTGACAGTCAGTGGACCCAGGTTTGAGTCCAGCTCAGGGCTTCCCCCTGATTTGACTACACTATCTATAAATACAAGGACTGACCATCCACAAGGTCAAAATGATAGTTTTAAACAAGATTTCAAGGCTATATAGTACTTGTTTACAAACAATGGTGTTTTACGAGCTTATGTTTTGGTTTCTGATGGGGTAATACAGTTGAAACATTTGAGGCATTTATAAGTTATATTCTTCAAGAATCAATGGTTGTATAGTAAATGGGTCTTTCTATAACTGCCAGTGTAGATTTCCTGTGGGGGTCAAATTGTTAGAGCTGTTGATAAGTCATTAGCTGTGTTAGAATACTCACACTAACCGTACTATTTGTGATGTTAATTGAGTATATAGTATGCTTATCGATCATAGTATGATATAGTTAGTATGCCAAAAGTTCCCGGATGTCGTACTAAATTTGGAAAAATATGACGTATACACACAGTACGTTATGACCCATAATGCAATTCTTCAGGAAATGGGCGTGGCTTCACATCGTTTTCAGATTTGAAGAAAATGTCGGAAAATATGCAGCCGAAGTCCAACGAGAGCCGATACAAATTCATTACTTTATCTGATTATGACAAATGTTAACAAAATGCTGAGCAATGTAATAAAGTAATTACTTTTCAAGTAAGTTACCTTACACGATATGTTGGCTGACAATTTGTTAGCATGTTATTACAGCAGTATGTACCGGAATGTTAACTAGCAACCTACCGTTAGTTGGCTACTTATACATCAAACTTGCCAGTATATGAACTATATTCTAACTAACTACCCAACCTTTATTGACTTGATTATTCCCGTCATTCTTAGCTTAGCTAAATGGTATAGTCGTTGTGCTTTCTCAATGGACATTCGGGTGCTTTCATAAATTCACTCTGGCTATCTACTCCGATTTCAGAGCTCTCTCGTCTGAGTGTACCAGATCAAATTTTATTTGTCACATACACATGGTTAGCAGATGTTAATGCGAGCGTAGCGAAATGCTTGTGCTTGTAGTTCCGACCATGCAGTAATATCTAACAAGTAATCTAACAATTTCGCAACAACTACCGTATACACATAAGTGTGAAAGAGTGAATAAGAATATGTACATATATATATATGGATGATCGATGGCCGAACGGCATAGGCAAGATGCAGTAGATGGTAGAGTACAGTATATACATATGATATGAGTAATATAGGGTATGTAAACATTATATAAAGCGGCATTGTTTAAAGTGACTAGTGATACATTTATCACATCCAATTATTAATTATTAAAGTGGCTAGAGATTTGAGTCAGTATGTTGGCATCAGCCACTCAATGTTAGTGATGGCTGTTTAACAGTCTGATGGCCTTGAGACAGAAGCTCTCAGTCCCAGCTTTGATGCACCTGTACTGACCTCGCCTTCTGGATGATAGCGGGGTGAACAGGCAGTGGCTCGGGTGGTTGTTGTCCTTGATGATCTTTTTGGCCTTCCTGTGACATCGGGTGGTGTAGGTGTCCTGGAGGGCAGGTAGTTTGCCCCCAGTGATGCGTTGTGCTGACCTCACTACCCTCTGGAGAGCCTTGCGGTTGTGGGAGGAGCAGTTGGTGTACCAGGCGGTGATACAGCCCGACAGGATGCTCTCGATTGTGCATCTGTAAAAGTTTGAGTGTTTTTGGTGACAAGCCAAGATTCTCCGTGATGTGTACGCCGAGGAACTTAAAACTTTCCACCTTCTCCACTACTGTCCCGTCGATGTGGATAGGGGGGTGCTCCCGCCGCTGTTTCCTGAAGTCCACGATCATCTCCTTTGTTTTGTTGACGTTGAATGTGAGGTTATTTTCCTGACACCACACTCCGAGGGCCCTGACCACCTCCCTGTAGGCCGTCTTGCCGTTGTTGGTAATCAAGCCTACCACTCTAGTGTTGTCTGCAAACTTGATGATTGAGTTGGAGGCGTGCATGGCCACGCAATCATTGGTGAACAGGAAGTACAGGAGAGGGCTGAGCACGCACCCTTGTGGGGCCCCAGTGTTGAGGATCAGCGGGGTGGAGATGTTGTTTCCTACCCTCTGCCTCCACCTGGGGGCGGCCTGTCAGAAAGTCCAGGACCCAGTTGCACAGGGCGGGGTCGAGACCCAGGGTCTCAAGCTTAATGACGAGTTTGGAGGGTACTATGGTGTTAAATGCTGAGCTGTAGTCGATGAACAGCATTCTTACATAGGTATTCCTCTTGTCCAGATGGGTTAGGGCAGTGTGATTGCGTCGTCTGTGGACCTATTGGAGTGGGTCTAGGGTGTCAGGTAGGGTGGAGGTGATATGATTCTTGACTAGTCTCTCAAAGCACTTCATGATGGCGGAAGTGAGTGCTACGGGGCGATCGTCGTTAAGCTCAGTTACCTTAGCTTTCTTGGGAACAGGAACAATGGTGGCCCTCTTGAAGCATGTGGGAACAGCAGACTGGGATAAGGATTGATTGAATATGTCTGTAAACACACCAGCCAGCTGGTCTGCGCATGCTCTTAGGACGTGGCTAGGTATGCCGTCTGGGCTGGCAGCCTTGCGAGGGTTAACACGTTTAAATGTTTTACTCACGTTGGCTGCCCTGAAGGAGAGCCCAGCCCGCAGGTTTTGGTAGCAGGCTGTGTCGGTGGCACTGTATTGTCTTCAAAGCAAGCAAAGAAGTTGTTTAGTTTGTCTGGGAGCAAGACATCGAGGTCCGCGACGGGGCTGGTTTTCTTTTTGTAGTCCGTGATTGACTGTAGACCCTGCCACATACCTCTGGTGTCTGAGCCGTTGAATTGCGACTCTA
This sequence comes from Salvelinus alpinus, assembly GCF_045679555.1. NCBI lineage: Eukaryota > Metazoa > Chordata > Actinopteri > Salmoniformes > Salmonidae > Salvelinus > Salvelinus alpinus. The sequence continues at coordinate 40,905,213 of NC_092115.1, read as the reverse complement.
CTTTGTCTCTATACTGATGCTTAGCTTGTTTGATTGCCTTGCGGAGGGAATAGCTACACTGTTTGTATTCGGTCATGTTTCCGGGTCGCCTTGCCCTGATTAAAAGCAGTGGTTTGCGCTTTCAGTTTTGCGCGAATGCTGCCACCAATCCACGGTTTCTGGTTGGGGAATGTTTTAATAGTCGCCGTGGGTACAACATCACAGATGCACCTGCTAATAGTTTTTTTTTCACCTTTATTTAACCAGGTAAGCTAGTTGAGAACAAGTTCTCATTTACAACTGTGACCTGGCCAAGATAAAGCAAAGCAGTTCGACACATACAACAACACAGAGTTACACATGGAATAAACAAACATACAGTCAATAATACAGTAGAAAAGTCTATATACAGTGTGTGCAAATGAGGTAAGGCAATAAATAGGCCATGGTGGCGAAGTAATTACATTATAGCAATTAAACACTGGAATGGTAGATGTGCAGAAGATGAATGTGCAAGTAGAGATACTGGGGTGCATAGGAGCAAAATAAATAAATACAGTATGGGGATGAGGTAGTTGGATGGGCTATTTACAGATGGGCTATGTACAGGTGCAGTGTTCTGTGAGCTGCTCTGACAGCTGGTGCTTAAAACCTGTTTGGGATAGGGGGCAGCATCTTCACTTTTGGATGAAATGCGTGCCCAGAGTAAACTGCCTGCTACTCTGTCCCAGATGCTAATATATGCATATTATTAGTAGTATTGGATAGAAAACACTCTGAAGTTTCTAAAACTGTTTGAATGATGTCTGTGAGTATAACAGAATTCATATGGCAGGCGAAAACCTGAGAAAAATCCAACCAGGAAGTAGGAAATCTGAGGTTTGTAGTTTTTCAAAGTTTGGCCTACCGAATACACAGTGTCTATGGGGTCAAGTTGCACTTCCCAAGGCTTCCACTAGATGTCAACTTTCTTTAGAAACTTGTTTCAGGCTTCTGCTATAAAGGAGGGGGGAATGGGAGCTGAATGAGTCAGGTGTCTGGCAGAGTGTCTCAGGCTCGTGACGCGCGGTCCCGACAGAGTTATCTCTCATTACAGTGCTTTTCTACAGACAATGGAATTCTCCGGTTGGAACATTATTGAAGTTTCATGTTAAAAACATCCTAAAGATTGATTCCATACGTCGTTTGACATGTTTCTACAACCTGTAACGGAACTTTTCGAGTTTTTGTCTGGACGTAGTGCTCGCGCCTCATGAAGATGGATTACTGGGCTGAACACGCTAACAACAAGTGGCTATTTGGACATAAATGATGGACTTTATGGAACTTTATGGAACAAATCAGTCATTTATTGTCGAACTGGGATTCCTGGGAGTGCATTCTGATGAAGATCATCAAAGGTAAGTGAATATTTATAATGTTATTTCTAACTTCTGTTGGCGCTAACATGGCGGATATTTCTTTGGCTGGATTGGGCTCTGAGCGCCGTACTCAGATTATGCATTTTTCGCAAAGTTTTTTTGAAATCTGACAGCGGTTGCATTAAGGAGAAGTCTATCTTTAATTCTGTGAATAACACTTGTATCTTTTATCAATGTTTATTATGAGTATTTCTGGGATTTGATGTGGCTATCTGCAATATCACCGGATGTTTTGGAATCAAAACATTACTGCACGTAACACACCAATGTAAACTGAGATTTTTGGATATAAATATGCACATTATCGAACAAAACATACATGTATTGTGTAACATGATGTCCTATGAGTGTCATCTGATGAAGATCATCAAAGGTTAGTGATTCATTTTATCTATATTTCTGCTTTTCGTGACTCCTATCTTTGGCTGGAAAAATGGCTGTGTTTTTTTGACTTGGCTCTGACCTAACATAATCATATGTTGTGCTTTCGCTGTAAAGCCTTTTTGAAATCGGACACGATGGGTAGATTAACAAGAAGTTTATCTTTCATTTGCTGTATTGGACTTGTTAATGTATGAAAGTTACATATTTCTAAAAAAATGTTGTAGAGCGGAATGTTGTCGAGGCGTTCCGCTAGTGCTAGAAACGTTAAAGCTAGTGAGGGAGATATGAGTCCCCAGCTTCAGTGATTTTTGCAGTTCGTTCCAGTCTTTGGCAGCAGAGAACTGGAAGGAGAAGCGGCCAAAGGAAGAATTGGCTTTGGGGGTGACCATTGAGATATACCTGCTGGAGCGCGTGCTACGGGTAGGTGCTGCTATGGAGACCAGTGAGCTGAGATAAGGTTACCTAGCAGAGACTTGTAGATGACCTGGAGCCAGTCTGGCACACTGCTTAGAGTTTCAACAACATGAATAACTTATTTCTAGCCTACAATCATCGATGCTACTACTAATGTGAAAACAAGACAGAATATGACTATTCTTGCTCATTTTAAGACAATTGTCAAATAATTTTAACATTCATTAGACTTCAATTGTTGTACAACATCATGGCTACGCTGGCTACCCTTTACAGTGGATTTCCGCTGTTGTGGGCCTTTAACCATCTGTCTGACTTTGTTGTTCACACAGGAGAGAGACGGGACTACCGTGGGTCCTCTGGGGAGCCTCAACAACATCATGATGCTGACAAGGCAGAGAAGAGTCTCTCCACATTAGAACACCTCAAGAAACACCCGCAGAGATCCACAGGGAAGAGAACTCACTGCTGCTCTGACTGTGGGAAGAGATTCACCTCAGCAGGCATTATAATTCATCAGAGAATCCACACAGTAGAGAAACCTTTTAGCTGTACTCAATGTGGGAAGAGTTTTATTCATTCAACCAGCCTGATATCACACCAGAGAACACACACAGGAGAGAAATCTTATAGCTGTGATCAATGTCAGAAGAGTTTTGTTACATCTAGAGTCCTGACAGTACACCAGAGAACACACACAGGAGAGAAACCTCATAGCTGTAATCAATGTGGGAAGTTTTTTTTTACATCTAGCCATCTGAAGATACACCAGAGAACACACACAGGAGAGAAATCTTATAGCTGTGATCAATGTGGGAAGAGTTTTGTTCAATCTGGCAATCTGACAGTACACCAGAGAACACACACAGGAGAAAAATCTTATAGTTGTGATCAATGTGGGAAGAGTTTTGTTACATCTAGCGTTCTGACAGTACACCAGAGAACACACACAGGAGAGAAACCTTATAGCTGTAATCAATGTGGGAAGAGTTTTGCTTCATCTAGCGGTCTGACAGTACACCAGAGAACACACACAGGAGAGAAACCTTATAGCTGTGATCAATGTGGGAAGAGTTTTGTTCAATCTGGCAATCTGACAGTACACCAGAGAACACACACAGGAGAGAAATCTTATAGCTGTGACCAGAGATAATCTGATAAAAGATATCTGATCAAATATTAGAAAATACATACATGAAGGAGTTGTCTCATGATATCAATTAATTAATGTCACAATGTAGAATGTTTTAACATTGTAGTGGGAGTATTTTAATAATTTTAATGATAATATTGCAGGAGTTTCCTCTTGAAATCAGACATGTCCGTGGTAAGGACAACTTGGTTGCTAAATGTCTCAAGGGTGGGCAGTCAAAACGTTTTGTGTTTAGCCAGTGAGTTGCCATGGATCACAAACTCCTATTGGAGGTTGAGTTTTGTTTGGGCTTGTTCCAAGGGGACGAGAGTTCTAGAATCTAGTGGGAATAAAAGTTGTTTTCTAGTTTTTAATTGTTGACAGCCTGCAGACACCATGTTTATATTGGTGAAGGTGAAGCTTTGTAGTTGATTATAATGTGAAATGGAAGTTGTTTTCTGTTGGTGGTAAGCATTCTCTTAAGGTGTTACAGTCTTTGGTTTTTCCATTTATGTTTTGAGTTTGGACGGTAGCAGGTATAGCACGTATAGCTCGTTAGCACGTAGGGCGCACTGATTGGTGTCACCTCGTTAGTCAGTATGTGTTACACCTGTGCTGGCTTGTCCATCTCGTTAGTGGGAAGGTGTTTCACCTGAGCTGGTCCAGGTTCTAGTTAAGAGTGTCTGGCCCAGTGCTCCAGTTGTTTTGATAGATGTGGAGTGTCAACACCTTTAGTTGCTCCACGTTTTTGGTTTGCTTCCTGTCTTTAAGTTTGGTGTGGGGTTTTGTTTGCCTCTTCTTGGCCAGATTTAGTGGGTCTAATGGTGGGTGTCTTTCAGGTCCCAGTTGTTGTTACTAGTCAACTTCAAGTGGACACCCCCAAAGTGTCTTTCAGAGCCCCTCCTATATTAATTAAGTGCTCATTAGAATTTTAGTTGGTAACCTTCTGTTTTTTATCCTCTTATGTTTGTGTACAAAATATTTCTGTTTATTTTCATTGTTTTAATGTTTTTTTCCTGTGAAGCCATTGTGTTGAATCCATGTCTGAAATGCGCTGTGTAAATAAAGCTTGATTTCATTTGAACATATTGCAAAACAAATGAACCCAATGACTGACAATCAACAGACTCTTGCAAAACCAATGAACAAATATGTGCAAAAGCAACACGCATCATGGTCCATCTTATTATGAAAAACAGTATAAATTCAGCATATCTTCCACTGTGTCAAAATAGTGCATGGTATGTAAGTTTAGTATCGCTTTTCAACCAACACAGTGCATTTGTTGAAATCAACAAGACGTCAAAGGATTCAACTACTGAAAACTGAAACAAACAAATGGATCAAACACATCAATCCCACTTTTCCAGCCTGCTGAAGCCGTGGTGGAGTGGTAAACACCACCCCCGGCTCTACCAGGGGCTTGAGGTGGTCTCCCACAGCTCTGCTTATGTCATGTTCTGTGGCCTTGCCGTTCCATTTCTTGACTGCCCCTGCAACACAGAAACACATTTAGTAAAATTATATAAAACTCCCAAAGTAATGGATATGGAGCATCTATGGCCTCAGTTACACCTGGCACCTAAATGTGACTTCTCTCATCCGATCACTCCAAGCTGCATTAGGTTCAGATCTACCAGGATGGGCCTTTGACATAGTCTGGACGCAGTCAGGCCACTGAATATGCATAAGCAATGTAAAGAGATGGGGTGAATGAGTGGGGGAAAATACATTTTACACATATTACCTTCATAATAAATAAAATTGTATTGGTGATATACAGGTGTTCAGCAGATGTTATTGCGAATGTAGGCAAATGCTTGTGCTTCTAGTTCCGACTGCAGTCATATCTAACAATTTCACAACAAATACCTAATACACACAAATCTAAGTAAAGGAATTGAATTATGAATATATAAATATATGGATAAACAATGTCAGAGCAGCATAGACTGAGATACAGTTTATACATATGAGATGAGAAATGCAAGATATGTAAACATTATTAAAGGGACAATGATTTCATGATGCCTGTTTAACAGTCTGATGGCCTTGAGATAGAAGCTGTTTTTCATTCTTTTGGTCCCAGCTTTGATGCACCTTTACTGACCTCGCCTTCTGAATGATAGTGGGGTGAACAGGCAGTGGCTCGGGTAATAACAAAGAACAAATATGTGTGCCTGAGGGGAAATTAACTTTCATACAGCCAGAAGGGTTGAGAAATTAAATATCAGTGGACAATTTGCACAAATGTAATGAACATAGATGATGGAACATATTCCCTTTTGCTGACGTGATGAACCGCTAAGGGGACGTAAATATCTACCATCTAAACCATGTGTGACCTCTCACCTCTCTGGCTGTAGAAGTGTTCTTCCTAACCAGTCCCTCAACAGTTCTCTGACTAAGCTCCACCCTCACTGGGTCTTCAGAGGAGAGGAAGGCTGAGGAGGGATGGAAGGATGAATGGATCAGTCAGTCAATAAAGTGTGGAGCTGCTGTCTATGCTGTCTGACAAAATCACTACTTTAGTAATTCATTAAAGTAAATAAGGCTTTATGACTGCTGAATACCAACTATCAATCACTTAGATAATGTATTTTCAAGTAGAGATACATCCTTGGGACGTCCCTAACCCATTAAAGTCGACATTTAAAATGGTTAAGGAAGGGTTTAGGGGTAGGGATGTCCCAAGGATCCCAGATAGCATTGACCATCATGCATTCTTCTGTCTCTTTTACATAGCAGGTGTAAAAGAAACACAGACAACACAAGTAGGCATGCAATGAATTATGGAACATATTTCCTTCTTTTTTTGACCTTTATTTAAATTGGCAAGTCAGTTAAGAAGAAATTCTTATTTACAATGACGGCCTAGGAACAGTACCTTCCTAGACAATGTGCTGGACGGTAATTATTTATGTGGCACATGTAGCCAGTGTAATTTCACACAAAAAATATTTTTTTTTATATGATCCCAATACCCATGTTAACATAGCTTACTGACAGATCAATGAGGTTAGATACCAATACCCATGTAAACATAGCTTACTGACAGATCAATGAGGTAAGATCCCAATACGCATGTAAACATAGCTTACTGACAGATCAATGAGGTTAGATCCCAATACCCATGTAAACATAGCTTACTGACAGATCAATGAGGTAAGATCCCAATACGCATGTAAACATAGCTTACTGACAGATCAATGAGGTTAGATCCCAATACCCATGTAAACATAGTTTACTGACAGATCAATGAGGTTAGATCCCAATACCCATGTAAACATAGCTTACTGACAGATCAATGAGGTAAAATCCCAATACGCATGTAAACATAGCTTACTGACAGATCAATGAGGTAAGATCCCAATACCCATGGAAACATAGCTTACTGACAGATCAATGAGGTTAGATCCCAATAGTGTGTGTAGGTAAGTAAAGAAATAAAACAGTAAAAAGACATTTGAAAATAAAAGTAGCAAGGCTATATACAGACACGGGTTAGTCAGGCTTATTGAGGTAGTATGTACATGTGGGTATGGTTAAAATGACTATGCATATATGATGAACAGAGAGTAGCAGTAGCGTAAAAAGAGGGGTTGGCGGGTGGTGGGACACAATGCAGATAGCCCGGTTAGCCAATGTGCGGGAGCACTGGTTGGTCGGCCAATTGAGGTAGTATGTACATGAATGTATAGTTAAAGTGACTATGCATATAAGATAAACAGAGAGTAGCAGAAGCGTAAAAGAGGGGTTGGGGGGGCACACAATGCAAATAGTCTGGGTAACCATTTGGTTACCTGTTCAGGAGTCTTATGGCTTGGGGGTAAAAACTGTTGAGAAGCCTTTTTGTCCTAGACTTGGCACTCCGGTACTGCTTGCCATGCGGTAGTATAGAGAACAGTCTATGACTGGGGTGGCTGGGGTCTTTGACAATTTTCAGGGCCTTCCTCTGACACCGTCTGGTGTAGAGGTCCTGGATGGCAGGCAGCTTTGCCCCAGTGATATACGGACCGTACGCACTACCCTCTGAAGTGCCTTGCGGTCGGAGGCCGAGCAATTGCCGTACCAGGCAGTGATGCAACCGGGCAGGATGCTCTCGATGTTGCAGCTGTAGAACCTTTTGAGGATCTCAGGACCCATGCTAAATCAGACTGCTAAACAGCAATCACTAACTCAGAGAGGCTGCTGCCTACATAGACTCAAATCACTGGCCACTTGTCAAATGTATCACTAGTCACTTTAAACAATGCCACTTTAATAATGTTAACATATCTTATATTACTCATCTCATATGAATATACTGTGCCTCATACCATCAATTGCACCTTGCCTATGCCGCTCGGCCATCGCTCATCCATATATTTATATGTACATATTCTTATTCCATCCCTTTAGATTTGTGTGTATTAGGTAGTTGTTGGGGAATTGTTACATATTACTGCACTGTCGCAACTAGAAACACAAGCATTTCGCTACACTCACATTAACATCTGCTAACCATGTGTATGTGACCAATAACATTTGATTTGATTATTACATATTTCTGGATATCTTCTAAACGATCCACAATGCAATATTTCTCAACGTCATATGGAGTTTCTTCTCTGTGCTACAGAGTTTGTACCTGGTCTAGTTCATGACATTGAGGAGGAGAGAGCAGCTGTAACACAGTACCTGGTCCAGTTCATGGCATTGGGAAAGGGACAAGGGGGATACTAAGAGGGACCAAGAGTCTGTTGACTGGTCCGTCATGGGTTAATTTGTTTTACAATATGTTCAAATCAAGCTTTATTTATATACCACATTTCAGACATGGATGCAACACAACGGAAAAAACATTTAAAAAACAATGAAAATAAACATAAATATTTAGTACACAACAAACATAAGAGGATAAAAAACACATTAGACTAACAACTGAAAGACTAATGAGCACCCTAAGGAAATGCCATTGATTAAAATATTAATTGGATGCAATATCCAACCCAAAATATAAGCTTGTTTTTTAGGAGGGGCTCTGAAAGACACTATGGGGGTGTCCACTGAAAGTTGACTAGTAACAACAACTGTGACCTAAAAGACACTCACCATGAGACCCACTAAATCTGCCCAAGAAGAGGGAAACAAAGACAAATATATCCTATATTTATGTTGGACAAGTTTGCTCACCACCAACAGAAAACAACTTCCATTTCACATTATAAATCAACTACAATGCTTCACCTTCACCAATATAAACATGGTCTACTGGCTGTCAACAATTAAAAACAAGAAAACACACATTTCTAAATAATAATATACAATAGTATAACTTTTTTCTCATTTTTCTTTCTATAGAATCCTAAAACTCAAGAGCTTCTAGAACTCTCATCTTCCTAAAACTCACTAGCTTCTAGAACTCTCGTGTTCGAAAAACTCACTAGCTTCTAGAACTCTCGTGTTCCAAAAACTCACTAGCTTCTAGAACTCTCGTCCCCTTGGAACGAGCCCAAACAAAACTCATCTCCAAAACGTAAAAACATGCAGTCAAAATAAACTGTGATCCATGGTAACGCACTGGCTAAATGCAAAACACAAAACTTTTTGACTGCGCACCCTTAAGACAATCAGCAACCAAGATGTCCTTACCATGGACAGGTCTGTTTTCAAGAGGAAACTAATGCAATATCTGTAGTAACCCACACGGAATCTGTGAATAATGTGTACGTCACTGGTTAGAGGACAATTTGTAGAAAACAGCTAGCTACATTTGAGGTGTTGCATTTTGATTCAAGTGGGTCAACAACGTGGTAAGTGTAACACAACTCTTTTTTTTGTTAGTCACTTTTTGTTAAATTCAATTCAGAGCATGGATTTTTCCCCTGATGCTAATATCCATGTCATGTTGAAATCAATAGAACAGGGGGCAAATGTTTAGAGTTCTACATTGTGACATCATTAAAATACTCCTTCTACAATGTTAAAACATTCTACATTGTGACATTATTTCATTGATATCATGAAACAACTCCTTCATGCATTTTCTGATGTTTAATCAGAGATCTTTTATCAAAGTATCTCTTGTCACATTGATCACAACTATAAGGGTTCTCTCCTGTGTGTATTCTCTAGTGCGATTTTAAATCACTTAAGCTAACAAAACTATTTTCGCAGTCAGAGCAGTGTTAAGATTTCTCTCCTGTGTGCGTTCTAAGGTGTACTTTCAGGCAGCTTGCCTGAATAAAATTGTGTGTGTCCGCTGGTGTAATATCAATCCATTAGGCTGAGTAAAACTCTTCCCACATTGATTACAGCTATATGGTTTCTCCCCTGTGTGTATTCTCTGGTGCATTTGCAGGGAGCTTGACCGTGTGTATTCTCTGGTGCATTTGCAGGGAGCTTGACCGAGTAAAACTCTTCCCACATTGAGTACAGCTACATGGTTTCTCTCCTGAGTGTGTTCTCTCGTGTACCTTCAGAGAGCTAGATGTAGTAAAACTCTTCCCACACAGAGTACAGCTAAATGGCTTCTCTCCTGTGTGTGTTCTCTGGTGTACAGTCAGAGAGCTAGATGTAACATAACTCTTATCACATTTATCACAGCTATAAGATTTCTCTCCTGTGTGTGTTCTCTGGTGTAACGTCAGATAGCTAGATGTAACATAACTTTTCCCACATTGATCACAGCTATAAGGTTTCTCTGTTGTGTGTGTTTTCTGATGTTTAGTCAGATTGGAAGATGTAGTAAAACTCTTCCCACATTGAGTACAGCTATAAGATTTTTCTCCTGTGTGAATTACCAGGTGTGTTTTCAATGAATATGATCTAGAGAAACTCATTCCACAATGAAAGCAGTGGTACGGCTTTTCTCCTGTGTGGATTCTCCGGTGTATTTCAAGTTCTGATTTAGATTTGCAGTTCTTCTCACAGTCAGAGCAGCAGTAAGGATTATTCAATGTGGGTCTCTGCTGGTGTTTCTTGAGGTGTTCTGATCTGGAGAGACTCTTCTCTGCCTCTTCAGCATCATGATGTTGTTGAGACTCCCCAGAGGACCCACGATAGTCACATCTCTCTCCTGTGTGAACGACAAAGTCAGACAGATGGTTAAAGTCCCACAACAGCAGAAATCCACTGTTTATTTGAGGTAAAAGGTGATGTCCAGAGCGTACCCATGAAGTTGTACAAAAATCGATGTCTGTTTTATTATTTTGACAATTGTCTTAATACAGTCAAGTGAGCAACAATAGTCATATTTTGTCTTGTTTTCACATTAGTAGTAACATCAATAACTACTGGAAGATCCTAACAGTAACACACATCTACTGTAGGACCCATAACTTCACCTAACAATAACATAGACCTAATAACATAGACTCTAAAGGAGTCTCACACTTGAATCAAAAGAATTTGCAAAAAACAATTTGACAGAGGAGAGGGGGTACAAAAATCAAGAAATGATCTCTTTCAAGGACAGTCTCGCAAAAACCAAGCATTCTTGCATTCTTACTAAACTCTGATTTACCACCCAAAATACTCCTGCACAACGTCTATTTGCACCTCTCCCGGATGGGAACTACAAATGTAAAGGCTACGCTCAATGCAATGGCACTTGTAAATGTAGATCCTTCAAACACCCCCAAACAGGGAAACAGATCCCAATCAAAGGTGTTATCACGTGCACCTTTGATTGGATCTTTAATTTAAAGACCCTTGCTCCCGTCAGTCTCAACGTAGACATTATTGTAATATTGCTATTCATTGTAAATGTTTGTAGGTCTATGTAGCCAAATTGTATCTACGACCGTATGCTATCCATTTATGTTTTTACACGTTCTATTTATATCTGTAAATTAACCAATGATATCAGGCCACACTCAGACTTGATTACAGACACCTGTGTGTGTCCTTTGACACAATATAAACCAGTTACCCTCAGTGTTTGTCATTATACCCTGATGAAGACAGCTTGTCTGTGAAAACGTTGGTATCAGGTTATTAAATTATTGCATCTGAGCTCCTAGAGTGTGAGGTTCTCCTTTTCAGGCTTTTCTCCTTTTCTGACAACTTGGATGGAAAATTACTGAGGATAATAGCGGACGACATTGCCACTCCTATTTGCCATATCTTCAATATAAGCCTACTAGAAAGTGAGAAAACCCTACCTTGTCAAAACACAACTGATTGGCTCAAACGCATTAAGGGCAGAAATTCCACAAATTGACTTTTAGTTATACATTTTTCTGTGACAAACAAGTGAATTAGTTATTGATTTATGCCGCTTTTAGATGGCATTTTATAGATTTTGTATTTCTAGAAAATCAAAACTGAAATTGTTATTCAATCAAAGGTTGTAAAAGTATGCTAGACATTTATAGAATAAATCATACCTAGTTTGATGTTTGTGACAATCAATTAATTAGTTATTGACTTTTATCATTTTAAATGGCTGTTGGCCAATGTCTGTTCAATGTCTGAATGTGTGAATATAAATCCAACTTTACCTCGGTCTTAACTTTCATTGTCTAGGTCTCATTTTTAGCCATCTTACTCATTGCTATAGGACATTGTTTTTGATTAGGAAACTATGAGAACCACACAAAGTCCAGGGTGATCACGCTCTACCACTAAGGGTGAGTTTAGTTGGCGCAATGTAAGACAGTCTCGTGTTCCAATTGTATGTTTTAGTAGCATGAATCGTTCCTGTTCACACCGAGGTGAAGAGCGGAATAAATGAAGGAATAAATCCTAGCCTAACGCTCATAACCTGTGGAAGACGGGGCTTCCAGCCAGGCGCGGATTTCATTGGCCTTTTCAGGTGTGATTTTAGATCCTTCAACCGAACTCGCGACTCCCCATAGTATGTTGTACCAAAATTGACTGACCCTTAAAGGAACTACACTGCCATAAATACAAGGAAAGTCAAGTAGTGTTTTAGGATTAAAAAAAAATCACAAATCCATCAAGGCACCAACTTTGAGAAGGGTTTAAAACAAAGGTTTCAAACAATTTATAAATGTTATTGAATGTAGGTATGTTTCGCCTTTAATGTATTGGCATTGAAAATAAATTGCAGAATATTATACAATAGCTGTGTTTGAATACCCATACTAACATACTGTAACTACATACTTAATGAGTACATACTACATACTATTAGTTAATTGTAGTATACTGTAACTACATACGTAATGAGTATATACTACATACTATTAGTTAATTGTAGTACACTGTAACTACATACTTAATGAGTATATACTACATACTATTAGTTAATTGTAGTACACTGTAACTACATACTTAATGACAGTGGCGTGCCGTGGGCCTGGGGCCTAGGCCTTCAGTGAGGTACTACACAGTCCCACCCGAATTAATCCACCTCTTATTATCATCAATTATGCCATGGCTCTAGACACTATACATTTAGACAGAAACGCAGTATAACCAGGCGTTGCGTCACCTTGAAATTGACAAATTGAAATTTTTGGGTAAACAGTGTTTAACAGACAACTCAAGTTTGCAAAGCCAGTGTGGCTCCAAACACCAAATCGATCACTTGCAAATAATAGGCATTCCCAGCAGTACAGTTTGCAGTGCTTCTCGGAGCCTTTGAGCCATTGACAGCGCTCGTAGTTGAAACTTTGAAAGTGGCGAGCGAACGAACCCCTTTCCCGCCTGTGACAGGCTTTGTGGCGTCGGGCGACCTCTCCTTACAATGTCTAACTTTTCTTGAAAAGTTCGTCTTGAGAATGGCGTTATAATTATATCCTCGACGAAATCGATATCTTCTCCTCCTTCCGCCATTGTGGGTTCAAAAAACAGCTTAGTAGAGTTTCCTAGATCTGCATAGACCTGCCCATAGGACCTGCCTCTCAATATTGGTAATCCAATCAAAAGACGTGGACGCCCTAGGCCTGCTAGCTGGCTCCTGTGTAACACTGGAGCCAGCCAGCAGGCGTACAATAGCCAACTCTAAAGCTGATTGGTTGACACAAAATTTTAATTTCCATTCCCTTTAAGCTACAAGCGCCCGCACTGTTGATTCTGAAGGCCTGAGAGCAGATTTTAGACCCCTGGCAACACATGATGGCTGAATATGATTGGATAAAAGATCTAACATAAAGACCAGCCCTCCAAATCTCAACCTGGGGCTGGAAGCAGTGCAACCAAGAGGAAAGCTATGAAATGAAGAGTATAACTCTTACTCTGGGGAATAATTTAATACATATTTGTGGGAAAATATATTTAAAAAAAAATTATATTCTGATGATGTTTAGGCCAGCAGAGAAGGCCTTGCAGGCCCTGACGGCCCACCACTGCTTAATGAGTATATACTACATACTATTAGTTAATTGTAGTACACTGTAACTACATACTTAATGAGTATATACTACATACTATTAGTTAATTGTAGTATACTGTAACCGAACCGTATCCTTTCAGTTGAGCGCTCTTCTCTATTCTACCGGAAGTTCATGCTGTTGCTATGCAACCTCTTGCTAGCTAGTTAGTATAACACATTACTAGTTAGACATTTTCAGGTTGTGTTTTCTTAAATTCAATCTTGAATACCAGAGTGCTTCATAAATTTAGACCGTTGTCAGAGTGTCCGTTTGTAAATTCAGACCGTTTCGGAGCCACTGGCCGCTCCGGCCAAGGAGTTGGGTTGATTTGACCGTTCTGACCTCAGCTTGCTAGCTACTTCCAAAAACAAATGAGACTCTGACCATTTTACTAGACCTAGCAGAGCTGGTTAGGGAGTTTTCATGTTATCCAGAGTGACTGTTACTGTGCTGCTGGTAAACATTTAAATTACGCTTTTTTTGCCTACGTTTACAGACAACCTGGACATATTCAACGGGTGTTGAGCGATAGTAAATTCATTATTCTGCTCTCTGGTACTCAGACGAGAGTGCTCTGAAATCGGAGTAGAGAGCCAGAGCAGATTTATGCAAGCACCCAAATGTCCATTGAAAACGCACAACGACTATACCATTTAGTTAAGAATGACGGGAATAATCAAGTCCATAAACGTTGGGTAGTTAGTTAGAATATAGCTCATATACTGACAAGTTTGATGTATAAGTAGCCAACTAACGTCAGGTAGCTAGTTAACATTCCGGTACATACTGCTGTAATAATATGCTAACAAATTGTCGGCCAATATATCGTGTAAGGTAACTTATTTGAAAAGTCATTATTTTATTACATTGCTCAACATTTTCTTAACATTTGTCATAATCTGTTAAAGCAATGAATTTGTATCGGCTCTCTTTGGACTTCGGCTGCATATTTTCCGACATTTTCTTCAAATCTGAAAACGATGTGAGCTACGCCCATTTCCTGAAGAATTGCATTATGGGCCCTAAAGTACTGCGTGTATACGTCATATTTTGCCAAATTTAGTACGACATCCGGGATCTTTTGGCATACTAACTATATCATACTATGACCAATAAGCAGACTATATACTCAATTAACATCACAAATAGTACAGTTAGTATGAGTATTCTAACACAACTAATGACTTATCAACAGCTGTAACAATTTGACCCCAACAGGAAATCTACACTGGCAGTTATAGAAAGACCCATTTACTATATAACCATTGATTCTTGAAGAATATAACTTATAAACGCCTCAAATGTTTCAACTGTATTACCCCACCAGAAACCAAAACATAAGCTTGTATAATGCCACTGTTTGTAAACAAGCACTGTATAGCCTTGAAATCTTGTTTAAAACTATAATTTTGACCTTATGGATGGCCAGTCCTTGTATTTATAGTGTAGGCAATTCAGGGGGTAGCCCTGAGCTGGACTCGGACCTGGGTCCAGCGACTGTCAAGCCAACACCTTATAACTGTTACACCAAGATGTCTGAACTTCTTGACGAGGTCGCTAGGTTTTGGGTTACGGTTGCTACAATAGCTTTCTCTATGAATTTGAGAGTGTTTACATTTCTCCAGCTCCCATCCCTCAGCTGTTTACCAAACCAAGTCTCAGGGCTGACAATTTTTTGAATTTAAATCCTAGGTTACCCCTATAAAATAGCCGCACATCTATCAACCAATCTGCAGTTTATACAATAACAAAGCTGTCATTCCACCACTGTTTTGGTTATAAGATGATGGATGGGGCTGGAGAAATGTAACTACTCTCAAATTCATAGACAGACCTACAGATGCAAGGACTGACCATCCATGATATCAACATTATAGTTTTAACCATGTTTTGAGTGTTTGAGTGTTTGTATATCATTTAAAATGTTTCTAAACATTGGAGTAAAAAAAGCTTATTTGGGGTTCTGATGGGGTACAACAGTTGAACTAAGCTCATGAGGCATGTGTTATATTCTTCAAGAATCAATGGCTATGAATAAATAACTTAAAAAGTCTAAATAAGAATGAAGCTATTACATATCTCCGCTTTAACACCACACATCAGTTCAACAACTGCAGAGTTTGTGCCTCTGTTTTTAAGACTTACTTACTAGTGTTAATCAGGGCCCGTTCATCCTTATAACCATTGGATGCCTTAACATGCCTTTGGGAAACCGAGCCCAGATATCCAGTTTCCTCCTCTTCATCCTCTTCTTCCAACGTGACAGTCATCTCCCCCTCCTCCTCTTTCACTCCAAAAACAGCATCATCCTCTTTCTCTTCCTCCTCTTCTTTTACTGCAACATCCTCCTCCTCTTTCACTCTGAACGTGTCTTCCTGTTCTTTAACTGTAACGTCTTTCTCTTCTTCTTTCACTGTAACAGCCTCACCATCTACTTGTTTTTGTATTGTGACATCCTCCTCTTCCTCCTCTTTCACGACAACGTTTAGCCAAATACCCTCTTTCTCCGTCCAGCAGACCTCCTTTTCTGTAACAGGAGAGTAGCTTAGTGAGCTCATGGTCAGAGATGTTAGCTAGCTAGGCTAATGCTAACTTAACCAGCCCACTAACTGACTAATAATAACAACAACACCGTAAATATGAAATTAAAACGGATAAATAACTAGACAACAGAAGAGCGTTTAAAACACAGTGGTTAATAAACACTAAAGCGTTTAAAGAGCTTTATTGGTTCGGCTATTTTGGCTAGCAAGCTACAGAGGTGGCTGTCTAACTGTTTCTGCTGTTGAAAGAAGCGTTCCGTCCACTAGATTATACGTGACACCAACAGCATTGCCTTAAAGTCGCAGATCGCCATCTGCTGACTGGAGTGGGTAACGCAGTTGAGTAAAATGTATATTTAAATTATTTGACTAAAAGTTAAAAGGTAGGGAGCATGAGATTTTACTCACCAGTGTAACAACACAGTGTGGTTAAGTCTTAGTAACTGAGTTGTAGCCACGATATGGTTTCCTATAAGTACAAACAGTTATGTTTTTGCTTTATTACATATTTCTTAAGTTATTTCTGTATATCTTCTAAACTACCCACAATGCACTATTTCTCAACGTCATATGGAGGATCTACTCTGTGCTACCGAGTCTGTATGCTAGCTCGGTATCTAGCTCAAGCTAGAAAACGTTAGCCACACCTCATGCTTTTTATGCACTTTGTGGTTGTGTTATCTAGAGGGAACCGTTAGCACGGTAGGCTCTGGTGACTTCTTGCCGTTACGTTCCCCAGTTTCTGTGTTGTAGTTTGTGTATTTGTGAGAGTGTGTTTCAGGATGGCTTCCTGAAATTTTCCCCAAGCAGCTGATTGGTCGGCCACATCGATGATTGGAGAGCTGACCCCGCCCTCTCGTCAGAGGATACAGCTGTATCCAATTAGAGACTCCTTTTCCAGCTTTAAAAGACAGTGTTCCTTTGTAAGAGAGGGAGCTGAGGGTTATGTCCTGTGTTGGGGTTTTTCCCCAGATAGAGCTGAGGGTTTTTAAATCACATGTTGGTTGTTGCTGAGATAGAGCTCATGGTTATGTTCTGTGTTAGTTTGTTGCTCTGTCAGATAGAGCTTATTTGATGTTCTGTGTTGTTTCTCTATTTTTTTAATTATTGAACTTGTTTGTAATATTCTTCATTTGTTCCCAGGGGAGAAGGGGAAGTCACCTAGGGAGTGCTTAGGCAAGAGGCCTGTGGGCATACATAACCCGTAGTATTTGTCTATGCACGCTAGGTAAGACCTGGACGGACCACCCCCTGTATTTTGTTTAGTGCACCAGGTGGTGCTAAATTAGGTAAGTAGTGGGTAGGCAGGTAAGGTAGGAGAGGCGGGTTTTGACATTTACTTTCTTTGGTTCCGTCCAGCCCCTTTTCCCACAATTTACCGTGCGAAGGAATAAATTCCCTGTAAACGGTAAATTCTCTGCCTTTGTCATCCTTACTCGCACCTACAATTCCTTACCTTTTTCACTCCATGTTGAGTTGTAGCAGGGTGTTGCGTTCCCTTGCCGTGGGCTCAAAAGAGAAAATCATACCTGCTTCTTTTTTGTTTTGTCAACTTTTAGTTAGGGATGTTACGTTTGATACCGGAGCTAGGAGGCATGTGTTAAACAGTACACTTCAGGGCAGTGTGCTGATGCCTGTATCACTATCAGCAGCATGTGATCAATGACATCTGAAGATTAATTTTGTCGAACAACCACCTGATTGGTTTGGTGTTGGGCTTGTTCGACATTGCAGGGGACTGCCGACTGACTGATCCACAAATCACCTTACAACATAAATAACTACTCAATGTTATTTATAAATCAGCCAGTAACCATTTACCCACAATGCAGCATTGAATACGGCCAGTGGTTTAGTAGAAGACAAAGGCTACGCTGTGCACGTTAGGGCATGTTGAACATTGTCTATAAAAATGTGGCTGTTCTAAATTCTGTGTTGCTTAAAGCCTTGAGTAATGAACCTATTTTTGACAAGCTGAAGAGTGTCAATGCTTCAGGAAGCTTTGTTTACCCATCAATACTTTTCAGCATGTTCTCTGTGAAGTAGACCACGGGAGTTTTGTAACTTTTTCCACCTTGGTTTACTGCTAGCTGACTGACATCTGGAATCTATCTATTTTGGATGTTGGGGGTTTTCCCTGCCATCATTCTGTATGTCTCTGCTCTTTTGATCTGCAGCCATGTTTTAGTTGGGTTTTGTTAGTTGGGTTCAAACTGGTTTCCGGTAGTTGGTGTTCCAGCTCGCAGACCATAGCTCGTTGGCTAAATAGCTAATGTTAGCTGGCTAAGAGCAATATGCAGTTATAACATTCTTTGATATTTGGTTAGATGACATTATGTATTTCCAAAACTTTGATTTACTTTAATCACTCAAGTCATGAGTGCAAACGATTGGTTTCATTTGAAGTTATACGTTTGAAGTTATTTCTGTTGTAGTTTACATCACAGGGAATAGGCTAGTCCTCCATATTACATCACACCTGCCTTTGGCATTCTTCTGAATTCTGATTGGTTTTATGTAAATACTCCAACATCAAATGCCAAGAGGGTGCAAAGCTGTAATCAAGGCAAAGGGTGAATACTTGGATTTGTTTAACACTTTTTTGGTTACTACATGATTCCATATGTGTTATTTAATAGTTGTGTTGTCTTCACTATTATTCTACAATGTTGACAATAGTTAAAATAAAAAAACATTGAATTTGTAGCTGTCCAAACAATTGACCGGTACTGTATATGCATTGTGGAGGAGAACTGATCCTAGATCTGTACAAAGGCATATCATCTACAGCAGGAACAACTGGCTGTGTTAAAAAGGCCCAGCTGGATTGAATTGAGCTGTTTAAAATGACGTTTGAATGTCAAATGATTTGTTCTGTTTGTCAATACAAGACAGGGTCTGTGGAGGCTTGGCCTATTAGTGGTAGATTTGGGGGAGAATTTGACATGTCAGTTAGAATAGTGATAGATTTCTGGAGGGACCCTTGTCACTACAGCCAATCAGTGAGCATCTTCCTTCCCACACATCTCAGGCAGTTCTGTTACTCACAACACTTCCCCTGCTTTCCTCAACAATGGAGCAGCTTCCCTTCCCCCACATCTCAGGCAGTTCTGTTACTCACAACACTTCCCCTGCTTTCCTCAACAATGGAAAAGCCTACTGAGCTAAAGCCTTGCCATTCCATATATTTTTTTTTAAAGGAGTGGGGAATTATTTACAATTAGGAAATAATATTTAATGTTTTACTTGTACCTCAGCCAGCATTGTGAATTGTGTATGAGGCAGTGACAAACTAGACCATGAAAGTAAATCTAATACTTATGTGTTTTTAGTCATGCATGAAATGGCTGGGGTGGTTCTGTGGTTATAAATTACTGACCTTGGAATACATTTCTGGCCATGCTGGCAGGGTCTGAATCAAATCCAATGTCCACCAGGCACACTGGCAGGGTCTGAGTCAAACCCAATGTCCACCTGACACACTGGCAATGTCTGAATCAAACCCAATGTCCACCAGGCACACTGGCATTGTCTGAATCAAACTCAATGTCTACCTGGCACACTGGCAGGGTCTGAGTCAAACCCAATGTCCACCTGACACACTGGCAATGTCTGAGTCAAACCCAATGTCCACCAGGCACACTGGCAGGGTTTGAATCAAACCCAATGTTAAGGGGAGGGAAGATTGGTCAAGAGGGTGATGATTATTGTTGTTATACTGCCTGATTGTTATGCAATAACACTGTTTACAAAAGCTTTGTTAAATCAGCACGACAGTTTTCAGTTTTCAGCTCTAAAGTAGAACCCAGAAGCAGACCAGGACAAGGAGAGTAAGACGAAGGTGAGTATTTATTTACAAGTTTAAATGTAGTGATAGAAAAATCCAAGTAGCGGAGCGGGCAGCGGAGCTGAGTTGATGGGAGTGAATAGGCAGATCCAAGGGAGTAACAGAAGCCACCGACGACCAGGCAGGGATGGGGTGAGTGTTCCGGGTGAATGACTGTAGACAGAAAAAACAAAGGTAAGTTCAAGGCAAGCAAGACGTACAGAACAACAAAACAAACTCTATCAAACTGGAGGCTGATACGCTGGCACAACATACTGTTCATGGCTAACGATCCGGCAGGGAATGGATGTCAGGTCAGCGCTTATGAAGTGGAGGGGTGATGATCAGGACCAGGTGTGCAGATAGCTGATGGGATACAGGTGCGGGGACTCAGAGATCCTCCAACTAGCTACGTCGCCCGGCAACCAGACAGGGTGCGTTCCAGGACACAGGCAAAAACAGACTCAGGAAGCGGGATTCGTGACAGTACCCCCCCTCCGACGAACGCCACCGGGCGTACTACCCGGAGCGCCAGGGTGAAGGCGGTAGAAGTCACGAAGCAGGTCAGCATCAAGGATCTGACGCCGAGGAATCCAACTCCTCTCCTCTGGACCATATCCTTCCCAATCCACAAGATACTGGAACCCTCGACCCCGCCGTCTGGAGTCCATGATGCGGCGCACCGTGTAGGCAGGACCACCTCCGATCATCCGAGGGGGAGGAGGACGAGGAGGAGGGGGCAACAGAGGATTGAGGAGAACCGGCTTGAGGCAGGAGACATGAAAGGTGGGGTGTACTCTAAGCATTGCAGGCAACTTGAGTCGAACCACAACAGGATTAATGATTCTCTCTACCACAAACGGACCAATGAACTTCTGTGACAGTTTCTTCGACTCAGTCCGTAGAGGAAGATCCCGTGTAGCCAACCAAACCTTATCTCCGACGGTATAAGCGGGAGCAGGAATACGGCGACGATTCGCCTGGATTTGATACCAGTCCGAAACTCTAAGGAGGGACTTCCTGGCCCGATGCCAGGTCCGGTGGCAACGACGAATGTGGGCCTGGACAGAGGGAACCGAGAGATCCCTCTCCTGAGAAGGAAACAAGGGAGGTTGGTAACCATACAGGCACTGGAAGAAGGGAGACATCCCAGTTGCAGATGAAGGGAGAGTATTATGGGCATACTCGACCCAGGGTAACTGAGAGGACCAAGAGGTGGGATCAGAGGAGATAAGACAGCGCAGCGTGGACTCCATCTTCTGGTTGGCTCTCTCCGCCTGACCATTAGATTGGGGGTGAAAACCAGATGTGAGACTGACTGTAGCTCCAATGGCCAAACAGAAAGATCTCCAGACAGCAGAGGTAAACTGAGGACCACGGTCAGAAACAATGACACTGGGCAATCCGTGGACCCTGAAAACCTCCCTAACAAGGATCTCGGACGTCTCAGTGGCAGATGGAAGCTTGGAGATGGGGAC
This sequence comes from Salvelinus alpinus, assembly GCF_045679555.1. Taxonomy (NCBI): domain Eukaryota; kingdom Metazoa; phylum Chordata; class Actinopteri; order Salmoniformes; family Salmonidae; genus Salvelinus; species Salvelinus alpinus. The sequence continues at coordinate 40,883,711 of NC_092115.1, read as the reverse complement.
AAAGTGAGCGAACTTACTGAATCTGTCCACAATGGTCAGAATGACCGTGTTCCCAACAGAAGAGGGCAACCCCGTGACAAAGTCCAGGGCCAGATGCGACCAAGGTCGCCGGGGAACAGGTAGGGGGTGAAGAAGCCCAGCTCTGGACCGATTGGTACTCTTATTCCGCGCACAAACAGGACAAGCGGCAACAAACCTCCGGGTATCTTCTCCCATGGCAGGCCACCAAAATCGTCTGCGCAGTAGCGCCATAGTCCGGGCAACGCCAGGGTGACAAGCTATCTTGCTGGCGTGGGACCACTGAAGGACATCAGAACGGACCGACTCAGGCACGAACAACCGACCGGGTGGACCGTTACCGGGGCCGGGCTGCGTCCGAAGGGCCGCCATCACATCCTCCTCAATCCTCCATGTAATGGCTCCCACGACAAGGTTCTGGGGAATAATCGTCTCAGTCTTGGCCCCACTCTCCTCTGTCTTGGAGAACATCCGGGACAAGGCGTCCGCCTTGCCGTTCTTCGACCCAGGTCGGAACGTCAGGGCAAAATTGAAGCGTCCAAAAAACAAAGCCCACCTGGCCTGACGGGAGTTGAGACGTTTAGCCGATTGCACGTAAGCCAGATTCTTGTGGTCAGTCCAGACCACAAACGGTTGCTCCGCTCCCTCCAATCAGTGACGCCACTCCTCCAAGGCAAGCTTCACAGCGAGAAGCTCCCGGTTACCCACATCGTAGTTTCTCTCAGCTGGTGAAAGACGACAAGAGTAGAAGGCGCAGGGATGGAGTTTACCGTCAGTGGAGCTACGCTGGGACAGGATGGCGCCCACCCCCACATCAGATGCGTCCACCTCAACAACAAACTGACGGGAAGTGTCAGGTTGAGAGAGAATCGGGGCGTTGGTGAATCGGCTCTTCAAGTTCAGAAATGCTCGGTCTGCCTCAGGAGTCCAACAGAAAATTCTGGTGCAAGACGTCAGAGCAGTTAAAGGGGCGGCCACCCGGCTGTAATCACGGATAAACCTCCGATAGAAGTTCGCAAATCCCAGGAATCTCTGGAGCTGCAATCTCGTACCGGGCCGGGCCCAATCCCGAACCGCCCGAACCTTCTCTTGGTCCATCTTGATCTCACCCCTGGAGATGATGTACCCGAGGAAGGATGTAGTGTGGGCGTGAAAATCACACTTCTCTGCCTTCACAAACAGACGGTTCTCCAATAACCGCTGCAGGACCTGCTTAACATGCTGGATGTGGCTGGAAAGCTCCTTGGAGAAAATCTGGATGTCATCCAAGTAAACGAACACAAACAGACTGATCATATCCCTCGGCACGTCATTCACCAAACTTTGGAACACTGCTGGAGCGTTGGAAAGTCCAAACGGCATCACCTGGTACTCGAAATGTCCCATAGGTGTATTGAACCCAGTCAACCACTCGTCCCCCTCTTTGATCCGAACCAGATGATACGCATTGCGTAGATCAAGCTTCGTAAACACAGTAGCACCCTGTAAAGAATCGAAAGCGGAGCTCATCAAGGGCAGGGGGTACTTGTTCTTGACCGTAATATCATTCAACCCCCGATAATCAATACAAGGTCGAAGAGAGCCATCCTTCTTACTCACAAAAAAAAATCCAGCTCCCAGGGGTGATGACGAGGGACGAATGAGACCTGCAGCAAGAGACTCCTTTATGTAGGTCTCCAGGGCTTCCCGCTCAGGTCGAGAGATACTGTATAACCGTCCCTTGGGAAAGGCAGCTCCAGGGAACAGATTAATCGTACAATCATAAGGTCGGTGGGGAGGAAGTGACTGAGCCTTCTGCTTACTGAACACCTCACCCAACTCGTGATATGTTTCAGGAACCAGGGACAAATCAGGAGGAGCAGACTCACTGACCCGACTGGGGACAGCATGAGAACAGGCAGTCCTGAGGCAGTTAGCATGGCACTCAATGCTCCAACTAGTTACCTTTCCAGTCACCCAATCGAACGAGGGATTGTGTTCTCTTAGCCAGGGGTATCCAAGAACCAGAGGAACATGGGGGGGAAGGCAAAATGAAAAAAGAAATAACCTCTGAATGATTCCCCGACAACAACATCTTAACCGGTTCAGTCCTCATAGTGATCCGTGCCAGACTACTGCCGTTCAGAGTGGTTGCTTCAATGGCTTCCGGTAATTGCTCCTTGGAAAGCCCCAGCTGTTCCACTAAGTCGGCATCAATGAAGCTGTCATCGGCACCTGAATCGATGAAAGCGTTAATCGCTAAAATCTGATTCTTATTTATGAGGGTAGCAGGAAAACGAGGTCTGACAGGGCTCTTGAGAGGTTGAAACTGGCTCGCTAACAAACCTCCCAAACTTAACGAGCCGAGCAGTTTAACGGGCGCTGAGGACAAACGGAGATGTAATGTCCCGAGCTACCACAGTAGAGGCAGCTGTTGGTCTCACGTCTACGTTGGCGCTCGTCCTTAGTTAACCCGTGCCGCCCCACTTGCATAGGTTCAGTATCTGGCGGCAGGACTCCTCCACTAATCCCGTGTGAGGAAACATGATTAACACCTTCTGGTCCACCTCCTGACCCGAATGGTAACCGAGTAGCTGATTGATTGGACCGGACCCACTGCTTCTCCCTCCTTCTCTCTCGAACTCTGTTATCCACCCTAATAGATAATGCGACCAAACTGTCCAGGTCACAAGGCTCCGGATAGGAGATCAGCTCATCCTTGAGTTGCTCCGACAACCCCTGGTAAAAAGCCGCTTGTAGTGCCTCCTCATTCCACCCACTCTCCACAGCCAATGTCCGGAACTCAATCACAAAGTCTGCCACGTAACGAGCTCCTTGGCGAAGAGAGAACAACCGCTTAGCTGCATCCTTACCTCGGACTGGATGGTCAAAAAGCTTTCTCATCTCTGCCGTGAACTCCTGGTATGACGCCATGCAGGTGTCCTGTTGTTCCCAAACAGCTGAAGCCCATTCCAAAGCTCTACCACGCAGCAGTTCAATAACAAAAGCTATCCTAGCCTTGTCTGTGGCGTAAGAGTGGGGCTGCAGATCAAACACTAACCCACACTGCATAAGAAATGAACGGCATCTTCCCAAATCCCCTTCGTATTTATCAGGCGTCGGTACCTTGGGCTCACGGAAGGAAACCGCTCCAGAAGCGGTAGGTGAGGGGTGAAACAGGTGGTGGAGAATCCGACGGCAAACTGAGCTGATCCTGGATACTCGCCAAGCTAGCAGAGAAGTTCTGGACTGAAATCGCTATATCCTGTAGCGCCGTGCTGTGTTGTCCCACTATCTTCCCCTGATGGGTAATGGCATGTCGAACGGAGTCCAGGTCCGCTGGGTTCATTCCTGGCCGGATCGTTCTGTCACGGTTCTCTAAAGTAGAACCCAGAAGCAGACCAGGACAAGGAGAGTAAGACGAAGGTGAGTATTTATTTACAAGTTTAAATGTAGTGATAGAAAAATCCAAGTAGCGGAGCGGGCAGCGGAGGTGAGTTGATGGAATTGAGTAAGCAGATCCAAGGAAGTAACTGAAGTCACCGACGACCAGGTAGGGATGGGATGAGTGTTCCGGGTGAACGACTGTAGACAGAAAAAACGAAGGTAAGTTCAAGGCAAGCAAGACGTACAGAACAACAAAACAAACTCTATCAAACTGGAGGCTGATACGCTGGCACAACATACTGTTCATGGCTAACGATCCGGCAGGGAATGGATGTCAGGTCAGCGCTTATGAAGTGGAGGGGTGATGATCAGGACCAGGTGTGCAGATAGCTGATGGGATACAGGTGCGGGTACTCAGAGATCCTCCAGCTAGCTACGTCGCCCGGCAACCAGACAGGGTGCGTTCCAGGACACCGGAAAAAACACTCCAGGACAGAACACAGGCAAAAACAGACTCAGGAAGCGGGATTCGTGACACATAATTGCAAAAGGGTTTTCAAAATGATCAATTAGCCTTTTAAAATTATAAACTTGGATTAGCTAACACATCGTGCCATTAGAACACAGGAGTGATAGTTGCTGATAATGGGCCTCTGTACGCCTATGTAGATATTCCATAAAAAATCTGCCGTTTTCAGCTACAATAGTCATTTACAACATTAACAAGGTCTACACAGTATCTCTGATCAATTTTATGTTATTTTAATGGACAAAATGTTTTGCTTTTCTTTCAAAAACAAGCACATTTCTAAGTGACCCCAAAGTTTTGTACGGTAGTGTACATCTACATGATGTATTGTTACACCACGTAGGAGCAGTATAGACCTAGTCTGTTCATTATTGTCACGACTTCTGTCGAAGCCTCTCCTTGTTTGGGCGGTGCTCAGCGGTCGACGTCACCGGTCTTCTAGCCATCATTGATCCATTTTTCATTTTCCATTGGTTTTGTCTTGTCTTCCTACACACCTGGTTTCAATCCCATTCATTACCTGTTGTGTATTTAACCCTCTGTTTCCCCTCATGTCTTTGTCAGAGATTGTTTGTTGTTCAGTTTTGTGTTTGTATTGGTATGCGACGGGTCCTCGTACCCACTTTGTTTTATTTAGTGTTGGAGTTATGTTTCATTTATTGTTATTAAACAACTCCATTATATTCAGCTTGATTCTCCTGCGCCTGACTTCCCTGCCAGCTATACACACACACGACTCTGACAATTATATACATCTACATGATGTATTGTTACACCATGTAGGAGCAGTATGGAGGTACAGTGGGGGACAAAATTGTTGACACCCTTGATAAAGATGAGATAAACGACTCTATAAAATAAAGAATTCAAATACTGAGCTATATTGTATGTAAAAAATAAAGGGGAATTATAGTATTTTATACTAATACAATTGCTCATAGAGATATAGGATAACATGTCATTCTCAAAAGGTAGGGGTCTGAATTATTGCCACCCTTGTTTTCAATACTCCAGCACCTTCCCCTCGGGAGGATAACGACACTGAAATGTTTTATGAGATTAGACAACACATTGGGTGGGATCTTAGACCATTCCTCCAACAGAATCTCTCCAGGTCCTTGATTTATTTAGTCTGCGCTTGTGGACTGCCCTGTTCAAATCAAACCACAGGTTTTCAATGGAGTAGAAGACAAGACTGAAATGGCCATTAACATTTTTTGATTATGTGCCCAATTAACAGTTTATGCTTGGATGTTGATGTGTCTTGCTGGAAGATCCACTTATGGCCCAAGTTTCAGCCTCCTAGCAGAGAGGTAACCAGGTTTTGGGCTAAAATATCCTGGTAGTGGGTAAAGTTTATTTATTTATTTTATACATGTATTTTTGCTCATCTTTATCAAGGGTATCAATAACTAGATGCTTATTTGTATATATAGTTATTTGACTGAATCAGAAATAGAGATGTGGAGTAGATGTAGAGTTTGTTTTAAAGTCTCATAAAAAATCGGAATTAATCAAACACTTGTTGCTCTTTGTACAAAACAAAAACAAGTAGAGGGTGAGGCTGTTACCGTGAAAGACAAATTCAGAGTGAAAGAGGAGGAGGATGTTACTGTGAAAGAAAATGAGGAAGATGCAGATTTTTTCAGTGGAGGATGAAGTGAAAGAAGATGAAGACGTTTTTGGAATGAAGGATGAAAAGGGGGAGATCACTGTCACTTTAGAGGCAGTGCTCGCCCCCCCTGACCTCAGCTTGCCCTTTATCCTGGACACAGGCGTGAGCAATGTGGGCATGGGTGGGGTGCTGGCCCAGGTGGGGCTAGAGGGGGAGAGAGTGGTGGCATACTTCAGCAAAACATTTGACAAACATGAGCGCCGCTACTGTGTCACCCGGCGGGAGCACTTGGCTATTGTATCTTCTGTCAAACACTTCAAGTACTACCTGGGTGGCCTGCCCTTTACTGTAAGGACTGACCACTCTGCTCTCCAGTGGCTCATGTCTTTCAGAGAGCCAGAGGGGCAGGTGGCACGCTGGTTGGAGGAGCTTCAGCCGTACAACTTCACAGTGGTGCACAGGGCAGGGGCACGCCACTCCAATGCCGACGCCATGTCCCGTCGGCCCTGTACTGCAGACGGCTGCCGCCACTGTGAGCGGAGAGCGGGACGGGAGAGAGAGCTCTGTGCAGAGGGGGTCTGTGCCACAGTGTGTCGGGCGAGCGGGCCTGTCTGCTGTGAGCTGCAGACTGTCGACATGGCTGAATGGGGGCAGCAGCAGGGACGGGACACAGACCTACAGCCAGTGCTACAGTGGATAGAGGCGCAGGTGAGGCCACCATGGGAGGAGGTGACAGCACTCTCACTCGCCACCAAAGGGTTGTGGTCAAAGTTTGAGAGACTGCGGCTGGCTGATGGCGTGCTACAGCGGGCATGGAAGGAGTCGGCTACGGGAGAGGAGAGGTGGCGGGTGGTGGTCCCAAAAGCATTGCGGGAGGCTGTGCTCCTGAGTACTCATGGGGGGGTAGGGACTGGACACTTTGGGGTCACAAAAACACTGCGCCGCCTAGGTCAGGGCTTTTACTGGGGGCAGCACAAGAGGGATGTGGAGGACTTTTGCCGCCGCTGTGACAACTGCACAGCGAGAAAGGGCCCCCCAGGCCGCTCTCATGCTCAGCTCTAACAGTTCCCAGTGGGGGCTCCCATGGAGAGGGTGGGAGTGGATGTAGTTGGGCTGTTCCCCACCACAGACAGTGGAAACCGCTGGGTGCTCACGGCCATGGACTATTTCACAAAATGGCCCGAGACCTATGCTCTGCCTGACCAGGAGGCAGAGACCATCATCGACGCCCTGACAGCGGGGATGTTCAGCAGGTTTGGAGCTGCGGAGTCCATCCACAGCGACCAAGGCAGAAACTTTGAGTCCCGTGTGTTCGCCACCATGTGTGAGGCTGGGTATGCACAAGACCCGCACTACTCCTCTCCATCCTCAAAGTGATGGCCTTGTGGAGCGCTTCAACAAAACGCTTGGACAGCAGCTGGCCATCGTCTCTTCCAAACACCAGCGTGACTGGGACAAGCACCTGCCTATGGTCCTCATGGCATGCCGCTCCGCTGTCCAAGACTCCACCTCCTGCACGCCTGCCCTCCTCATGCTGGGGAGAGAGATCCGCACCCCTGCGGAGATGGCGTTTGGTCGGCCCCTGGATAGCCCTCATGTTACCCCGGGGCCGGAGTATGCCCGGAGACTCCAGGACCGCCTGGAGACAGCCCACACCTTCGCCAGAGAGCAGCTGGTGAATGCAGGTGTGAGGCAGAAGAGGAACTATGACGTGCACACCCGGGGAAGGCACTTTGTGGCTGGGGAGCTGGTTTGGGTCTACAGCCCCCTAAGGAAAAAAGGCAGATGCCCCAAGTTGGACAGTCACTGGGTGGGACCCTGCAGCGTCCTGGAGAGGGTAGGGGAGGTTGTTTACCAGGTGCAGCTTCCTCCCAGGGGGAGAAAGGTGACACTGCACCGGACAGGTTAGCCCCATACAGAGGGGCCTCTTCTCCCCAAACCCCAGGGACCCCCACAATTCCCCTCTCTGGCAATGACATTCTCCAGGCACCCACCCCCAGGTGCCGCAGACAAGGCTCCAGACAGCCCACTCCCCCTGTCTCCCTCCCTGTGTCACCGCGTGGTTCCCCAGAGCCACGGACTGTATTACCCGTTCCCGCTTCCTTGTCCCCCATATCCCTGCCTTCATCCCCTGGTTCCCAGAGGGACACTCTGCAACCATCACGGCCACGCAGGCAAAGGAGACCTCCGGGTCGCTTCAGAGACTTTGTTTGTTCCCTCGGGGACGAGGGACTTTGTGGTGGGGGGGCTGTGTAGCGACCCGCACAGACAGCTGTGTGTTATGTGTTAGGCTAGGAGGTGGTTGTGTTGTACTTGCCAGTACCCAGTGTTCGCAGGGTCTGACATGCCAATCAACCTGCTATCTGCCAATCACGGGAATGCCTGGAATGTTCTGATGCCGGGCATCTTGGCGGAGTGGCGTGGAGGGGGGTTGGGCAGGGGGATGGAGCATTGGAAGTTAAGACCAGGTTTAGCCTTTGTTCTCTCTCTTACGTCTGGGCTTCACAAGATAAGGTCACGGTTGGCTTGTGGGTTATCTTTCATTTATTTGGCGTGGGCTACGGCCAAACAGTAGCCTGTGTAAAAACCGTCAATTCGTAAACTCAACCCTCTGTCTGGACAATTGTTCCTTTATGATCTAGTCAGGTCATTAAAATACTATCCCATTTTGGAAACGTTACATGTACAATACTATCCCATTTTGGAAACGTTACATGTACGCCCCCTTGTGGAGGGAAATTAATAGCTTAGATGGTATCTGTAGATGGAAGCTGTAGATGGGATTCAAATGCATAATGGTATTAATACAGTGTCTAGACTACCTATTTTGTATAAATGCCCTTCAGAATCCAAACACAGTATTGCCACGCAGCAAAATGTTGCATATAATCTTTCAAGTCAGCCTGATAAAATATTGAACAATTTGTGTACAAAGATATCTTGAAATGTGATATTAGGCCAGTATGGCAGTACTGTTTATGCCATACAGTAACAGTACTGGTAACAGTACAGTACTTGGTTAGTGCTTTCTCCAATATGTTCTAATATTTTGCATTCAATTGTATGTCGATGCCATTTATCTTTCAATATTGATTTAATATATATATATTTTTTTTTTTAATGCTTGAAAGACTATTCTTTGACACATTTTCTCTTCCTTTGAAATTCATATAGGACAGAACATAGACACAATGCAATTGGGATCAAGAAGAAGGTACAGATATGTTGTAGGACAGCTGCATTTGAAGTGTACATTTAACCTACATAGCAGTCAATACAAACTGACATCTATTAGCATACAAATGTGTGCAAATTATCTTTTCAGATCTTCTCAGAAATGAATCAAGGCCATGGAATGGATATAGACAAAAAGAGAATTCAAGGACTATCAGAGGTCGAGAGGTGAGGCAGGGGTGAGGACATCATCCTGCTATTCTGACAGTCCCTGAAGGACAATACAGAAGAGGTACTTGCTCTTATTCCTTCCCTTTCTCTAATGTATTTTGTGATAAAATTACCAAGTGTAGTAAGATCATTGCTTTACTTTACTGGGACTGGAGACCACAGCAGCGATTCTGCTCTTGCCCGACCTCTTCAATGAGGACCCGAGTGGCCTTTATGTCCGTGACAAGGTATGCCTATGCACAAATCATCTGTTTCTTCATAAACATAGGTGTGCATGCTTATATAAAACTACAGCTGAACATTTGTTCTGTTCTTTGTTAATTGTATGTGTATTAATCTTTTCTTACTTTTGTTAACACAGATTTCACCGCTCTTCACTCCTTTACTGCACATCGGCGGAAATCCATTTCACCATTAGAGTGAAATCCTGCTGGCCTTTGATGGGGAGAACATCCACGCCCTAGAGGACGTCCCCATGGGACTTGGGGCTCTGCTAGGGCTGTATTTTTTTTATTTTCCCTTAAATTTCACAAAAATGTCAGAAAAACACTTATGTTGTTAAGTTACTGTGTTCTGGGGATAAGAGAAGTTGGGGTGAAGTTACCAGGGCCGGTCATAAAGATGGAAAACTTCCTAACATAACTAAGTGGATAAGATATACACACTAACGCTGAAAAATCTGTATTTAGCATCAAGTCTACAATATTGTTAGTTTACCTATGATTCATTTTTAATGTATGTTGTTTTTATTGTACATCATTATTTTTATATATATTTTTAAATGTCATGAAAGCACTATAGAAAGTAAAATGTATTATTTATTTATTGCAATTTTGTAATGTTTTGTTTGGTAAATATTAATTCACATTTGTGGTGCCACTAAATAAACAATTAATTATTTAAATCAATATTGTCAATATTATTATTATTATTATTAAAATATTTTTTTATAATGGAGGGAAGGTGGACCCAAAAGGTTCTTTGAGGAACCATGATAAGGGGTTCTTCAAAAAACGTATAGGGGTTCACACAAATAAGGTTCTTCAAATAACTTTTAGGGGTACCCCCACAGTTTCAATTTGAAGAACCCCTAAAGGATACTCCAGGAACCTTTTACTTTTTAGAGTGTATATTGATAAAAGTCACCTTGTCCGAGAGACTTTTACATAGTTATACACAGCTCAATTTGGGATGATTGGGCGAAATAGCGTCCACAACAGACAGACCTGATATCGCCCATAATTCGACGTCCTTGGACGTCACGGGCTGAATGGGTATGACCAAAGTTATTCTATTTAGCTACACTTTGTATATTTTTACACTATAATAAATGTTTCAAAGGGAGTCGTTGGTTTTTAGGGGCAGTCGCTTTTTAACATTTGAAAGTATTTTCTCAACTGCGATACCAACTCCAGTCAGCAGATGGCGATGTGCGTCTTTCATATGATTCTGACACTGTGATGTATAATCTAGTGGACGGGACGCTTCTTCAACATCAACAGCTAGTCAGACACCTCGGTACCTTGCTAGCCAAAATAGCCGAAACGTTGAAGTTCTTTGGACTTTGTCGGTGTATAGCCACTGTAATCAACACAATTATATCGTATCTACTTTTCATTTCATATTTAAGTTGTTGTTAGTGAGCTAACTTAGTTGGCTTGATAAATTAGCCTAGCACTACGCTAATGCTAGCTAACGTTAGCTATTATCCCCGACCATGAGCTCACTAAACTTCTCCCCTCCTGCTAAAGAAGAGGGGGTCTGCTGGACGGAGAAAGAAGCTCTGGGGCTGAACATTGTCGTGAAAGAGGAGAAGGAAGAGGAGGATATCACAGTAAAACAAGAAGTAGAGGGTGAGGCTGTTACAGTGAAAGAAGAAGAGAAAGACGTTTCAGTGAAAGAAGAGGAAGACGTTTCAGTGAAAGAAGAGGAAGACGCGTTCAGAGTGAAAGAGGAGGAGGATGTTACAGTAAAACAAGAGGGGGAAGAGAAAGAGGAGGATGCAGTTTCTGAAGTGAAAGAGGAAGGAGAGGAGGAGGAGACAGAAGGTCAGATTAACACCAGTAAATACTAATATTTAATAACGGGGGCACAAACTCTGCAGGTGTTGAACTGGTGTACACAAACATGGTTTTAAAGCAGCAATGTTTTTTGTTTTGCATACATTTTAAAGTGAAAAATCAGAGTCTGGTGTAATTCTGTGGAATTGCCCAGCTCCTAACTATACTCAACATAAAATATAAACGCAACATGCAACAATTTCAAAGATTTTACTGAGTTACAGTTCATAGAAGTCAATTGAAATAAATGCATTAGGCCCTAATCTATGGATTTCACGACTGTGTAGGTGCGCTGCCATAGGCCCACCCACTGGGGAGCCAGGCCCAGACCCTGGGGAGCCAGGCCCAGCCAAGCAGAATGAGTTTTCCCCACAAAAGGGCTTTATTACAGACAGAAACACTCCTCAGCCCCCACTGGGGAGCCAGGCCCAGCCAAGCGGAATGAGTTTTCCACACAAAAGGGATTTATTACAGACAGAAATACTCCTCAGCCCTGACTGGGGAGCCAGGCCCAGCCAAGCGGGATGAGTTTTTCACACTAAAGGGCTTTATTACAGACAGAAATACTCCTCAGACGATCCCGCATGAATCATGGGACCAACACTTTCCATGTTGCGTTTATATTTTTGTTCAGTATATAAAGCAGTTTATCTGGCAGGAGAGGCACTTGGTTGATTCTTGATGTTCACTTGTACAACTGTTCATCATTACTATTGTATTTAAATGAATTATTTTAACACATTGGTTAAAAGACTCTTGTCACAAAAATGTAATTACATGGAGCAATATACCACATTACTTCATACTTACATTTCTTGTGTTACAAACATTGCCAAGCATGCTCATTTGTTTCTTGTTGTTGGGATTTTTGGTGTAGTCATTCATGGCAAAAAAAAATATTTGGCCTGGTAAAAAATCAGTGGTGTGTATTTTCTTTCATCTGCCTGCTACAGTGGCTGGTGGACCAAAATCAAACTAAAACATTTGTCAAACATTCACTACTTTGATGTTCACACAGGAGAGAGATGTGACTATCGTGGATCCTCTGGGGAGCCTCAACAACCTCATGAAGCTGACGAGGCAGAGAAAAGTCTCTCCAGATCAGAACTCCTCAAGAAACACCAGCAGAGACCCACAGGAAAGAAATCTCACTGCTGCTCTGACTGTGGGAAACGTTTCAAATCTTCATCAGAACTTAAAAAACACCAGCGAGTACACACAGGAGAGAAGCCTTATAGCTGTAATCAATGTGGGAAGAGTTTTACTCATTCAAGTAATCTGAAAACACACCAGAGAACACACACAAGAGATAAGCCTTACAGCTGTGAACAGTGTGGCAAGAGTTTTACTCAGGCAAGCAACCTGGTATCACACCAGAGAACACACACAGGAGAGCAGCCATATAGCTGTGATCAGTGTGGCAAGAGTTTTACTCAGTCAAGCAACCTGGTATCACACCAGAGAATACACACAGGAGAGCAGCCATATAGCTGTGAGCAATGTGGGAAAAACTTTTCTCGGGGAGAACGCCTTAAAGAGCACCAGAGAACACACACAGGAGAGAAGCCTTATAGCTGTGATCAGTGTGGCAAGAGTTTTACTCAGTCACGCAACCTGCTATCACACCAGAGAACACACACAGGAGAGCAGCCATATAGCTGTGAGCAATGTGGCAAGAGTTTTACTCAGTCAAGCAACCTGGTATCACACCAGAGAACACACACAGGAGAGCAGCCATATAGCTGTGAGCAATGTGGGAAAAGCTTTTCTCGGATAGAACACCTTAAAGGACACCAGAGAACACACACAGGAGAGAAACCTTATAGCTGTAATCAGTGTGGGAAGAGTTTTACTCAGTCAAACAGCCTGAATAGACACCAGAGAACACACACATGATAGAAATCATATAGCTGTAATCGGTGTGGGAAGAGTTTTACTCAGTCAAACAGCCTGGTATCACCAGAGAGCTCACACAGGAGACAAATCTTACCACTGCTCTGACTTTGAAGAGCTTTGCTTCCCTAAGAAACCTGACACAACACCAGAGAACACACACAGGAGAGAAGCCTTATAGCTGTGATCAATGTGACAAGAGATACTCTCATTCATGTGGTCTGATTAAACATCAGAAAATACATGCAGGAGATCCACAGAGTGTAGAATGATCTCCAACACCGGACCTGGGTAGTAGAACGCAGAGTGTGGAATGACCTCCAACACCAGACCTGGGTAGTAGAACACAGAGTGTAGAATGACCTCCAACACCAGACCTATATACATCAAATCACATTTTATTTGTCACACACACTTGTTTAGCAGATGTTATTGCGGGTGTAGCGAAATGCTTGTGTTTCTAGCTCCAACAGTTCAGTAATATCTAACAAGTAATATCTAACAATATACACAATCTAAAGGAATTGAATTAAGAATATATAAATATTTGGACGAGTGATGTCAGAGCGGCATAGACTAAGATACAGTAGAATAGGATAGAATATAGTATATACATATGAGATGAGTAATGCCAGATATGTAAACATGCAGGAGATGTTTGTTCATGTGTAATTCTGTGTTGTTGTTTTTGTCGCACTGCTTTGCTTTGCTTTATCTTGGCCAGGTCGCAGAACTTGTTCTCAACTGACTGAAATAAATTTTGGGGGAAATAAAAACAATAATACAAAAATGTTGGAGCAGTATAGACCTAGTCTGTTCATTATATACATCTACATGATGTGTTGTTACACGATGTAGGAGCAGTATAGACCTAGTCTGTTCATTATATACATCTACATGATGTATTGTTACACCATGTAGGAGCAGTTTAGACCTAGTCTGTTCATTATATACATCTACATGGTGTATTCTTACACCATGTAGGAGCAGTATAGACCTAGTCTGTTCATTATGTACATCTACATGATGTATTGTTACACCATGTAGGAGCAGTAAAGACCTAGTCTGTTCATTATATACATCTACATGATGTATTGTTACACCATGTAGGAGCAGTATAGACCTAGTCTGTTCATTATATACATCTACATGATGTATTGTTACACCATGTAGGAGCAGTATAGACCTAGTCTGTTCATTATATACATCTAGTCCCGTGTGGCTCAGTTGGTAGAGCATGGCGCTTGCAACGCCAGGGTTGTGGGTTCATTCCCCACGGGGGGACCAGGATGAATATGTATGAACTTTCCAATTTGTAAGTCGCTCTGGATAAGAGCGTCTGCTAAATGACTTAAATGTAAATGTACATGATGTATTGTTACACCATGTAGGAGCAGTAAAGACCTAGTCTGTTCATTATATACATCTACATGATGTATTGTTACACCATGTAGGAGCAGTATAGACCTAGTCTGTTCATTATAGACATCTACATGATGTATTGTTACACCATGTAGGAGCAGTATAGACCTAGTCTGTTCATTATATACATCTACATGATGTATTGTTACACCATGTAGGAGCAGTATAGACCTAGTCTGTTCATTATATACATCTACATTATGTATTGTTACACCATGTAGGAGCAGTATAGACCTAGTCTGTTCATTATATACATCTACATGATGTATTGTTACACCATGTAGGAGCAATATAGACCCAGTCTGTTCATTATATACATCTACATGGTGTGTTGTTACACCATGTAGGAGCAGTATAGACCTAGTCTGTTCATTATATACATCTACATGATGTATTGTTAAACCATGTAGGAGCAGTATAGACCTAGTCTGTTCATTATATACATCTACATGATGTATTGTTACACCACGTAGGAGCAGTATAGACCAGGTCTGTTCATTATATACATCTACATGATGTGTTGTTACACCATGTAGGAGCAGTATGGACCTAGTCTGTTCATTATATACATCTACATGATGTATTGTTACACCATGTAGGAGCAGTATGGACCTAGTCTGTTCATTATATACATCTACATGATGTATTGTTACACCATGTAGGAGCAGTATAGACCTAGTCTGTTCATTATATACATCTACATGATGTATTGTTACACCATGTAGGAGCAGTATAGACCTAGTCTGTTCATTATATACATCTACATGATGTATTGTTACACCATGTAGGAGCAGTATAGACCTAGTCTGTTCATTATATACATCTACATTATGTATTGTTACACCATGTAGGAGCAGTATAGACCTAGTCTGTTCATTATATACATCTATATGATGTATTGTTACACCATGTAGGAGCAGTATAGACCTAGTCTGTTCATTATATACATCTACATGATGTATTGTTACACAATGTAGGAGCAGTATAGACCTAGTCTGTTCATTATATACATCTACATGATGTATTGTTACACCATGTAGGAGCAGTATAGACCTAGTCTGTTCATTATATACATCTACATGATGTATTGTTACACCGTGTAGGAGCAGTATAGACCTAGTCTGTTCATTATATACATCTACATGATGTATTGTTACACCATGTAGGAGCAATATAGACCCAGTCTGTTCAATATATACATATACATGATGTATTGTTACACCATGTAATGTAAACTCACGTAAACTTGTACATCGCCTTGGTCCGTACAATTGCCCTTATTTTAGCGCCCCAAAAACTAAATACTTCCAGATCAACTGTAATGTCAATACCATTGTAAAGCACAATTTCTCCCCTTTCCAACAGAATCAATTACATGAACTAAACGCTGCCAGTTTCTGCATAATTCAAGCAGGCAATGAGCCCCGTTGGGTCTTTTTAAAAATGGCGGGTGGGGAAGCGAAACTAATGCGTGATAGTGAGAAGGAGAGATGTTGTGTGGCAAAATAGCATTTTTTTTTACTCGATCTGTCCAACTTATCACCTTATCGCCTCTAAAATGTAAATAAAACACAATAAAGAGTTTATATAATGTGTCATTACATACCTATTTGAAGGTTTGTGTCGAATTTGAATCGGGTTTTTAGGGCGGTGCTAAAGTGATCTTAGAAGTAAACAGCGGCTTTGAGAATGATCATCGCATGCAATGATGACGCAAATAATTACTAGGTATCCCCCTTACCCCGTCACTGTCCATTTCTTGTTTTTAAACGATGAGAGAAGTGCTACACCTGGTGGAGAGAGATTGTAAGACAGAAATAGTTGCTTTATGCGTGCTGTACGTTACGGAGGGTCCGTTTTTTCAACTTTTCTCCAATACTATAGAGCCATTACCATGTCGATCAACGCTTGAATAGAAACCTAGTTCACACCCCCGATTTTGAAGTCAACACAGTCGCTACAGTCCCATTAGTTGTCTTTGTAGCCTCGTTTGAATGTTGCGGTTGCGCACATTTGTACGGAATGGGGTGAGT
Source organism: Salvelinus alpinus (assembly GCF_045679555.1). Classification (NCBI taxonomy): domain Eukaryota; kingdom Metazoa; phylum Chordata; class Actinopteri; order Salmoniformes; family Salmonidae; genus Salvelinus; species Salvelinus alpinus. The sequence goes on along the minus strand of NC_092115.1, from coordinate 40,867,370 downwards.
TTACGTTACGAGCAGTATAGACCTAGTCTGTTCATTATATACATCTACATGATGTATTGTTATACCATGTAGGAGCAGTATAGACCTAGTCTGTTCATTATATACATCTACATGATGTATTGTTACACCATGTAGGAGCAGTAAAGACCTAGTCTGTTCATTATATATATTTACATATTTACATATTTAAGTCATTTAGCAGACGCTCTTATCCAGAGCGACTTACAAATTGGTGCATTCACCTTATGATATCCATACATCTACATGATGTATTGTTACACCATGTAGGAGCAGTATAGACCTAGTCTGTTCATTATATACATCTACATGATGTATTGTTATACCATGTAGGAGCAGTATAGGCCTAGTCTGTTCATTATATACATCTACATGATGTATTGTTACACCAAGTAGGAGCAGTATAGACCTATTCTGTTCATTATATACATCTACATGATGTATTGTTACACCACGTAGGAGTGGTATAGACCTAGTCTGTTCATTATATACATCTACATGATGTATTGTTACACCGCGTAGGAGCAGTATAGACCTAGTCTGTTCATTATATACATCTACATGATGCATTGTTACACAATGTAGGAGCGGTATAGACCTAGTCTGTTCATTATATACATCTACATGATGTATTGTTACACCATGTAGGAGCAGTATAGACCTAGTCTGTCCAGGAAACGGAATCCATCAAATGTTTCGGAGGTGCTACAATTGGGGAGGAGATTCAAGGTCCTGGAAGACCTGGAAGTGCATTCCAATCATACTGTACAGGGTCCCTCCGCTTCATCTCTACTGCTGCCATCTCACTCTCAGGTGGAAGTGCCCAAGCACACTCATCTGCGCTCCTTGCCTGCCACTAGGTCGTCAGTCTCAGCTGCTAGCCCCCCTCAACCTGCTAGGAGGCAGATCACCCGGGAGAGGCCCCGTCATTTACCCAATAAACCCATCTGTAGTCCTTCCGTTCTCGTGGTGGGTTCATCCATGGTCCGAAACGTTTCAATCCGGAAAGCTGAGACCTTCTGCTACCCTGGCGCTAGGATCTCTGACCTAGATTCCATGCTACCGCTACTTATTAGCAAGCACTCCGCCGCTTCAACTGTCATTGTCCATGTTGGGTCAAATGACATTAAACTCCAGCAGTCAGAGAAATTGAGAGACGATTTTAAAACATTGTTAAATACGCTGCTGGAATCTGGGAAGCAGTGTGTTGTTTCCGGTCCATTTCCATCCCCACGCTACACGGATATGGTTTTTAGTCGTATACGCCAATTACACACCTGGCTTAAGGGATACTGCTGCACGATGAGAATTCCTTTTGTGGATAACTTTGCAGCTTTTACAGACCGACCAGGTCTATTTCTTCGGGACAATTTACATCTTAACAGGTATGGCTCCAGCATCCTCTCCACCAACATGTCTCTTACTCTTGCCTCATGTAGAGCCTTTGATACCTGACGTTGTGTATTCTCGGGGGTTGACTTTTGGGATTGTACGCTCCCCTATCAGACTGTGTTCAATGCTCCTCTCCCAGTTTCATTAATTAGTTCCTCAATTGCAAATATGGAACAAACTACAGTTAACAACCCTTCTGCAATTCCTAGTTTATTGTCCAATCACCGTATTGCGAATACTACTCACATGCAGAGAGGTATTGTTAGTAGTAATCTTGTCCCCATAAAATTGAGCTCTGTCAATAGCTCGAAAATGGTTTATTGCTCATCTAGTGCAGCTTCAGGTGCTACCTTGGATACTCCATCTGATATGAATTCCCGTAGCAATGGTATTGGAATAATTCATTTGAATGCTAGAAGCCTGATCCAAAAGTTGGACTTTATTGAAATTTTGGTCTCACAATCAAATGTTGACGTTCTGATTGTATCTGAATCGTGGCTGTGTGATTCTGTGCCAGATTCAGATGTTCAGTTGATTGGATACAATATTTATAGAACTGATAGAGTTGGTAGAGGTGGTGGTATTGCGATTTATGTTAAATGCTGCTTAAATGTTTCTGTGTCCATATCAACCTCTGTCTCAAAGCAATATGAATGTCTAGTTTTAAACGTGGTACTTGGTAATAATGCTCATTTAACTCTAGCAGGGGTATATCGCCCCCCCTCAGCTCCTCCTTGTACTCTATGCAAATTATCTGATATACTGTCTAATTATGCAAACTCTGAATTACTGATTTTGGGAGATTTTAACCTGGATTGGCTCTCACCAGTATCCGATAAATTAAAAGGCATTTGTACTGAGCTAAATCTAACTCAGCTGATAACTAAACCAACCCGTCCCAACTTTAAGAACCCAGTAAAATCCACTCTACTAGACATTATTCTAACAAATACCCCCCATAAATACACAGCCAGTGGGGTTTTTGCAAATGATATCAGTGACCACTGCCCTATTGCTTGTATTAGAGATACCAGGCTGAAACACTCTGATCCCTGTATAATCTCTAAGAGAAATTATAAACATTTCTCACAGCAAGCTTTTATCCTTGACTTATATCACTCTGAGCTTTTATCCACTTGCTGCTTTCTGGACCCGGTTTTAGCCCTTGCTTTTTTCTCTTCTATTGTTACCTCTATGTCTGATAAACATGCCCCGCTTAAGAATCACAGAGTAAGAAACCGAACCAGTTCTTGGTTCTCTCCTGAATTGTCAGGTCTTTTCCTGCAAAAGAATCGGGCCTGGGCCTTGGCGAGGAAAACAGGTACTCCAGCTGATTGGCTGTTTTTTAGGCAATTGAGAAATAAATGTACTGCAGCTGTCAAAAAGGCAAAATCAAATTACTTCCTTAATGCTATGACAGATTCTGCAGGAGATCCTGCAAAATTCTGGAAAACCGTTAATTCACTGAAACGGGGGAATTCTGCTGTTTCTCTTCCTAAGCAAATTACCTCAGACTTCTGTATTCTAACTGAAAAAAATGATATTTGTGATGCTTTTAATAAGCATTTCATCTCTGCTGGTTTTTTATTTGAAAGGAAAAGTGGACTTTGTGGTACTGGCCAGTTAGTTGATTTTTCGTCTTGCTTTTCAACCGTTACTCTGAAAAATGGTAACCCTGTTTTTAGTTTCCAGAAAATAACTGAAGCAGAGGTTCTAATTGCCCTGTGTGCCATTGATACTAAGAAATCCTTAGGCGCTGACAATTTAGACCCGTACTTACTTAAGTGTGCTGCACCTATTTTTGCTGGTCCAGTAACACACATTTTTAATCTAACATTAAGCACAGGAAATATCCCTAAGGTGTGGAAAGCAGCTTTTGTTCTACCATTACATAAGGGAGGTGCCGGTAGTGATTTGGATAACTATCGACCCATCTCTAGGCTCCCTTGTCTGGTAAAGATTCTAGAATCTATAGTCAACAAACAGTTACAATCTTTTCTTTCTGCTAACAGTATTCTTAGTACCAATCAATCTGGTTTTAGATCTAAACACAGTACCACATCGGCCACTATGCTTGTTGTAAATGATATTGCAAATGCCTTAGACGATAGAAAGCACTGTGCTGCGTTGTTTGTAGATTTGTCAAAAGCTTTTGACACTGTAGACCATGCTATCCTTTTGAGTAAGCTGTCATCTATAGGACTGGGCACTGATGCTTGCCGATGGTTTTATGACTATCTTAAAGATAGAACTCAAGCCGTCATGGTCGATGGGGTCAAGTCTGACCCCTTACAGTTACTTAAAGGGGTCCCTCAGGGTTCAATAATTGGCCCACTATTGTTCTCACTTTATATAAACAACATTGGTGATGATGTCAGATATTGTAAATTCCATTTATATGCAGATGACACAGTTATGTACTCTATTGCTCCAACAGCGGACCAAGCTTTAATGCAGTTGGAGTCTGATTTTAGGATACTACAGGGGTCTCTTTTACAGCTTAAACTTGTTTTAAACGCTAAGAAAACAAATGTCATGTTTTTTTCTAGGTCTAAACTCCCAGTTAGAAACACGTTTGTAATCACTAGCTTGGATGGTACTCAAATCAATAAGGTCTCTGCATATAAATACTTAGGGGTATGGTTAGATGATAGGCTTTCTTTTAAAAAACATGTTACTGAATTGGGAAAAAAGCTCAAATTCAAGATAGGATTCCTTTACAGAAACAGGGCTTGTCTGTCCTCTGTAAATAGGAAAAAAATTGTGCAGGCTACTTTTATGTCCGTTTTAGATTATGGTGATATTATCTATATGCATGCATCGGCAAACACATTAAAACCACTGGATGCTATTTACCATTGTGCACTCAGGTTTATCACGGGTGATAGTTACAGAACTCATCACTGTATCCTATATCAACATGTGGGTTGGGTCTCTCTATCTGTGAGGCGAGAGCAACATGCTCTCTTGTTTATTTATAAAGCACTTCTTTTAAAACTACCTCCATATATATCATCATTAATTTCCACAAGATGTACTAATTTTAAAACCAGATCACAGATGTGGATTACATTAGAGACTCCTGCGGTCTCCACAGAGTTGGGTAGGACTGCCTTCAGTTCCTTTGCACCTTATTTATGGAACAAACTGCAGATCCAACTTAAGTTAGACACTCTGGTGTCCCTTGCCCATTTTAAAATGTTTATGGAGGATCAATATGATGTTGTCTGTGATTGTTTCTGTTGAATTGTGTATGTTTTGAAATGTTCTTGTCTGTATGTCTAAAACTGTACATGTCAACATGTTTACACAGGGCACAGCCGTAAAAGAGATCTAGGTCTCAGTCTGTTTTCCCTGTTAAAATAAAGATTAAAAAAAAAAAAAAAAAAAATTATATACATCTACATGATGTATTGTTACACAATGTAGGAGCGGTATAGACCTAGTCTGTTCATTATATACATCTACATGATGTATTGTTACACCATGTAGGAGCAGTATGGAGGTACAGTGGGGGACAAAATTGTTGACACCCTTGATAAAGATGAGATAAACGACTCTATAAAATAAAGAATTCAAATACTGAGCTATATTGTAGGTAAAAAATTAAGGAAATTATATTATTTTATACTAATACAATTGCTCATAGAAAGAGATATAATTTAACATGTAATTCTCAAAAGGTAGGGGTCTGAATTATTGCCACCCATGTTTTCAATACTCCAGCACCTTCCCCTCGGGAGGATAACGACACTGAAATGTTTTATGAGATTAGAGAACACATTGGGTGGGATCTTAGACCATTCCTCCAAACAGAATCTCTCCAGGTCCTTGATTTATTTTGTCTGCGCTTATGGACTACCCTGTTCAATTCAAACCACAGGTTTTCAATGGAGTTCAAGTCTGAAGACTGAGATGGCCATAGAAAAATGTTGATTTTGTGCCCAATTAACAATTTCTTCATGGATGTTGATGTGTCTTGCTGGAAGATCCACTTATGGCCAAGTTTCAGCCTCCTAGCAGAGAGGTAACCAGGTTTTGGGCTAAAATATCCTGGTAGTGGGTAAAGTTTATTTATTTATTTCATACAGTAATTTTTGCTCATCTTTATCAAGGGTATCAATAACTAGATGATTATTTTGATACCTAGTTATTTGACTGAATCAGAAATACAGATGTGGAGTAGATGTAGAGTTTGTTTTAAATTCTCATAAAAAAAGGAACTAATCAAACAACACTTGTTGCTCTTTGTACGTGTTGATATAATATTCATATTTAATGGAGAGAAAAAAACGTTTCCCTAAACTGCTTTATAATATTATAATTCAATTAAGAAAAAAAGGTTTCCCTCCTCAACTGCGTTTACTCACTCCAGACAGCAGATGTCGATACTGCACCTGTACATAGCCCATCTATGCTTTAGCCCAAACAACACCGCTCCCCCTACTGTATTTATTTATTTTGCTCCTTTGCACCCCATTATTTATATCTCTACTTTGCAGTCTTCCACTGCAAATCTACCATTCTAGTGTTTTACTTGCTATATTGTATTTACTTCACCACCATGGCCTTTTTTGCTTTTACCTCCCTTATCTCACCTCATTTGCTCACATTGTATATAGACTTCTTTTTCTACTGTATTATTGACTATGTTTGTTTTACTCCATGTGTAACTCTGTGTTGTTGTATGTGTCGAACTGCTTTGCTTTATCTTGGCCAGGTCGCAATTGTAAATGAGAACTTGTTCTCAACTTGCCTACCTGGTTAAATAAAGGTGAAATAAAGAAAATATATAAAAAAAAGATGTGTCTTTCAGGCGATGTTTCTAGTGTGATGTATAATCTAGTGGACGGAACGCTTCTTCAACAACTGCAGCCACCTCGGTAGCTCACTTGCCAACACAGTCGGAACATTCAAGTTCTTTAGACAATTTTGTGGTTTATTTGCAACTATGATTTAAACATACTTATGTGGAAACAACTATCTAACCTACCATTTCATTTAATATTTACGTTGTAAGTCAACTAGCGGGCTGGTTAAGTTAGCATTAGCCTAGCTAGCTATTATCCCCCACCATGAACTCACTAAGCTACTCTCCTCCTGCTAAAGAAGAGGCGGTCTGCTGCACGGAGAAAGAAGCTTTCGTGAAAGAGGAGGAGGAAGAGGAGGCTGTTACAATACAAAAACAAGTAGAGGGTGAGGCTGTTACCGTGAAATAAGAAGAGAAAGACGTTACAGATAAAAACACCTTCAGGGTGAAAGAGGAGGAGGAAGATGCAGTTTTTGGAGTAGAAGATGAAGACGTTTTTGGAATGACGGATGAAGAGGGGGAGATTACTGTCACACTAGAGGACGACGAAGAAGAGAAGACTGGAGATCTGGAGATTAACACCAGTAAATACAGTGAGTACTATCTTATAAAACAGGGACATTGATCTGATTAACACCAGTAAATACAGTGAGTACTATCTTATAAAACAGGGACATTTATCTGATTATCACCAGTAAATACACTGAGTACTATCTTATAAAACAAGGACATTGATCTGATTAAAACCAGTAAATACAGTGAGTACTATCTAATAAAACAGGGGCATTGATCTGGGCATTCTATACTTGAATATGTTTTTGTACTGTCGTAATTGTTCATGACGTCCTCCAGTGATTTTTTAACTTTTCCTGTTGAAAAGTGATATATAAATACAGTAAAGTATAAACACACTAAAGGGAAACAAATAAATGTTTTGAGCAAAATTGTGTTTTTTTAGACAACTGCAAACTTGAAGGAGTGAGTGATGTCATAGTAAGGCATTCAAGGAGTTGGCTTGATGGGAAGTCGTGACGTCATCCAATAGGGGACTGTTTCTGTATGATATGTCGGATTAAGGAATAAAGACAGACACCAACGTTAAGTTCAATAGCCTTGTTAAGCATTGTACAAGTCCCTACGCGTGGAGTCTGGGGAACAGTCAAACTAGTCGATTACCTATCAACTAGACTCCGTAACATCATCCTTTTCAATAGAAAGTGCAAACATAACGGCATAACATTGAGTTCTTAACAGTCAAGTCATAACAATTGAAAAGCATGACATTTTCTTTTTACTTCAGCTGTCATCTTCCTTTTTTAATATTTTTTTACATTTTTAAATATTTTTTTAATTAACAGACAACAAGTTAAGTCTCTTGCTTACAGAGTAAGCCTGTCCGATGGCTTGCACAGCCGACCCACCCGTGAGTAAGTATTGGCTCTGACAAGGGTAGGATTAGGGCCACGAGCTGGAGAGTTTGGTGGGGTAGAAGCTTCACCTTCAGTTGGCTCATGTCTCAATTCTGCACCCCTTACCCTTAGGCCTGGACTGTGATCCAGCTCATCTAGGTGAGTGTATGGCATGTTCTGGTTTGTCTGCTCTGCTACGCGCAGATCCACCCGATTGCGACGATAGAGGGAGCCACCAACATCCACCAGGTAAGAACGTGGTGCAACTCTCTGTAGGCATGTGCCCAGCCTCCTGTGTGGTCTCCCGGCAGCGGTTTCATCCTTATAGTTTCACCCACCTCCAGCTCTGGTAGGTCTCGAGCAGTCCGGTCGTAGAAGCACTTAGCGAGCTGCTTTCTGTGACGCAGTTTGTCCGTGACGCCAACCATGACGCAGGGCTCAAGTAGCTTGTTAGCTACGGGGATAGTAGTCTTCAGACGTCTGGACAGAAGGCGTTGTGCTGGGCTGCTGTCCATGTTTTCGGTGGGTGTGTTCCTCCACTGTAAGATCGCTTTCCATGGGTCGTTGCTGTCGCGCAAGGCCCTGCTTAACAGGTTTTTTGCAATCTTGACAGCTGATTCTGCCTTGCCATTTGCTTTTGGGTGTCTTGGAGAGGAGGTCACGTGGTCAAACTCCCATTCTGAGGCGAAACGCTTGAACTGTGCAGTGAATTGTGGGCCATTGTCCGTGATTACCTTGTCAGGCTGACCTTGCCTTGCAAACTGCGCCTTGCAGCGCTTTATGACCGTCTCTGCAGACAAGTCAGGGAGCAGTTCAATTTCCCAAAAGTCAGAGTAATGATCAACGAGGAGAAGATAGTCCTTTTGTCTGTGGCTGAATAAGTCCATGCTGATGATTTGCCAGGCCCTTGTGGGCAGTTCGTGTGACATCATGGTTTCCTTTTGCTGTTCATGAGCGTACTCGTTGCATGTGGTACAGTTGCTGACAAAGTCTTTAATTTCTGCTTGCATGTTTGGCCAGTATAATGTTTCACGAGCCTGACGGTAGCATGCGTCACCTCCAACGTGACTGGAGTGTATGCGGGTAAGCATCTCTGGACGTAGTGATTTGGGAATAATGACCTTCTGACCTCTGAACAAGACGCCATTTTGCACACTGATCTCATCTCGAAAGGTCCAGTATTCTCTCACTGTGAAAGGTGTCTCCTCTTTCAGATATGGCCAACCTGCGAGAGCCATGGACTTCAGTGACTGTAGGTGTTCGTCCTTGTCAGTATGTTGCCTGATCTGGGCTAGGCGGTGATCTGTGACGTTTAAGTAGTCTGCCTGACTGATCTGTTGAACATCTTGTTGTTCCTGCTGTAGCGAACAGATGGCCTGCCGCTGATAGGCAGTGCCTCTACCTGTACATTGTGCTGTTGCCCTGCTCAGTGTGTCGCTGATGTACATCTCAGGTCCTGGCTTGTAAATGACCTTCAGGCTGTAGTTTTGCAGAGTCAGGAGCATACTTTGAAGCCTCTTGGGCGCGTTGAGGAGAGGTTTACTGAATATGGCAATGAGTGGTTTGTGGTCAGTTTCAGCGGTGACCAGCTCTCGACCATATAAGTAGTGATGGAATCGCTGGCAGGAGAAGACGATGCTGAGGCACTCTTTCTCAATTTGTGCATAGTTTTGTTCGGTGGGGGTGAGCGCTCTCGAGGCAAACGCAACGGGCTGGCCTTCCTGCATAAGGCAGCATCCAAGTCCCCTTTGGCTAGAGTCGCTCTGGATTGTGACAGGCTTCGTGACGTCGTAGTAGCGCAACACTGGCATGGATGAAGCCAGAGATTTCATCTCCTGCACTGCGGCCTCGTGCTTGGGTAGCCAGTGCCATGGTGTGTCTTTGTCCAGCAACCGGCGCAGAGGCTCACAGACTGCTGATAGGTGTGGCATGAACTTTGCAAGATAGTTTGCAAAGCCGATGAGACGCTGTACTCCTTTTGCATCCGACGGGTTTGGCATGTCGAGGATCGCTTGGACCTTGTCTGGGTCCGGCTTCAGGCCTTTTGCCGAGAGAATGTGGCCATGGAAGTGGACGTCTTTCACCTTGAACTGCAGCTTCTTCAGGCCAAGACGAAGCTTAACTGATTGGCAGCGCTCCATCAGTGCCAGGAGCTTCACATCGTGGTCGCGTTCTGCTTCTTCGTCTGTTTCACCACAGCCTACGATCAGGATATCATCGGCGATGGGTTCAATGCCCTTGAGCCCAGCCAGTAACTCGTGCTGCTTGCGTTGGTATACCTCAGGCGCCACTGAGACACCAAACGGGAGCTTGAGCCAGCGTTTCCGACCCCAGGGGGTCCAGAAGGTAGTCATGAAGCTGCTTTCTTCGTCCAGCTTGCATTGAAGGAATGCATCTCGGGCATCCACCAAGGTGAAAATCCTGGCCTTGGGAAGCTTATAGAGGACATCCTCTAGTGTCGGCATGATGTAGTGGGATCGTTTCAGTGCTTGGTTCAGATGCTTTGGGTCGATGCAGACCCTCAGCTTCTCTGGTTTTTTCACTATGACCATATTGCTGATCCAGTCAGTTGGTTCAGTCACAGATGTCATGTGGCCATCGGCCTCATACTTGTCCAGCTGGGCCTTCACAGCCACTTTCATTGCAATGGGCACATTGCGAGGAGCACACTGGACTGGAGTAATGCTCTCATCCACTTCAAAGTGTACCTCCCCAGGCACTGATTCAACGGGCATGTTGAATACATCGTCATATCTGCTGAGTAGTTGTTCTTTGGACAGGGGTCCATGCTGGACATGATCCACAATGTGCAGGTCATTTGGTACAGTGAACTGCATCAGTCCCAGGCGTTCGCATGTAGAGCCTGAGAGGAGAGGATTTTGACTGGTTTTCACAATCTCAAACTCCAGCTTGTGTTTGCGTCCCCGAATAACACATTCGGTCTCAAAGGTGCCCATAGAGCTCATTAGTTCTCCTGAGTACAGCTTTAGTCTAGTATCGCTGGGCAATAGATGTGTGTCAGGTGCCAGATTGATTTTGTCTTTGTAGCTCATTACGTTGCATGTAGCACCCGAATCCAGTTGACATTGTTGTTGCTTGTTGTGTAATCGTAGTGTCACAAACCATTTCTTCCCTCTTGAGTGTACAGCCCCAATGGATTCATGCATGTAAATGTCACTTTCACTGTTCAGCTCTGAACATTGAGTAACATCATCAACACAGTGAATCTTGCCCTCACTCACCCTTCTTTTGCTTTTGAGACACACTTTTGCAAAGTGATTATTAGTTCCACAAGCTCTGCATGGTTTTCCGTAGGCAGGGCAGTGCTCTTTGCCACGTGTGTGTGTATTCCCACAGTATTTACACGCTACGGGGCTCTCTGTGTTCACCGTTCGTGGTGAATTACTCTGCCTCGATTGGTTTTGTCTGAATGTCTGCCTAGCAACAGCGTGAACAGTATCAACGTCAGAGCGTGGGGTTTCCGTTTCCATTGCTCTCATTCTCATGTCAGTGACTTCAGCAGTGCGGCACATTTCGATGGCAGTTACTAATGTTAAGCCTCTCTCTCTCAGTAGACGCCGGCGCGTATTCTCATTTGCAATTCCCAGTACTATTTTGTCACGAATCAGTTCATCTTTCAATCCCCCGTATTCACAAGTGGCGGATTTCTCTCTCAAACGGGTTACAAAGTTGTGTACTGACTCACCCTCTTCCTGTTTGCAGCTTCCGAAAACGAACCGCTCGTAAATGACGTTTCTGGCGGGTTTGAAGTAATTCTCCAATGCATCCAATATAGCCTTTGCATCACACTGTTGTCGTGCCGTGAGGGTGAGATTGTGCCGGTAGATATGCCTGCATTCACTGCCCATTAAACTCTTCAGAGTTGCCGCTTGTACCTCGTTGGGTTTCTCATGTAGACCGGTCGCCAGCGCATAGTCCTCGAATTCATCCCTGAAGTTGTCCCAATTAGTATTCCAGTCCCCTGTGAGAACCATGTGATTTGGTGGCGGAATGTTCGCTGCCATAGCAATGGAATAGGAGATTTCTTTGCCTTCAGTCATGGAAGTAGGTAGTGATGCTAGCTAGCCAGCTAACAACGAGTTGATCAGTGTTGTGAGTAGGAAACGGCTTGTGTTCGCATATGGAACGTAACTGCGCCTATACTGTACTTAGCTACAAAAATAACAAACGTGTGTTTTCCGAGCCACTTCTGATACCATGTTTCTGTATGATATGTCGGATTAAGGAATAAAGACAGACACCAACGTTAAGTTCAATAGCCTTGTTAAGCATTGTACAAGTCCCTACGCGTGGAGTCTGGGGAGCAGTCCAACTAGTCGATTACCTATCAACTAGACTCCGTAACAGGGACAGATCTTCATGTGAATATTCATTATTCTTTTTAAAATCCTTCCTGTTCTGTCAAGTTGGTTGTTGATCATTGCTAGAAAGCCATTTTCAAGTCTTACCATAGACTTTCAAGACGATTTAAGTCCAAACTGTAACTAGGCCACTCAGGAACATTCAATGTCATCTTGGTAAGCTCCTCCAGTGTAGATTTGGCCTTGTGGTTTAGGTTATTGTTCTGTTAGTACAGTTTTTTGTATTCAGATCTCTGAAATGCACTCTACCTACGTAACATTTAGTGTTTCCTTATGTTACGCTGGGAAAACAGTTTTCATGGGCACAGAAATCCTAAATCATTTCAGAGTTTGCTAAATCCAATGGTTCTAACCGAGTCACCTTAACTTTATTGACAACAACACCCAAATGGATACTGTCATTAACGCAATTCTTCAATAATTACACATAATACTTAATACTGTAGTTGTTTAGTTACGATCACATGTTCAACTATCATCAGCTGATCCAGGAAATCATTTTCTGAATGACAGTCACATGACAAACATCACGACATGCAACAACAGCCAAAGTGCTTCTTCATTCATTACTCTGGTAAAGACAGTTATGCTGTGCCTCACGTTGAATCCAACATCCCTAACAAATGGATGTTTATATTGTTATTGTCTGCTTGATTTACAGTAGCGTCTCGTTAGTCTGTTTGGAAACAGAGATACTTTGCTCATAATGTGTAGAAAACTGTTCCTTGGTGTATAGGCTATTGTACAACACACAGAGCTATTTTCCTTTATTCAGGACATTTAGAATGACAACACATTACAGAGTAGCCTAGTGCGATTATTCACAAAATTATCTGGTGATCAGGTTATGAAATGTCACGATAAAGACATTTTAGTTTCCATGTTTCACCTTAAATATTAAATTATTTATAGTCCTAGGTCTAGGTTGTTGTTTTGGGTCCTACAGTAGGTCTATGTTGTTGTTAGGTGAAGTTATGGGTCCTACAGTAGGTCTATGTTGTTGTTAGGTGAAGCTATGGGTTGTACAGTCGGTCAATGTTATTGTTAGGTGAAGTTATGGGTCCTACAGTAGGTATATGTTGTTTTTAGGTGAAGTTATGGGTCCGACAGTAGGTATATGTTGTTGTTAGGTGGATTTATGGGTCCTACAGTAGGTCTATGTTATTGTTAGGTGAAGTTATGGGTCCGACACCTCTTTCTCCCCTCTCTCTCCAGATGAAATCTCGCGTCTTGTGATGGCCGGCCGCCCAACAACCTGCCCGCTTGACCCTATCCCCTCCTCTCTTCTCCAGACCATTTCCGGAGACCTTCTCCCTTACCTCACCTCGCTCATCAACTCATTCTTGACCGCTGGCTACGTCCCTTCCGTCTTCAAGAGAGCGAGAGTTGCACCCCTTCTGAAAAAACCTACACTCGATCCCTCCGATGTCAACAACTACAGACCAGTATCCCTTCTTTCTTTTCTCTCCAAAACTCTTGAACGTGCCGTCCTTGGCCAGCTCTCCTGCTATCTCTCTCAGAATGACCTTCTTGATCCAAATCAGTCAGGTTTCAAGACTAGTCATTCAACTGAGACTGCTCTTCTCTGTGTCACGGAGGCGCTCCGCACTGCTAAAGCTAACTCTCTCTCCTTTGCTCTCATCCTTCTAGACCTATCGGCTGCCTTTGATACTGTGAACCATCAGATCCTCCTCTCCACCCTCTCCGAGCTGGGCATCTCCGGCGCGGCCCACGCTTGGATTGCGTCCTACCTGACAGGTCGCTCCTACCAGGTGGCGTGGCGAGAATCTGTCTCCGCACCACGTGCTCTCACCACTGGTGTCCCCCAGGGCTCTGTTCTAGGCCCTCTCCTATTCTCGCTATACACCAAGTCACTTGGCTCTGTCATATCCTCACATGGTCTCTCCTATCATTGCTATGCAGACGACACACAATTAATCTTCTCCTTTCCCCCCTCTGATAACCAGGTGGTGAATCGCATCTCTGCATGTCTGGCAGACATATCAGTGTGGATGACGGATCACCACCTCAAGCTGAACCTCGGCAAGACGGAGCTGCTCTTCCTCCCGGGGAAGGACTGCCCGTTCCATGATCTCGCCATCACGGTTGACAACTCCATTGTGTCCTCCTCCCAGAGTGCTAAGAACCTTGGCGTGATCCTGGACAACACCCTGTCGTTCTCAACTAACATCAAGGCGGTGACCCGTTCCTGTAGGTTCATGCTCTACAACATTCGCAGAGTACGACCCTGCCTCACGCAGGAAGCGGCGCAGGTCCTAATCCAGGCACTTGTCATCTCCCGTCTGGATTACTGCAACTCGCTGTTGGCTGGGCTCCCTGCCTGTGCCATTAAACCCCTACAACTCATCCAGAACGCCGCAGCCCGTCTGGTGTTCAACTTTCCCAAGTTCTCTCACGTCACCCCGCTCCTCCGCTCTCTCCACTGGCTTCCAGTTGAAGCTCGCATCCGCTACAAGACCATGGTGCTTGCCTACGGAGCTGTGAGGGGAACGGCACCTCCGTACCTTCAGGCTCTGATCAGGCCCTACACCCAAACAAGGGCACTGCGTTCATCCACCTCTGGCCTGCTCGCCTCCCTACCTCTGAGGAAGTACAGTTCCCGCTCAGCCCAGTCAAAACTGTTCGCTGCTCTGGCACCCCAATGGTGGAACAAACTCCCTCACGACGCCAGGTCAGCGGAGTCAATCACCACCTTCCGGAGACACCTGAAACCCCACCTCTTTAAGGAATACCTAGGATAGGATAAAGTAATCCTTCTAACCCCACCCCCCCCTTAAAAGAGTTAGATGCACTATTGTAAAGTGGTTGTTCCACTGGATATCATAAGGTGAATGCACCAATTTGTAAGTCGCTCTGGATAAGAGCGTCTGCTAAATGACTTAAATGTAAATGTAAAATGTCTCCAGACTCTGTCACGTCTGTCACATGTGCTCAGTGTGAACCTGCTTTCATCTGTGAAGAGCACAGGGCGCCAGTGGCGAATTTGCCAATCTTGGTGTTCTCTGGCAAATGCCAAACGTCCTGCACGGTGTTGGGCTGTAAGCACAAACCCCCACCTGTGGACGTCGGGCCCTCATACCACCCTCATGGAGTCTGTTTCTGACCGTTTGAGCAGACACATGCACATTTGTGGCCTGCTGGAGGTCATTTTGCAGGGCTCTGGCAGTGCTCCTCCTGGTCCTCCTTGCACAAAGGCGGAGGTAGCGGTCCTGCTGCTGGGCCCTCCTACGGCCTCCTCCACATCTCCTGATGCACTGGCCTGTCTCCTGGTAGCGCCACCATGCTCTGGACACTATGCTGACTGACACAGCAAACCTTCTTGCCACAGCTCGGATTGATGTGCCATCCTGGATGAGCTGCACTACCTGAGCCACTTGTGTGGGTTGTAGACTCCGTCTCATGCTACCACTAGAGTGAAAGCACCGCCAGCATTCAAAAGTGACCAAAACATCAGCCAGGAAGCATAGGAACTGAGAAGTGGTCTGTGGTCACCACCTGCAGAACCACTCCTTTATTGGGGGTGTCTTGCTAATTGCCTATAATTTCTACCTGTTGTCTATTCCATTTGTACAACAGCATGTGAAATGTATTGTCAATCAGTGTTGCTTCCTAAGTGGACAGTTTGATTTCACAGAAGTGTGATTGACTTGGAGTTACATTGTGTTGTTTAAGTGTTCCCTTAATTTTTTTGAGCAGTGTATTAGGCAGGGCATTCAAACGAGACTTACAATTTTAATCCAAAGTAGTGTGAAATGCACTCATAAGCAACCTGGAAATGGAGGCAAATTTTTCTTGCAGCCTGTAAGTTTTCCCCCACTGTAGGCAATTAATGAATAGTGACACAGAGCTTAATGTGAGTTTCCTTGAGTAGCACTCCTGATCTTGCACTGATAGTGCGCTGTAATATTCAGAATACATTGTGAAAAACTACAATCTTCGCTCACCATTTTTGCTCCAGGCAGATATACTACATCCATAACTAGTGGTTTCCTCATTACCAGATATACTACATCCATAACTAGTGGTTTCCTCATTAGCATGGAGGAGTTTCTGCAACCAAATTGTGTGCGCATTGCCCTCGTGGCGCAATTTTAGCAAACACAGAAAGGGGCCTATATTGGAGACCAAAAGTCATCTGGCACAGTGCTTAAGATTTCAACAAGACAAAATATGACTATTCTTTCTCATTTTAACATTCATTACATACGTCAATTGTTGTACAACATCATGGCTACGCTGTTGGTATCACCTTTTACAGTGTATTTCTGCTGTTGTGGGCCTTTAACCATCTGTCTGACTTTGTTGTTCACACAGGAGAGAGACTAGACTATTGTGGATCCTCTGGGGAGCAGGGTGCTCATTAGTCTTTCAGTTGTTAATCTTCTGTTTTTTTTCCTCTTATGTTTGTTGTGTAGTAAATATTTCTGTTTATTTTCATTGTTTTTTATTTGTTTTTTCCATTGTGTTTCGTCCATGTTTGAAATGTGCTATATAAATAAAGCTTGATTTGATTTAAACATATTGTAAAACAAATTAACTTGCTAAACCATATTACAAATATGTGCAAAAGCAACACATATCTTGGTCCATCTTAGTATGAAAAACAGTATAAATTCAGTATATCTTCCACTATGTCAATATAGTGCATGGTATGTTAGTTTAGTATCACTTTTTAACCAACCCAGTGCATTTGTTGAAAATGAAAATCTTTGAAATCAACAATACGTCAAATGATTCAACTACTGAAAACTGAAACAAACAATTGGATCAAACAGATCAATCCCACTGGACATTGGGTTTGATTCAGACCCTGCCAGTGTGTCAGGTGGACATTTGGTTTGATTCAGACCCTGCCAGCATGGCCAGAGATGTAACTTATAACCACGGAACCAACACAGACCTTTCATGCATGACTAAAAACACCTAAGTATTAGATTTACTGCCATGGTCTAGTATGTCACTAACTCAGACACCATTCACAATGCTGGCTGAGGTACGAGTAAAACATGACATATTATTTCCTAACCATTCATAATGCTGGCTGAGGTACAAGTAAAACATGACATATTATTTCCTAACCATTCACAATGCTGGCTGAGGTACGAGTAAATCATGACATATTATTTCCTAATTGTGAAAAAATCCCCACTCCTTTATCAACTAGTCTCCCACTGTTTAACCAGAATAACATGAATAACATGTCCTTCAAACTGTTAGAATGTTAGTCCATAATCAACTATTCTCTCACTGTTTAAACAGAATAACATGAGTTGTGTCCTTCAAACTGTTAGACTGTTAGTCCATAAAAGCATATCAGCTACTGAGATGTCATGTATTGTCATGTTATGTTCTCTATAATGAAACATCTCCAAGTGAAATAAAGTTGATAAGATATTCTTAATACACATTAAATAAAAAATGGTTGCTCAGAAATCATTAATTATCATGTTGCTCTCATGAAATGAACAAAATATCTGAATAATTGCAAGGAACATAGAATAATTGCAAGGATCATATTTGCATATTGCACATGGACCGTAAGAAATCCTGAATGTATTGAAATGCCCGCAGGGAATGTGTTAATTCATAACCCATAATTTATACCTTTTGCTTGAAAGGGGCGGTTCAGGCAGGCTGGCACGCTCCCTGACCTTACTTCTTACTTGGCAGGAACTAATGGGGATCCATAATAAACCCCAGGAAGAGTAGCTGCTGCCTTGGTAGGAACTAATGGGGATCCATAATAAACCCCAGGAAGAGTAGCTGCTGCCTTGGCAGGAACTAATGGGGATCCTTAATAAACCCCAGGAAGAGTAGCTGCTGCCTTGACAGGAACACAGTCATGTGATATGTGGTATAGAAAAGTCCAATCTTAGGAGAGTACATGGGAGGCACTATACTGTGTGTCTGCAGGTGTCTATCTGGTCAAAACCACTGATACAGGTGCCCCTCCACCCTCTGGTGGGATGGATCATATCTACAGAGAAACCTAGATTCAGATACTTAATTTTGTGTGTGTTGGGTAAAAGTTGTGAAATTGTTAGATATTACTTGTTAGACATTACTGCACCGTCGGAGTTAGAAAAACAAGCATTTCACTAAACCCGCAATAACATCTGCTAAACATGTGTATGTGACCAATAAAATGTGATTTTGATTTGAAATAAACGTCCTATTTATCAAAGTTGCTTTTGGCTAGGGTCAAGATGACTCCAAAGGATTTGAATTTGTTAAAAGTCCATATTGATACAGAAACATTAAACCATGATTTAGATTTATTAAGAACAAGTTGATTGACAAAGTTATGAAAAATTGGAAGAATTTAATAAACCACATTTTGGCTATGATAAAAGATATGCCTCTGGGGTCAAAATGAACCATGTCAGAAGTATGGTTCAATGCAAATATGTAGTGGGTGTAAAGTTTGTTTTAAATTCTCACTCATTAAACACGAATCAATCAACACATGCTTCTCTTTGAACGACTTAATATAATATTAACCTTTTATGAAATAAATTAAAAATACAATACAATACAATACAAATACAATACAATGGTTCTTCAACTGCGTTACCCACTCCAGTCAGCAGATGGCGATGTGCGTATTTTAGGTTCAGGAGATGCTGCCAGTGTGACGTATAATCTAGTGGACGGGACGCTCCTTCAACAACAACAGCTAGTCAAGACACCTCGGTAGCTTTCTAGCCAACATAGCTACAACATTCACGCTCTTTACACTGTTTTGGTGTATATTAGTCGCTGTGTAATCAACACAATTATATCGTATCTACTTTTCATTTCATATTTAAGTTGTTAGTCAGCTAACTTAGTTGGCTTGATAAATAAGCCTAGCACTACGCTAATGCTAGCTAACGTTAGCTATTATCCCCGACCATGAGCTCACTAAACTTCTCCCCTCCTGCTAAAGAAGAGGATGTCTGCTGGACGGAGAAAGAAGCTCTGGGGCTGAACATTGTCGTGAAAGAGGAGAATGAAGAGGAGGATGTCACAGTAAAACAAGAAGTAGAGGTTGAGGCTGTTACAGTGAAAGAAGAAGAGAAAGACGTTTCAGTGAAAGAAGAGGAAGACGCGTTCAGAGTGAAAGAGGAGGAGGATGTTACAGTAAAAGAAGAGGAGGAAGAGAAAGAGGAGGGTGCAGTTTTTGAAGTGAAAGAGGAAGGAGAGGAGGAGGAGACAGAAGGTCAGATTAACACCAGTAAATACTAATATTTAATAACGTGGGCACAAACTCTGCAGTTGTTTTACTGATGTACACAAACGTGGTTTTAAAGCAGCAATGTTTTTTGTTTGCATACATTTTAAAGTGAAAAATCAGAGTCTGGTGTAATTCCGTTACTGTGGAATTGCCCAGCTCCTAACTATACTGAACAATAATATAAACACAACATGCAACAATTTCAAATATTTTACTCAGTTACAGTTCATAGAAGTCAATTGAAATAAATGCATTAGGCCCTAATCTATGGATTTCACAACTGGGCAGGTGGGCTGCCATAGGCCCACCCACTGGGGAGCCAGGCCCACCCACTGGGGAGCCGAGCCAGGCCCAGCCACTGGGGCGAAAGGCCCAGCCAATCGGGATGAGGTTTAAAAGGGCTTTATTACAGACAGTAATACTCCTCAGCACCCCCTCAGACGATCCCGCATGAAACATGGGACCAACACTTTCCATGTTGCGTTTATATTTTTGTTCAGTATATTAACTTAGGAACACATGTCAGCGTAGAGCCCTGAACTATAATAATAAGTAAGCATTTTATCTGGCAGGACAGTGTGGTGTGTGTGATTATGTTATGGAGGCACTTTGTTGATTCTTGATGTTCACTTGTACAACTGTTCATCATTACTATTGTATTTAAATGAATTATTTTAACACATTGGTTAAAAGACTCTTGTCACAAAAATGTAATTACATGGAGCAATATACCACATTACTTCATACTTACATTTCTTGTTTTACAAACATTGCCAAGCATGCTCATTTGTTTTCTTGTTGTTGTGATTTTTGGTGTAGTCATTCATGGCAAAAAAAAATACTTGGGCAGGTAAAAAAATCAGTGGCGTGTATTTTCTTTCATTTGCCTGCTACAGTGGCTGGTATATTCTTTCATCTGCCTACCACACTGGCTGGTGGACCAAAATCAAACTAAAACAAGACTTGGAAGACATTTGTCAAAGTTTGTAAAAACATTTAAACATTCACTACATTGACTGTCTGACTTTGACGTTCGTACAGGAGAGAGATGTGACCATCGTGGATCCTCTGCGGAGCCTCAACAACATCATGAAGCTGACGAGGCAGAGAAAAGTCTCTCCACATCAGGACACCTCAAGAAACACCATCAGAGACCCACAGGAAAGAAACCTCACTGCTGCTCTGACTGTGGGAAACGTTTCAAATCTTCATCAGAATTGAAAAAACACCAGCGATTACACACAGGAGAGAAGCCTTATAGCTGTAATCAATGTGGGAAGAGTTTTACTCAGTCAAGCCACCTTGTATCACACAAGAGAACACACACAGGAGAGAAGCCTTATAGCTGTGATCAGTGTGGCAAGAGTTTTACTCAGTCAAGTAGCCTGGTATCACACCAGAGAACACACACAGGAGAGCAGCCATATAGCTGTGATCAGTGTGGCAAGGGTTTTACTCTGTCAACCAACCTGGTATCGCACCAGAGAACACACACAGGACATCAGCCATATAGCTGTGATGTATGTGCGGATAGTTTTACTACATCAAGCCAGCTGGTAGTACACCAGCGAGTACACACAGGAGAGAAACCATATAGCTGTAATCAGTGTGGGAAGAGTTTTACTCAGTCAAACAGCCTGAAATCACACCAGAGAACACACACAGGAGAGAAGCCTTATAGCTGTGATCAATGTGACAAGAGATATTCTCATTCAAGTGGTCTGATTAAACATCAGAAAATACATGCAGGAGTTTCACGGAGTGTGGAATGATCTCCAACACCCGACCTGGGTAGTAGAACATGTTGGAGATTTTCCAGTCATCTGATGATTCTCAGTACCTATACTGTTCTCTTTGAAGTAGAAAGAATAATCAATATAAGTTTAAATATTAGACATGTGTAAGCAGAATGAAGGCTGAAGCCCATGTGAGTGTACAAAGCTGGATCAACATAGAATTGACCATTGGACATGTAAAAAACAGAACGTAAGCAGAATCTGTGTAGATGAGGCAAGGTAAACCAACAAGACGTGTCTGGTCTGGTCTGGGCCATGTCTGATCTTGTGAAGGCTACTGGACACACACATGGGTTTAATCATACATAGACAACATCAGCCTGAACTTGTGAAGACCTTTGGACAGGAACATTAGCTAATCAGTGATAGGCAACAGTAGGAGTATGCATGTCACGCCACCAATAGAATCTATGCCCCAATGTCTGAGCCAATAAGAGAATGGAAACTAAGTAAGACAACAAGATTCATAAAGTGGAGTGACGTTATGTAAGGGTAAGACTGTATAAAAACCAAGCACTAAGAATGAAGAGTCATTTGTTCCATGGAATTGCTCGGCTTCTGTTGCTTTTGTAATAAAGTCTAATTGAATTTACAAGTTCCGGTATCTGAGAAGTATTTGATTCAACATTTTCCACAACAAACACAGAGTGTGGCATGACCTCTAACACCAGACCTGGGTAGCAGAACACAGTGTGTGGAATGATCTTCAACACCAGACCTGGGTAGTAGAACAAAGTGTGTGGAATGATCTCCAACACCAGACCTGGGTAGTAGAACACAGTGTCTGGAATGATCTCCAACACCAGACCTGGGTAGAAGAACACAGAGTGTAGAATGACCTCCAACACCAGACCTGGGTAGTAGAACACAGAGTGTAGAATGATCTCCAACAGCAGACCTGGATAGTAGAACAGTGTAGAATGATCTCCAACACCAGACCTGGGTAATAGAACACAGAGTGTGGAATGCCCAACACCAGACCTACAGTTAAAGTCGGAAGTTTACATACACTTAGGTCTGCAGTCATTAAAACTCGTTTTTTCAACCACTCCATTAATTTATTTTTAAGAAACTATAGTTTTGGCAAGTCGGTTAGGACATTAACTTTATGCATGATACAGGTAATTCTTCCAACAATTGTTTACAGATTATTTCACATTTAATTAAATGTATCACAATTCCACTGTGTCAGAAGTTTACATACACTAAGTTGACTGTGCCTTTAAACAGCTTGGAAAATTCCAGAAGATTATGTAATGTCTTTAGAAGCTTTTGATAGGCTAATTGACATCATTTGAGTCAATTGCAGGTGTACCTGTGGATGTATGTCAAGGCCTACCTTCAAACTCAGTGCCTCCTTGCTTGACATCATGGGGAAATCAAAGAAATCAGCCAAGACCTCATAAAAAAATTGTAGACATCCACAAGTCTGGTTCATCCTTGGGAGCAATTTCCAAAAGCCTGAATGTACCATGTCCATGTACAAAGAATAGTATGCAAGTATAAACACCACGGGAACAAGCAGCCGTCATACATTTCAGGAAGGAGACGCGTTCTGTCTCCTAGAGATGAACGTACTTTGGTGCGAAAAGTGCAAATCAATCCCAGAACAACAGCAAAGGACCTTGAGAAGATGAAAGGCTGCTCAGCAAAGAATAAGCCACTGCTCCAAAACCTCCATGAAAAAGCCAGACTACGGTTTGCAACTGCACATGTGGACAAAGATCATACTTTTTGGAGAAATGTCCTCTTGGTCTGATGAAACAAAAATAGAACTGTTTGGTCATAATGACCATCATTATGTTTGGAGGAAAAAGGGGGAGGCTTGCAAGCCGAAGAACACCATCCCAACCGTGAAGTACGGGGGTGGCAGTATCATGTTGTGGGGGTGCTGTGCTGCAGGAGGGCTGGTGCACTTCACATAATAGATGGCATCATGAGGCAGGAAAATGATGTGGATATATTGAAGCAACATCTCAAGACATCAGTCAGGAAGTTAAAGCTTGGTCGCAAATGGGTCTTCCAAAAGGACAGTGACCCCAAGCATACTTCCAAAGTTGTGGCAAAATGGTTTAAGGACAACAAAGTCAAGGTATTGGAGTGGCCATCACAAAGCCCTGACCTCAATCCTATAGAAAATGTGTGGGCAGAACTGAAAAAGCGTGTGGGAGCAAGGAAGCCTACAAACCTGACTCAGTTACACCAGCTCTGTCAGGAGGAATGGGCCAGAATTCACCCAACTTATTATGGGAAGCTTGTGGAAGGCTACCCGAAACGTTTGACCCAAGTGAAACAATTTAAAGGCAATGCTACCAAATACTAATTGAGTGTATGTAAACTTTTGACCCACTGGGAATGTGATGAAAGAAATAAAAGCTGAAATAAATCATTCTCTCTACTATTATTCTGACATTTCACATTCTTAAAATAAAGTGGTGATCCTAACTGACCTAAGACAGGGAATTTTTACTAGGATTAAATGTCAGGAATTGTGAAAAACCGAATTTAAATGTATTTGGCTAAGGTGTATGTAAACTTCCGACTTCAACTGTATATACATCAAATCACATTTTATTTGTCACATACACATGTTTAGCAGATGTTATTGTGGGTGTAGCAAAATGCTTGTGTTTCTAGCTCCAACAGTCCAGTAATATCTAACAAGTAATATCTAACAATACACACAATATAAAGGAATGGAATTAAGAATATATAAATATTTGGACGAGTGATGTCAGAGCAGCATAGACTAAGATACAGTAGATAGTATAGTATACAGTATATACATATGAGATGAGTAATGCATAGACTAAGATACAGTAGAATAGAATAGAATACAGAATATACATATGAGATGAGTAATACATAGACAGATACAGTAGAATAGGATAGAATACAGTATATACATATGAGATGAGTAATACATAGACTAAGATACAGTAGAATAGGATAGAATACAGTATATACATATGGGATGAGTAATACATAGACTAAGATACAGTAGAATAGGATAGAATGCAGTATATACATATGGGATGAGTAATACATAGACTAAGATACAGTAGAATAGAATAGAATACAGTATATACATATGAGATGAGTAATGCCAGATATGTAAACATGCAGGAGATCCATGAAGGAAAGATAGTGATGGTGCTCAGTGACGTTGTTGCAAATGTTGGGGAATAACCAATCATGATGAGGGATCATCAACTGTGAACGCTTTAGCAAGCTGGAGACAACCATGGAGAATGTGAATGCAGGATACATCAAGCGTTCCAATGGTAAAACTTTTGATTTAGTTACATCAAGTGTTCCAATGGTAAAACGTTTGAGTTAATTTAGTCCTGACACGGCACCAATATGTCGGAGGAAACACCGTTCGTTCACCTGACGACCGAGGTCAGCCTGCAGGCGCCACAAGGAGTCGCTAGAGCGCAATGAGCCAAGTAAAGCCCCCCCCCCCGGCCAAACCCTCCCCTAATCCCAACAACGCTTGGCCAATTGTGTGCCGCCCTATGGGACTCCCGATCACAGCAGGTTGTGGTACAGTCCGGGATCGAACCCGGGTCTGTAGTTACGCCTCTAGCACTGTGATGCAGTACCTTAGACCGCTGCACCACTCAGGTCTATAGTGACACCTCTAACACTGCGATGCAGTACCTTAGATCGCTGTGCCACTCGGGTATAACCTTTTTTTAACCAATTCATGTATGTATTGTTGTATTGATGTATTGTTACACCATATAGGAGCAGTATAGACCTAGTCTGTTCATTATATACATCTACATGATGTATTGTCACGCCATGTAGCAGCAGTATGGAGGTACAGTGGGGGACAAAATTGTTGACACCCTTGATAAAGATGAGATAAACGACTCTATAAAATAAATAATTCAAATACTGAGCTATATTGTATGTAAAAAATAAAGGGAAATTATATTATTTTATACTAATACAATTGCTCAGAGTAAGAGATTTAGTTTAACATGTAATTCTCAAAAGGTAGGGGTCTGAATTATTGGCACCCATGTTTTCAATACTCCAGCACCTTCCCCTTGGGAGGATAATGACACTGGGGTGTTTTATAAGATTAGAGAACACATTGGGTGGGATCTTAGACCATTCCTCCAAACAGAATCTCTCCAGGTCCTTGATTTATTTTGTCTGCGCTTATGGACTGCCCTGTTCAATTCAAACCACAGGTTTTCAATGGAGTTTAAGTCCGAAGACTGAGATGGCCATTGAAAAATGTTGATTTTGTGTCCAATTAACCGTTTCTTCGTGGATGTGTCTTGCTGGAAGATCCACTTATGGCCAAGTTTCAGTCTCCTAGCAGAGAGGTAACCAGGTTATGGGCAAAAATATCCTGGTAGTGGGTAAAGTTTATTTATTTTATTCATACATTTTTGCTCATCTTTATCAAGGGTATCAATAACTAGGTGCTTATTTTGATATCTAGTTATTTGACTGAATCAGAAATACAGATGTGGAGTAGATGTAGAGTTTGTAGAGTTTGTTTTAAATTCTCATAAAAAACATCTGAACAAATCAAACAACACTTGTTGCTCTTTGTACGTGTTGATATAATATTCATATTTAATGGAGAGAGAAAAACGTTTCCCTAAACTGCTTTATAATATTATAATTCAATGAAGAAGAAAAAAAGTTTTCCCTCCTCAACTGCGTTAACTCACTCCAGACAGCAGATGGCGATATGTGTATTTCAGGCGATGTTTATAGTGTGACGTATAATCTAGTGGACGGAACGCTTTTCAACAACTGCAGCCACCTCTGTAGCTTGCTAGCCAACAAAGTCGGAACATTCAAGTTCTTTAGATAATTTCGTGGTTTAATTGCCACTGTGATTTACATATACTGATGTGGAAACAACTAGCTACCCCATTTAATTTAATATTTACAGTGTAAGTCAACTAGCTGGCTGGTTAAGTTAGCACTAGTCTAGTCGCTAATGCTAGCTAGCTGTTATCCCCGACCATGAGTTCACTAAGCTACTCTTCTCCTGTTAAAGAAGAGGTCTGCTGGACGGAGAAAGAAGCTCTGGTGAAAGAGGAGGATGTTACAATACAAAAACAAGTAGAGGGTGAGGCTGTTACCGTGAAAGAAGAAGAGAAAGACGCCTTCAGAGTGAAAGAGGAGGAGGATGTTACTGTGAAAGAAAAGGAGGAAGATGCAGTTTTTGGAGTGGAGGATGAAGTGAAAGAAGATGAAGACGTTTTTGGAATGAAGGATGAGGAGGGCGAGATTACTGTCACATTAGAGGAGAACGAAGAAGAGAAGACTGGAGAACTGATTAACACCAGTAAATACAGTGAGTACTATCTTATAAAACAGGGACATTGATCTGATTAACACCAGTAAATACAGTGAGTACTATCTTATAAAACAGGGACATTGATCTGATTAACACCAGTAAATACAGTGAGTACTATCTTATAAAACAGGGACATTGATCTGATTAACACCAGTAAATACAGTGAGTACTATCTTATAAAACAGGGACACAAACTCTGCAGTTGTTGATCTAATGTGTGATTTTTAAAAGGGCATTCTACACTTGAATATGTTTTTGTACTGTATGAATTGTTCATGACGTCCTCCAGTGATAAAAAAAAAAACGTTTTCTGTTGAAAAGTGATATATAAATACAGTAAAGTATAAACACACTAAAGGGAAACAAATAAATGTTTTGAGCAAAATAGTGTTTTTTTAGACAACTGCAAACTTGAAGGAGTGAGTTTTTATTTTATTTTACCTTTATTTAACTAGGCATGTCAGATAAGAAAAAAATCTTATTTTCAATGACTGCCTAGGAACAGTGGGAACAGTGGGCAGGAACAGTGACAGATTTTTACCTTGTCAGCTCGGGGATTCAATCTTGCAACCTTTCGGTTACAAGTCCAATGCTCTAACCACTAGGCTACCTGCTGCCCCAGGAGTGATGTCATAGTAAGGCATTCAAAGAGTTGGCTTGATGGGAAGTCGTAATGTCATCCAATAGGCGACTGATCTTCATGTGAATATTCATTATTCTTTTTAAAATCCTTCATGTTCTGTCAAGTTGGTTGTTGATCATTGCTAGAAAGCCATTTTCAAGTCTTGCCATAGACTTTCAAGACGATTTAAGTCCAAACTGTAACTAGGCCACTCAGGAACATTCAATGTCATCTTGGTAAGCTCCTCCAGTGTAGATTTGGCCTTGTGGTTTAGGTTATTGTCCTGTTAGTACAGGTTTTTGTATTCAGATCTCTGAAATGCACTCTACCTACGTAACATTTAGTGTCCCCTTATATTACGCTGGGGAAACAGTTTTCATTGGCACAGAAATCCTAAATAATTTCAGAGTCACCTTAACTTAACCTTAACACCCAAATCGATACTGTCATTAACGCAGTTCTTCAATAATTACACATAATTCTTAATACTGTAGCTGTTTAGTTACAGTTACATGTTCAAGTATCATCAGCTGATCTAGGAAATCATTTTCTGAATGACAGTATCATGACAAACATCACAACATGCAACAACAACCAAAGTGCTTCTTCATTCATTACTCATGTAAAGACAGTTATGCTGTGCTCCATGTTGGATCCAACATCCCTAACAAATTGAATTTTATAATGTGTTATTGTCTGCTTTATTTATAGTAGGGTCTCATTAGTCTGTTTGGACACAGAGATACTTAGCTCATAATGTGTAGAGAACTGTTCCTTGATGGATAGGCTATTGTACAACACACAGAGCTATTTTCCTTCATTCAGGACATTTAGAATGACAACACATTACAGAGTAGCCTAGTGGGATTATTCACACAATTGATCAGGTTATGAAATGTCATGACAAAGATATTTTATTGTCCATTATTTATAGTGTCTGTTGTTGTTAGGTGAAGTTATGGATCCTACAGTAGGTCTAT
This sequence comes from Salvelinus alpinus, assembly GCF_045679555.1. NCBI lineage: Eukaryota > Metazoa > Chordata > Actinopteri > Salmoniformes > Salmonidae > Salvelinus > Salvelinus alpinus. Next base: position 40,839,389 of record NC_092115.1, on the reverse strand, counting down.
GTTGTTGTTAGGTGAAGTTATGGGTCCTACAGATCGATAGTTTGCTGTAATATTCAGAATACATTGTAAAAAAAGAAAACTTCTGCATTAAATGGAGGCGTTGCGACAACCATATTTCGTTAGCATTGCCCTCCTGCCGCAATTTTGTTAAACACAGAAAGGGTCCTGTGTTGGAGACCAAAAGTCGTCTGGCACACTGCTTAGGATTTCAACAAGTTTAATAACTTATTTCTAGCCAACAATCATCGATGTTACTACTAATGTGAAAACAAGACCAAATATGATTTGTTGCTCACTTGACTGTATTAAGACAATTGTCAAATAATTGAACAGACTTCAGTTGTTGTACAAGTTCATGGGTATGCTCTGGGCTTTTACCTAAAAAAAACAGTGGATTTCCGCTGTTGTGGGCCTTTAACCATCTGTCTGACTTTGTTGTTCACACAGGAGAGAGAAGTGACTATCGTGGATCCTCTGGAGAGCCTCAACAACATCATGATGCTGACGAGGCAGAGCAGAGTCTGTCCACATCAGAACACCTCAAGAAACACCAGCAGAGACCCACAGGAAAGATATCTATCTGCTGCTCTGACTGTGGGAAAGATTGCAAATCTTCATCAGAACTTAAAATACACCAGCGAGTACACACAGGAGAGAAACCTTACTGCTGCTCTGACTGCGGGAAACTTTTCTCAAGATCAAATTCACTAAAAGTACACCTGAGAATTCACACTGGAGAGAAATCTCATTGCTGCTCTGACTGTGGGAAACGTTGCAAAGATTCATCAGAACTTAAAATACACCAGCGAGTACACACAGGAGAGAAGCCTCACCACTGTTCAGATTGTGGGAAAAGCTTTTCAACATCACAGACTTTGAAGCTGCACCAGAGAACACACACAGGAGAGAAACCTTTTAGCTGTGATCAATGTGGGAAGAGTTTTACTCAGTCAAGCTGCCTGAAATCACACCAGAAAATACACACTGGAGAGAAACCTTATAGCTGTGCTCAATGTGGGAATTGTTTTGTTACATCTAGCAACCTGATATCACACCAAAGAACACACACAGGAGAGAAATCTTATAGCTGTGATCAATGTGGGAAGCGTTTTGGTACATCTCAAAATTTGATGATACACCAGAGAACACATACGGGAGAGAAGCCTTATAGCTGTGATCTATGTGTGAAGAGTTTTACTACATCTAGCCATCTGACTGTACACCAGAGAAGACACACAGGAGAGAAACCTTATAGCTGTGATCAATGTGGGAAGAGTTTTGTTTCATCTGGCCCTCTCGCTAAACACCAGAGAACACACACAGGAAATAAATCTTATAGCTGTGATGAATGTGGGAGGAGTTATACTACATCTAGCAATCTGATTGTGCACCAAAGGACACACACAGGAGAGCAGTCTTTTAGCTGTGATCAATGTGACAAGAGATACTATTATAAAAGATCTCTGACTAAACATCAGAAATTACATGAAGAAGTTGTTTCATGATATCAATGAAATAATGTCACAATGTAGAATGTTTTAACATTATAGTAGGACTATTTTAATAATGTCACAATGTAGAAGCCTAAACGTTTGCCCCCTTATCAATTGATTTCAGCATGATATGGATATTAGCCTCAGGGGAAAATCCAGGCTCTGATTTGAAAGAGTACTATTTATGTGATTTAACAAAAAGTGACTAACAAAAAAAGAGTCGTTAGAGTTGTGTTACACTTACGGCGTTGGTGACCCACTTGAATCAAAATGCAACACTTCAAAATGTAGCTAGCTGTTTTCTACAAGTTGTCCTTTAACCAGTGATGTACACATTATTCCCAGATTCCGTGTGGTCTTTGAGCTGTTAGTTTTAACAGAATGTGCAACCTCATCTCCCTCGGCACATTTGATTTCAACATGATATCGATGAGTGATGACAAATAAGTGTTGTGTTCCTTTGTTTAGCGACCCCTAAATTTAAATGTATCACTCCAAAATGTAGCTGACTGCCTTCTGCAGGTTGTCGTCTAACCAGTGAGGTAAAATATATCTTTATATATATTGTAATATGATTACTATTGTGCAGATGTTTGTGTAGATAGTACATTTTATATTTAGGGTTTCTATATATCACAAACTGTTTCTGCATATTGGTTATTGATTTGAACACGTTAAAACTGTGTTTTGACATTTGGGCTATCCCACCAAAATAGCAAAATGTTGTTGACAAGACGTCCAATATACGTTCGGTTTTAGTTGGAAAGATGTCGTTTTGTCAGTGACTTGAAAACAACTTATTTTCAACGTACTTGCAGCCTATACACATGGACGCAGAATAATAAATTGGCCAATAATCCATTTTATTACGTCACTCCAGTATTTCTTGACAAAATTCAAACGCTAATTGTCTTCAGGGGTGAATTGTACAACTGAATGCGTCTTCCGCATTTAACCCAACCCCTCTGAATCAGAGAGGTGCGTGGCGTTGCCTTAATCGACGTCCACGGCGCGTTAACTGCCTTGCTTAGAACGACAGATTTTTACCTTGTCCACGGCAAGTTAAAACCTCTTAAGGATACTCCCCTTTTTTCAATTTTGACCTAAAATGACCCAAAACTAACTGCCTGTAGCTCAGGCCCTGAATCAAGGATATGCATATTTGTGCTACTATTTGAAAGGAAATACTTTTAACTTTGTCGAAATGTGAAAGGAATATAGGAGAATATAACAGAATAGATCTGGTAAAAGAAAATGCAAAGAAAAAAACAACCGTTCTTTTGTATTTTTTTTGTACCATCTTCTTTTGAAATGCAAGACAAGTTTGAGACTGATCCAATGAACCATTGCATTTCTGTTAAAAAAAGAATAATCAAGACTGCCCAAATGTGCCTAATATGTTTATTAATAACGTTTCATGTTAAAAATTATGCACTCTCCTCAAACAATATCATGGTATTCTTTCACTGTAATAGCTACTGTAAATTGGACATTGCGGTTAGATTAACAAGAGTTTAAGCTTTCTGCCAATATCAGATATGTCTATGTCCTGGGAAATGTTCTTGTTACTTACAACCTCATGCTAATCGCATTAGCCTACGCTAGCTCAACCGTCCCATGGTATGGTGCAGCATGGAATAATAAAAACATGTATCTTTTGTCAGGTTGGATGTTTGAAATATGAGGTGATTTGAGTCGTGCTTCTTCAGTAGTGGCAGGTAGCCTAGTGGTTAGAGCGTTGGGCCAGTAACCGAAAGGTTGCTGGATCGAATCCTGGAGCTGACAAGATAAAAGTCTATCTATTTAAGGGACATTTCTGGTTTTCTTGATGGGGAACGTAACAACAAACAATGTAGTAAAACAATCTTATATTTTGGGTTGGATATTGTATCCAATTGTTAATATTTTAATCAATGTATTTTGGCATTTCCTTAGAATGCTCATTAGTCTTTCAGTTGTTAATCTTCTGTTTTTTATCCTCTTATGTTTGTTGTGGTAAATATTTGTTTATTCCTGTGAAGCCATTGTGTTGCATCCATGTCTGAAATGTGCTGTTTAAATAAAGCTTGATTTGAACATATTGCAAAACAAATTAACCCAATGACCAACCAATCAACGGACTCTTGCTAAACCAATGAACAAATATGTGCAAAAGCAACACGTATCTTGGTCCATCTTAGTATGAAAAACAGTATAAATTCAGTATATCTTCCACTATGTCAAAAGAGTGCATGGTATGTACGTTTAGTTTCACCTTTCAACCAACCCAGTGCATTGTTTTGAAAATGAACAATGTTGAAATCAACAATAAGTCAAAGGATTCAACTACTGAAAACTGAAACAAACAAATGGATCAAACAGATCAATCCCACTTTTCAAGCCTGCTGAAGGTGTGGTGAAGTGGTAAACACCACCCCCGGCTCTACCAAGCATTTCGCTACACTCGCATTAACATCTGCTAACCATGTGTATGTGACAAATAAAATTTGATTTGATTTGATTTTTTACCAGAGGCTTGAGGTGGTCTCCCACAGCTCTGCTTATGTCATGTTCTGTGGCCTTGCTGTTCCATTTCTTGACTCCCCATGCAACACAGAAATAAACACATTTAGTCATATTATATACAAAGCTCAAAGTAATGGATATGGAGCACCTATGGCCTCAGTTACACCTGGCACCTAAATGTGACTTCTGTCATCTGATCACTCCAAGCTGCATTAGGTTCAGATCTACCAGGATGGGCCTTTGACATAGTCTGGACGCAGTCAGGCCACTGAATATGCATAAGCAATGTAAAGAGATGTGGGGAAAAGTACATTCTACACAAATTACCTTCATAATATCAAAGATCAAATGTGTGTGCCTGAGGGAAAATTAACTTTCATATAGCCAAAGGGGCTGAGAAATTGCACCAATATCAGTGGACAATTTGCACTAATGTAAATGAACATGGTTGATAGAACATATTACCTTTTGCTTACGTGATGAACCGCTAAGGGGACATAAATATTTACCATCTAAACCATCTGTGACCTCTCACCTCTCTGGCTGTAGAAGTGTTCTTCCTAACCAGTCCCTCAACAGTTCTCTGACTGGGTCTTCAGAGGAGAGGAAGGCTGAGGAGGGATGGAAGGATGAATTGATCAGTCAGTCAATAACATGTAGAGCTGCTGTCTATGCTGTATGACACAATTACTATTTTAGTAGTTCATTAAAGTAATTAAGACTTTATGACTGCTGAATACCAACTATCAATCACTTAGATCATATATTTTCAGGTAGAGATACATCCTTGGGACGTCCCTAGCCCGTTGAAGTTGACATTTAAAATGGTTAAGGTAGGGTTTAGGGTAGGGATGTCCCAAGGATCCCAGATAGCATTGACCATTGTGCATTCTTTGGTCTCTTTTACGTAGCAGGTGATGGGTTCTGATTTCTGAACTTGAAAATATTAAATATCCTTATTATGTGAAATTGAATGAAACAATAATGTATGTTGATGCTAATATGATGTACAATATGTCATGAAGTTTCTATATGACAACAATAGTGTAAAATGTTTAATATGTCATATACTATTTTTTAACAGTTTCACTAATTAATTTTCATTAACTTAATCAATATGACACACCCCTCACTATTGTCATTGGTTACACTAATTGCACTGTTTGTCTACATAACCTGGTTCAAGTATTCATGACATCACCCTGAGGAAGGCACAGTGATGCCAAAACGTTGGTAAATACCCATTAAATTGCTGGGAGTTTATACATGAAGTGTGCAACTTTATTTTGATAGTTTATAGTTTATTCGCCGTTAGTCAGCAACTCCACACAAACAATTTTTATGGGTGTGCGCCAGCTCATGTTTTTTAAGGGTAGGTAACAACACATCCGCCTTGCTGGGGCCCCTCAAGGGTGCGTGCTCAGCCCCCTCCTGTACTCCCTGTTCACTCATGACTGCACGGCCAGGCACGACTCCAACACCATCATTAAGTTTGCCGATGCCACAAAACTGATCACCAACAACTACGAGACAGCCTATAGGGAGGAGGTCAGAGACCTGGCCGTGTGGTGCTAGGAAAACAACCTTTCCCTCAAAGTGATCAAGACGAAGATGATTGTGGGCTACAGGAAAAAGAGGACCGAGCACGCCCCCATTCTCATCGACGGGGCTGTAGAGGAGCATGTTGAGAGCTTCAAGTTCCTTGGTGTCCACATCACTAACAAACTAGAATGGTCCAAGCACACCAAGCCAGTCGTGAAGTGGGCACGACAAAACCTATTCCCCCCCAGGAGACTGAAAAGATGTAGCATGGGTCCTCAGATCCTCAAAAGGTTCTACAGCTGCACCATCGAGAGCATCCTGACTGGTTGCATCCCGGCCTGGTATGGCAACTGCTCTGCCTCCGACCACAAGGCACTACAGAGGGTAGTGCGTACATCACTTGGGCCAAGCTTCCTGCCATCCAGGACCTCTATACCAGGCGGTGTCAGAGGAAGCCCCCCCCCCCACTCTCTGTTATCATCTATGCATAGTCACTTTAATAACTCTACCTACATGTACATATTACCTCAATTACCTCGACTAACCGGTGCCCCCGCACATTGACTCTGTACTGGTACCGCCTGTATATAGTCTAGATATTGTTATTTAACTTCTGCTCTTTAATTACTGGTTCCTTTTATTTCTTATTCTTATTTGTACTTTTTTTAAACTGTGTTGTTGGTTAGGGGCTTGGAAGTAAACATTTCACTGTAAGATCAAATTCAATTTGGTTTGATAGACCCATTGTACAGAATGAATGACTGACTGCCCAGTTCAACATCAGTTCACCGTCTCACCTCATACTGTAATGGAGCAGCAGCAGCTGACTGCCCAGTTCAACGTCTTATCTCATACTGTATTGGAGCAGCAGCAGCTGACTGCCCAGTTCAACATCAGTTCACCGTCTCACCTCATACTGTATTGGAGCAGCAGCAGCTGACTGCCCAGTTCAACATCAGTTCACCGTCTCATCTCATACTGTATTGGAGCAGGAGCAGCTGACTGCCCAGTTCAACATCAGTTCACCGTCTCACCTCATACAGTATTGGAGCAGCAGCAGCTGACTGCCCAGTTCAACATCAGTTCATACTGTATTGGAGCAGCAGCAGCTGACTGCCCAGTTCAACGTCTCAGTTCACCGACTCACCTCATACTGTATTGGAGCAGCAGCAGCTGACTTGATCTTTGATGCTAATCAGCATGTTTGAATCTGAGAGTAAATAGAGCAGACTACACTCTAAAAATGAAGGGTTCAACTGGAGTTGTTCTCAGATCCCCTAAGAACCGTAGGGTTCTTGGTCAATGAAAAACAGCCCCAAAAGGTTCTTCAAATAACTTGTTAGAAGGTGGGTTCATCGAGGAACCTCCGTTGTTGCTGGACTTCTTCCGGGAACTTCACAATCACAACTGAAAACGCTGGTGGCCAAGTTTGGATGCGACAACAGTTAAAAAGGTTAAGTTGGGTTGATGTTTGGCACTGAATATGTATCGAAATAATTTATATAATAATATAAGATACTAATGAATAACGAAGACAATTATGGTTTTCTGTGTATAGCTTCCATAACGTTACTATAGCTAATTAACGTAAATATTAGAAAGACGGGTTTGACCGTCGGCGTTGTATGAGCTACAGTACAGTACCGTTAGTTAGCTAACGTTATGTCCTAACTAAGCACAACTAGGTTTGGATTATTTCCCTGAACTATATTCTTTCCCATATATTGTATATCGTTTCCATAAAGCCAACATGGCTTTACACTCTAATTAACGTAAGTTTCCAATCTAGAGCAGTTCTCACTTTTGTGTTAATGAACTGGCTAACGTTAACTAACTAACTAAGGACTCTCCATAGCTACTCCAGCAGCTCCAAACATACTCCCAGCAGAACAAAAAATAAACTATAGATCTCTGTGAGGAACTATAGATCTCTGTGAGGAACTATAGATCTCTGTGAGGAACTATAGATCTCTATGTTACTATCCAAACTTCAGATTAACACTCAGTCACACAACTCTCATATCACAGTCACACAACTCTCGTATCACAGTCACACAACTCTCATATCACAGTCACACAACTCTCATATCACAGTCACACAACTATCATATCACAGTCACACAATGCTATTCCCAAACATACCTAATCAATTAGTTGTTTATCAACAATATTTTCCCATTTCTATATCATGGTTAGTTCCTAGGATAATGCAAATCATACATTTACATCTTTCAATACTTCTAAAATGGGGTACATGTTTAAAACAATTACAGGTGCACCTTACTACACTGCTCAAAAAAATTAAGGGAACACTTAAACAACACAATGTAACTCCAAGTCAATCACACTTCTGTGAAATCAAACTGTCCACTTAGGAAGCAACACTGATTGACAATAAATTTCACATGCTGTTGTGCAAATGGAATAGACAACAGATGGAAATTATAGGCAATTAGCAAGACACCACCAATAAAGGAGTGGTTGTGCAGGTGGTGACCACAGACCACTTCTCAGTTCCTATGCTTCCTGGCTGATGTTTTGGTCACTTTTGAATGCTGGCGGTGCTTTCACTCTAGGGGTAGCATGAGACGGAGTCTACAACCCACACAAGTGGTTCAGGTAGTGCAGCTCATCCAGGATGGCACATCAATGCGAGCTGTGGCAAGAAGGTTTGCTGTGTCTGTCAGCGTAGTGTCCAGAGCATGGAGGCGCTACCAGGAGACAGGCCAGTACATCAGGAGACGTGGAGGAGGCCGTAGGAGGGCAACAACCCAGCAGCAGGACCGCTACCTCCGCCTTTGTGCAAGGAGGAGCACTGCCAGAGCCCTGCAAAATGACCTCCAGCAGGCCATAAATGTGCATGTGTCTGCTCAAACGGTCAGAAACAGACTCCATGAGGGTGGTATGAGGGCCCGAGGTCCACAGGTGGGGGTTGTGCTTACAGCCCAACACCGTGCAGGAAGTTTGGCATTTGCCAGAGAACACCAAGATTGGCAAATTTGCCACTGGCGCCCTGTGCTCTTCACAGATGAAAGCAGGTTCACACTGAGCACATGTGACAGACGTGACAGTCTGGAGACGCCGTGGAGAACGTTCTGCTGCCTGCAACATCCTCCAGCATGACCTGTTTGGCGGTGAGTCAGTCATGGTGTGGGGTGGCATTTCTTTGGGGGGCCGCACAGCCCTACATGGGCTCGCCAGAGGTAGCCTGACTGCCATTAGGTACCGAGATGAGATCCTCAGACCCCTTGTGAGACCATATGCTGGTGCGGTTGGCCCTGGGTTCCTCCTAATGCAAGACAATGCTAGACCTCATGTGGCTGGAGTGTGTCAGCAGTTCCTGCAAGAGGAAGGCATTGATGCTATGGACTGGCCCGCCCGTTCCCCAGACCTGAATCCAATTGAGCACATCTGGGACATCATCTCGCTCGCTCCATCCACCAACTCCACGTTGCACCACAGACTGTCCAGGAGTTGGCGGATGCTTTAGTCCAGGTCTGGGAGGAGATCCCTCAGGAGACCATCCGCCACCTCATCAGGAGCATGCCCAGGCGTTGTAGGGAGGGCATACAGGCATGTGGAGGCCACACACACACACTACTGAGCCTCATTTTGACCTTTTTTAAGGACATTACATCAAAGTTGCATCAGCCTGTAGTGTGGTTTTCCACTTTAATTTTGAGTGTGACTCCAAATCCAGACCTCCATTGGTTGATAAATTTGATTTCCATTGATAATTTTTGTGTGATTTTGTTGTCAGCACATTCAACTATGTAAAGAAAAAAGTATTTCATAAGAATATTTCATTCATTCAGATCTAGGATGTGTTATTTTAGTGTTCCCTTTATTTTTTTGCCGTTGAAACTAGCAGAGGATCCATGATAGTCCCGTATCTCTCCTGTGTGAACAACAAAGTCAGACAGATGGTTAAAGGCCAACAACAGCAGAATTCCTCTGTTTGAGGTAAAGGGTGATGCCCAGAGCATACCCATGAAGTAGTACAACAATTGACATCTGTTAAATTTGACAATTAAGAAGGTCAAGATAGCAACAATAGTGATATTTTGTCTTGTTTTCACATTAGTAGTAACATCGATGATTGTAGGCTAGAAATAAGTTATTCAAGTTGTTGAAATCCTAAGCACTGTGCCAGACGACTTTTGGTCTCCAATATAGGCCCCTTTCTGTGTTTGCTCAAATTGCGGCACGAGGGCAAAGCACACGCAATTTGGTTGCAAAAGGAAACCGCTAGTTATGGATGTAGTATATCTGCCTGGAGCAAAAATGGTGAGCAAAGATTTTAGTTTTTCACAATGTATTCTGAATATTACAGCGCAAGATCAGGAGTGCTACTCAAGGAAACTCACATTAAGCTCTGTGTCTATTCACTAATTCACCACCGTGGGGGAAAACTCCCACGGAATTCTCATAGGCTGACAGCAAAAATAGCCTCCATTTCCAGGTTGCTTATAAGGGCATTTCACATTCAATATGGATTATAATTGTAGGCTTGAATCACCTGCTTAATATGTTTGTGTTATTGTCGCAAATCAATTGCTTTATACTTAAACACTTCAACCAGTAAAATGCTCTTTGGCTAGCTTTGCCATCAGCCTGACAATGAGGGTTTAAACTAAGTGTTTAACAAATTGGCCCATAACTTCACCTAACAATAATATAGACCTACTGTAGGACCAATAACTTCACCTAACAACAACATAGACCTACTGTAGGGCCCATAACTTCACCTAACAATAACATAGACCTACTGTACGACCCATAACTTCCCCTAACAACAACATAGACCTACTGTAGGACCCATAACTTCACCTAACAATAACATAGACCTACTGTAGGACCCATAACTTCACCTAACAACAACATAGACCTACTCTAGGACCCATAAATCCACCTAACAACAACATAGACCTACTGTAGGACCCATAACTTCACCTAACAATAACATAGACCTAGGATTATAAATAATCTAATATTTCAGATGAAACATGGAAACTAAAATGTCTTTGTCATGACATTTCATAACCTGATCACCAGATAATTTTGTGAATAATCCCACTAGGCTACTCCTTAATGTGTTGTCATTCTAAATGTCCTGAATAAAGGAAAATAGCTATGTGTGTTGTACAATAGCCTATACACCAAGGAACAGTTCTCTACACATTATGAGCAAAGTATCTCTGTGTCCAAACAGACTAACGAGACCCAACAGTAAATCAAGCAGACAATAACAATATAAACATCCATTTGTTAGGGATGTTGGATCCAACGTGAGGCACAGCATAACTGTCTTTACCAGAGTAATGAATGAAGAAGCACTTTGGCTGTTGTTGCATGTCGTGATGTTTGTCATTTGGTCTGTCATTCAGAAAATGATTTCCTGGATCAGCTGATGATAGGTGAACACGTGACTAACTAAATAGCTTCAGTATTAAGAATGTGTAATTATTGAAGAACCGCGTTAATGACAGTATCCATTTGGGATACGTCAATTTTGCGTCAATGCGTCAATTTTGTCAATTTATTCATTGTCTTTCATTTGAAACACTCCTTTCAATGTTGAGTAAGGAAGCACACCTGATTACGCATATAGAAGTAGGACTAGTCTACCTGGCCTGCACACAAATGTAGGTCTATAAATGTGCCCATTTGGGGATGTCTGATAGTATTTCTGATTGTCTTAACGCTGCACCACTAATGAGTTGTGGAGCTTCTCAAAGCAAATTTCTCTTCACCTCTAACAGCAAGTAAACAAAGTCTAATCAAAATCAATTGCAAATGAGAATAGTTCCTTAAAGTATTTGAAAAATATTTCCAGCTCTCGCCCTTTCGATAACCACTCGGCACGAAAGGGAAAAATGTAATGCGCTGATCCAGTGTAAATGTCATAAAATACCTGATTACTTCTTATCCTTTGCACAAATAGCCTTCAGCTGTGTCTGTCACAAATTCACTGGTGTGGGAAACTGAGCCCAGAATATTTTATACAATGTTTCAAGTTTGTTGTAGACAGGCCATGTGCAGCCAAAGTGATTTCTAGGATATTTATTTTTATCAGGATATTTTCTACCTGCAGAATGCAATGTTTTTATGTGTTGGCTTTGTGTAGGCTATTTTGTACATAGTTGGCAATGGCAATAAAAGTTACTTTTAGATTTGTATAATTTTCATTTAGATTTAGATAGAATGTAGCTTAATCACAGACAATGATTTTGAGATACTATTATAAATTAAATTAAACTGTTCCAGTAAAATGTGAATATAAAAATCATAACTGGCACCAGATCAGTAGAAAAGGTAAGATAAATTGACACTCCAAATGTAGGGTGCTGACTGCTTGTGTAGCCTATTACCGGCAACATCAGAATTTATGAAGGCCGGCAGGAGGAGGTGGTTCAGGATGAGTTTCTTCTCTTCTGGTTGGGCGATATTGATGTAATGGCATGAAAATTAATTGGCTGAATATTATACAATGACTTATCAACAGCTCTATCAATTTGACCCCCACAGGAAATCTACACTGGTCATTCTAGAATATACTATGTAGCCTAGAAACCTGGTTAAACTATCATTATGACATCATGGATGAATTCTAGAATATACTATATAGCCTAGAAACCTGGTTAAACTATCATTATCACATCATGGATGAATTCTAGAATATACTATATATCCTAGAAACCTGGTTAAACTATCATTATGATATCATGGATGAATTCTAGAATATACTATATATCCTAGAAACCTGGTTAAACTATCATTATGACATCATGGATGAATTCTAGAATATACTATATATCCTAGAAACCTGGTTAAACTATCATTATGACATCATGGATTAATTCTAGAATATACTATATAGCCTAGAAACCTGGTTCAACTATCATTATGACCTCATGCATGGCCAGTCCTTGTATTCATAGTGTAGTGAATTCACGGGGTAGCCCTGAGCTTAACTCAAACCTGGGTCCAGTGACTGTCAAGCCAACACCTTATAACTGTTATGCCAAGATGTCTGAACTTCTTGACGAGGTCCATAGGTTTTGCGTTAAGGTTGATACAATAGCTTTCTCTATGAATTTGAGAGTGGTTACATTTCTCCAGCCCCATCCCTCAGCTGTTTATCAAACCAAGTCTCTGGGCAGCCATTTTGTTTCTGTTTAAATACTAGGTTGTCCATTTAAAAAAGCCACACAACAATCAACCAATCTGCAGTTGAAACAATAACAAAGCTGTAATTCCACCACTGTTCTGCTAGTAAGATGATGGATGGGGCTGGAGAAATGTAACTACTCTCAAATTCCTAGACAGACCTATGGATGCAAGGACTGACCATCCATGATATCAACATTATAGTTTTAACCATGTTGAGGCTATACAGTGTTGGTTTACATTGTTTCTAAACCTTGGAGTAAAAAAAGTTTATTTGGGGTTCTGATGGGGTACAACAGTTGAACTAAGCTCATAAGGCATGTGTTATATTCAAGAATCAATGGCAATAAATAAATAATTTAAGAGTCAAAATATGGATGTAGCAATTGCAGATTTCCCTTTTAACACCAAACATCAGTTCAACAACTGCAGAGTTTGTGCCTCTGTATTTAAGACAGTACTTACTATTGTTAATCAGGGCCCGGTTTCTCAAAACCATCTTATGGCTAAGTTCAGCGTTAGAACCATTGGATGCCTTAAGATGCGTTTGGGAAATCAGGCCCATATATCCAGTTTCCTCCTCTTCGTCCTCCTCCTCTTTCACTCCAAAAACTGCATCCTCCTCTTCTTTTACTGTAACATTGTTAAAATATTTGATCAAGGTTTAAGATAAATGATTAAATAATTCTACCCGGAAACTTAACAATTAGGATTAGAGGTTATGTAGCATGGACAAGGGGTAATTAAAAATGATAACCATTGGGTAAGAGAGGAATGTATGTGTGTGCCGAAAGAAAGCAAAGAGACTCCTTAACCTATGTTTGAACCGACCCAGCTATAACTCTGGGGAGATAAGATAAGACAATGAGAGCCCCTCCAGGTTTCCCGTATCTGGGGGGGGCTGGAACTGTCAGCTGATTGGTAATAAACTGTGGTGAGACTTCAGGGGATAATCCAAATATAGTGTGTATGTATGTGTGTAGGTTATGAGAGAAGTATAAAAGGAATGTTTTTGTATATGCACGGGAGAGCTCTCGCCAATAAAATTGTATCTGACTAATTGTGAGATGGGAATTCTGTCTGTTTCATTTAAACCACAACTTTACAACCTCTGGGGTTCAGACCTAAAAAGATAATTGCAATTTATGAACATTAATTACTAAATTACATAACAAACATCCTCCTCCTCTTTCACTCTGAACGTATCTTCAAATCAAATCAAATCAAGTTTATTTTATATAGCCCTTCGTACATCAGCTAATATCTCGAAGTGCTGTACAGAAACCCAGCCTAAAACCCCAAACAGCAAGCAATGCAGGTGTAGAAGCACGGTGGCGAGGAAAAACTCCCTAGAAAGGCCAAAACCTAGGAAGAAACCTAGAGAGGAACCAGACTATGAGGGGTGGCCAGTCCTCTTCTGGCTGTGCCGGGTGGAGATTATAACAGAACATGGCCAAGATGTTCAAAATGTTCATAAATGACAAGCATGGTCAAATAATAATCAGGAATTAAATATCAGTTGGCTTTTCATAGCCGATCATTAAGAGTTGAAAACAGCAGGTCTGGGACAGGTAGGGGTTCCATAACCGCAGGCAGAACAGTTGAAACTGGAACAGCAGCAAGGCCAGGTGGACTGGGGACAGCAAGGAGTCATCATGCCCGGTAGTCCTGACGTATGGTCCTAGGGCTCAGGTCCTCCGAGAGAGAGAAAGAAAGAGAGAAGGAGAGAATTAGAGAGAGCATACTTAAATTCACACAGGACACTGGAAAGGACAGGAGAAGTACTCCAGATATAACCAACTGACCCTAGCCCCCCGACACAAACTACTGCAGCATAAATACTGGAGGCTGAGACAGGAGGGGTCAGGAGACACTGTGGCCCCATCCGATGATACCCCCGGACAGGGCCAAACAGGAAGGATATAACCCCACCCACTTTGCCAAAGCACAGCACCCGCACCACTAGAGGGATATCTTCAACCACCAACTTACAATCCTGAGACAAGGCCGAGTATAGCCCACAAAGATCTTCACCACAGCACAAACCAAGGGGGGGCGCCAACGCAGACAGGAAGATCACGTCAGTAACTCAACCCACTCAAGTGACGCACCCCTCCTAGGGACGGCATGAAAGAGCACCAGTAAGCCAGTGACTCAGCCCCTGTAATAGGGTTAGAGGCAGAGAATCCCAGTGGAGAGAGGTGAACCGGCCAGGCAGAGACAGCCTCTTCTTTAACTGAAACGTCTTTCTCTTCTTTCACTGAAACGTCTTTCTCTTCTTTCACTGAAACGTCTTTCTCTTCTTTCACTGAAACGTCTTTCTCTTCTTTCACTGAAACGTCTTTCTCTTCTTTCACTGAAACGTCTTTCTCTTCTTCTTTCACTGAAACGTCTTTCTCTTCTTTCACTGAAACGTCTTTCTCTTCTTCTTTCACTGAAACGTCTTTCTCTTCTTTCACTGAAACGTCTTTCTCTTCTTCTTTCACTGAAACTGGGTTCGCGCCCAGGCTCTGTCGCAGCCGGCCGCGACCGGGGGGTCCGTGGGGCGACGCACAATTGGCCTAGCGTCGTCCGGGTTAGGGAGGGTTTGGCCGGTAGGGATATCCTTGTCTCATCGCGCTCCAGCGACTCCTGTGGCGGGCCGGGTGCAGTGCGCGCTAACCAAGGGGGGCGGGTGCACGGTGTTTCCTCCGACACATTGGTGTGGCTGGCTTCCGGGTTGGAGGCGCGCTGTGTTAAGAAGCAGTGCGGCTTGGTTGGATTGTGCTTCGGAGGACGCATGACTTTCGACCTTCGTCTCTCCCGAGCCCGTACGGGAGTTGTAGCGATGAGACAAGATAGTAATTACTAGCGATTGGATACCATGAAAATTAGGGAGAAAAGGGGGTAAAAAAAATAAAAAATGTCTTTCTCTTCTTTCACTGAAATGTCTTTCTCTTCTTTCACTGAAACGTCTTTCTCTTCTTCTTTCACTGAAATGTCTTTCTCTTCTTTCACTGAAACGTCTTTCTCTTCTTTCACTGAAACGTCTTTCTCTTCTTTCACTGAAACGTCTTTCTCTTCTTTCACTGAAACGTCTTTCTCTTCTTTCACTGAAACGTCTTTCTCTTCTTTCACTGAAACGTCTTTCTCTTCTTCTTTCACTGAAACGTCTTTCTCTTCTTTCACTGAAACGTCTTTCTCTTCTTCTTTCACTGAAATGTCTTTCTCTTCTTTCACTGAAACGTCTTTCTCTTCTTTCACTGAAACGTCTTTCTCTTCTTCTTTCACTGAAACGTCTTTCTTTTCTTCTTTCACTGAAATGTCTTTCTCTTCTTTCACTGAAACGTCTTTCTCTTCTTTCACTGAAATGTCTTTCTCTTCTTTAACTGAAACGTCTTTCTCTTCTTTAACTGAAACGTATTTCTCTTCTTCTTTCACTGAAACGTCTTTCTCTTCTTCTTTCACTGAAACGTTTTTCTCTTCTTCTTTCACTGAAACGTCTTTCTCTTCTTTCACTGAAATGTCTTTCTCTTCTTTCACTGAAACGTCTTTCTCTTCTTCTTTCACTGAAATGTCTTTCTCTTCTTTAACTGAAACGTCTTTCTCTTCTTTCACTGAAACATCTTTCTCTTCTTCTTTCACTGAAATGTCTTTCTCTTCTTCTTTCACTGAAATGTCTTTCTCTTCTTCTTTCACTGAAACGTCTTTCTCTTCTTCTTTCACTGAAACGTCTTTCTCTTCTTCTTTCACGGTAACAGCCTCACCTTCCACTTGTTTTTGTATTGTAACAGCCTCCTCTTCCTCCTCCTCTTTGACGAGAGCATCTTTCTCCGTCCAGCAGACCCCCTTTTGTTTAGCAGGAGGAGAGTAGCTTAGTGAACTCATTGTCGGAGATGTTAGCTAGCTAGGCTAATGCTAATTTAACCAGTCCGATAGCTGAATTGTAACAACAACACCGTAAATATTAAATTGAATCGGATAACTAACTAGACGATAGAGGTAGTTTTAAAACACAGTGGCTAATATACACTAAAGCGTCTAAAGAGCTTTATTGGTTCAGCTATTTTGTCTAGCAAGCTACCGAGGTGGCTGACTAACGTAAACTCACGGAAACTCGTACATCGCCTTGGTCCGTACAATTGCCCTTATTTTAGCGCCCCAAAACGTAATACTTCCAGATCAACTGTAATGTCAATACCATTGTAAAGCACAATTTCTCCCCTTTCCAACAGAATAAATTACATGACCTAAACGCAGCCCGTTTCTGCATAATTCAAGCAGGCAATGAGCCCCTTCGGGTCTTTTTAAAAATCGCGGGTGGGGAAGAGAAACTAATGCATGAGAGTGAGAAGGAGAGATATTGTGTGGGAAAATAGCTTTTTGTCACTCGATCTGTCCAACTTATCACCTTATCGCCTCTAAAATGTAAATAAAACACTATAAAGAGCTTATATAATGTGTCATTACATACCTATTTGAAGGTTTGTGTCTTAGGGCGGTGCTAAAGTGATCTTAGAAGTGAACAGCGGCTTTGAGAATGATGATCGCATGCAATGAAGACGCAAAAAATGACTAGGTATCCCCCCTTACCCCCGTCACTGTCCATTTCTTGTTTTTAAAGGATGAGAGAAGTGCTACACCTGGTGGAGAGAGATTGTAAGACAGAAATAGTTGCTTTATGCTTGCTGTACGTTACGACATGACACGTCTGGATGTAACGGAGGGTCCGTTTTTTCAACTTTTCTCCAATACTATAGAGCCATTACCATGTCGATCAACGCTTGAATAGAAACCTAGTTCACACCCCCGATTTTGAAGTCAACACAGTCGCTACAGTCCCATTAGTTGTCTTTGTAGCCTCGTTTGAATGTTGCGGTTGCACACTTTTGTACGGAATGGGGTGAGTTTACGTTAACTGTTGTTGCTGTTGAAAGAAGCGTTTCGTCCACTAGATTATGGGTCACACTAAGAGCATAACCTTAAATTCCCACACCGTCATCTGCTGACTGGAGTGGTAACGCAGTTGAGTAAAATGTATATCATAATGTTCAGACAAAAAGTTAAAGGGTAGGAACTTCCTGAATTGGAATTATCCCTCTACACCCTTTACATACGTACCGCACTGGAATTATCCCTCTACACATATAGTGCACTGGAATTGTCCCATTGGCTGGCAGAAACTTGCTGTTTTTTTTATTGGTCCATCAAAGCTGGCTCAGTGATTTTTGTGATTGGTTAGATTTCAGTCACATGTGCATAATGGAGAGGGGTGTCTGATGTCTGCAGGTCAATGCAACTGAGAAATATGATCCTTGTAATTATTCTCTGTGAATATCAGTAGTGGGAATGATTGTGAAATATTTAGTTCATTTCATGAGAACAACATAATAATGTATTGTCATGTTTTGTATTGTCTACAATGAAACATCACTTGGTGATGTTTCATTGTAGAGAACATAACATGACAATACATGGCATCTACAGTGGCAAGAAAAAGTATGTGAACCCTTTGGAATGACCTGGATTTCTGCATAAATTGGTCATCACATTTGATCTGATGTTCATCTAAGTCACAACAACAGACAAACATAGTGTGCTTAAAATAATACCACACACATTGTATTTTTCTTGTTTATATTGAATACATCATTTAAACATTCACAGTGTAGGTTGGAAAAAATATGTGAAACCCTAGGCTAATGACTTCTACAAAAGCTAATTGGAGTCTGGAGTGAGCTAACAAGGAATCCAATCAAGACGAGATTGGAGATGTTAATTAGAGCTGCCTTGCCCTATAAAAAATACTCACAAAATGTGAGTTTGTTATTCACAAGAAGCATTGCCTGATGTGAACCATGCTTCGAACAAAAGAGATCTCAGAAGACTTAAGAATTGTTGACTTGCATGAAGCTGGAAAGGGTTACAAAGGTATCTCTAAAAGCCTTGATGTTCATCAGTCCACGGTAAGACAAATTGTCTATAAATGGATGAAGTTCAGCGCTGTTGCTACTCTCCCTAGGAGTGGCCATACTGCAAAGATGACTGCAAGACCACAGCACAGAATGCTCAATGAGGTTAAGAAGAATCCTAGAGTGTCAGCTAAAGACTTACAGAAATCTCTGGAACATGCTAACATCTCTGTTGACAAGTCTGCGATACGTAAAACACTAAACAAGAATGGTGTTCATGGGAGGACACCACAGAAGAAGCCACTGCTGTCCAAAAAAAACATTGCTGCACGGCTGAAGTTTGCAAAAGTTTACCTGGATGTTCCACAGCGCTACTGGCAAAATATTCTGTGGACAGATTAAACTACAATTGAGTTGTTTGGAAGAAAAACTGAAAAAAAGGCACAGCACACCAACATCAAAACCTCATCCTAAATGTGAAGTATGGTGGAGGGAGCGTCATGGTTTGGGGCTGCTTTTCTGCCTCAGGGCCTGGACAGCTTAAAGAGGAATGTCCAAAATTACTCCGGACTGTTGTGCAGGTCTGATCCGCAACTACAGAAAACGTTTGGTTGAGCTTATTGCTGCCAAAGGAGGGTCAACCAGTTATTAAATCCAAGGGTTCACATACTTTTTCCACCATGCACTGTGAATGTTTACATGGTGTGTTCAATAAAGACATGAAAATGTATAATTGTTTGTATGTTATTAGTTTAAGAAGACTGTTTGTCTGTTGTTGTGACCTAGATGAAGATCAAATTTTATGACCAATTTATGCAGAAATCCAAGTATTTCCAAAGGGTTCACATACTTTTTCTTGACACTATAAGAAGCTGAATATGCTTATGGACAAACAGTTTGAAGGGCACAACTCATGTCATTCTGGTTGAACAGTGAGGGACTAGTTGAGTTTCATATTGGGGCTAAAAAGCTAATGTAATGATGCATTAAGCCATGTATATAATAATATATATATATACAGTACCAGACTAGTTGAGTTTTGTGTAAAGGCCTGTTGGTTAAAAGTTCAGAAATAGTGACACATTATTGATACTCATTCATGGGTGTAAAGGCCTGTTAAGAGTTCAGAAATGTCTGCTTCTGCTTTTTCCATGTGTCCAGAGAGGAACACATTTGGTGTTGTCAGGTTTCTTAGGGAAGTAAAGCTCTTCCTACAGTCAGAGCAGTGGTAAGGTTTGTCTCCTGTGAGTGCTCTCTGGTGATACCAGGCTGTTTGACTGAGCAAAAATCTTCCCACACTGATTACAGCTATAAGGTTTCTCTCCTGTGTGTGTTCTCTGGTGTCATTTAAGGTGTTCTGAGAAAAGCTTTTCCCACATTGCTCACAGCTATATGACTGCTCTCCTGTGTGTGTTCTCTGGTGTGATACCAGGTTGCTTGACTGAGTAAAACACTTACCACAATGATCACAGCTATATGGCTTCTCTCCTGAGTGTGTTCTCTGGTGTGATACCAGGTTGCTTGACTGAGTAAAACGCTTGCCACATTGCTCACAGCTATAAGGCTTCTCTCCTGTGTGTAATCTCTGGTGTGTTTTCAGATTACTTGAATGAGTAAAACTCTTCCCACATTGATTACAGCTATAACGCTTCTCTCCTGTGTACTCGCTGGTGTTTTTTAAGTTCTGATGAAGATTTGAAACGTTTCCCACAATCAGAGCAGCAGTGAGATTTCTTTTTTGTGGGTCTCTGATGGTGTTTCTTGAGGTGTTCTGATCTGGAGAGACTTGTCTCTGCCTCATCAGCTTCATGATGTTGTTGAGGCTCCCCAGAGGATCCACGATGGTCACATCTCTCTCCTGTGTGAATGTCAAAGTCAGACAGTCAATGTAGTGAATGTTTAAATGTTTTTACAAACTTTGACAAATGTCTTCTAAGTCTTGTTTTAGTTTGATTTTGGTCCACCAGCAAGTGTAGCAGGCAGAGGACAGAATATACCAGCCACTGTAGCAGGCAAAGAATATACCAGCCACTGTAGCAGGCAGATGAAAGAAAATACATGCCACTGATTTTTTACCAGGCCAAATATTTTTTTTTGCCATGAATGACTACACCAAAAATCACAACAAGAAAACGAATAAGCAGCTTGGCAATGTTTGTAAAACAAGAAATGTAAGTATGAAGTAATGTGCTGAGTATTTCTGTCTGTAATAAAGCCCAGTTTAGAAAATGCTGTCATACTGCTGTGCTGATAAACATTTACAATACATGTTTAACATTTAACATGTTTAACGATTGGCTGGGCCTGGCTCCCCAGTGGGTGGGCCCATGGCAGCGCACCTGCCCAGTTATGAAATCTATAGATTAGGGCCTAATTTATTTATTTCAATTGACTTCTATGAACTGTAACTCAGTAAAATCTTTTGCATGTTGCGTTTATATTATTGTTCAGTATAGTTAGGAGCTGGGCAATTCCACAGTAACGGAATTACACAAGACTCTGATTTTTCACTTTAAAATGTATGCAAAACAAAAAACATTGCTGCTTTAAAACCACGTTTGTGTACAAATATTAGTATTTACTGGTGTTACTCTGACATACTTCTAAATTATATAATGTACAATCGTATCTTTTCTCCTTTTTCTTTCTACAGAATCCTAAAACTCACTAGCTTCTAGAACTCTCGTCTTCCTAAAACTCACTAGCTTCTAGAACTCTCGTCTTCCTAAAACTCACTAGCTTCTAGAACTCTCCTCTTCCTAAAACTCAATAGCTTCTATTCCACTTGGAACGAGTCCAAACAAAACTCATCTCCAATATGGAAAAAGGTGCAGTCAAAATAAATTGTGATCAAATGTACACCCCTTTGTTTATATGTATTGGCAATAATTCACTTAATGGTGAGGCATGGAATATAATAACTGTATCTTTTGTCAGTCTGAATGTTTGAAATATGAATACGTGATTAGAGCCATGCTTCTTCAGTAGTGGAATAAAGACGATTAGCACTTGAATGTTGTAAAGAAATACTGGAGTGATGTAAGATTGTTAATAAAATTGATTACAGACCAATTTATTATACTGCGTCCATGTGTATAGGCTGCAAGTACATTGAAATTAAGTTGTTTTCAAGTCATTGACAAAACGACCAGAAAATACATATTTTCAACTTTCACTTTCAACTACAACCGAACAGATATTGGATGTCGGGCATAGTCTTATTTTCAATGACATTTTGCTAGATGGGATAGCCCCATTGTAAAAACACAGTTAACATGTTCAAATCAATAACCAATATGCAGAAACAGTTTGTGATATATTCAAAACCTAAACATAACATATGCTATATACACAAACATCTCCCACAATAATCATATCACTTGTATTTTTTTAAACAAGCACCATATAAACTGCACAAGCACCAAAAACGCAGTCGTTTTGACAAGTAGCAATAAATCACGGATATCGATTAGGGGGGAAATCAGTTATACATGCTGTTGAAACTAACAACTAAAACAAAACATGAAAATGGGAGATATATTTTACCTCACTGGTTAGAGGACAACCTGCAGAAGACAGTCGGCTACAATTTGGAGTGATCCATTTAAATGTAGGGGTCGCTAAACAAAGGAACGCAACACTTATTTGTCATCTCTCATCGATATCATGTTGAAATCATTTGTGCCGTGAGGAGGGAGATGAGGTTGCACGTCCTGTTAAAACTAACAGCTCAAAAAACACACGGAATCTGGGAATAATGTGTACATCCCTGGTTAGGGGACAATTTGTGGAAAACAGCGAGCTAAATTTTGATTCAAGTGGGTCGCCAACGTGGTAAGTGTAACACAAGTCTTTTTTTGTTAGTCACTTTTTGTTAAATCACATAAATAGTACTCTTTTCAATTCAGACCCTAGATTTTTCCGTGAGGCTAATATCCATATCATGCTGAAATCAATTAAACAAGGAGCAAACGTTTAGGGTTCTACATTGTGACATTATTAAAATACTCCTTCTACAATGTTAAAACATTCTACATTGTGAGATTTTATTTCATTGATATCGTGAAACAACTCCTTCATGTATGTTTTTTCTGATGTTTGATCAGAGATCTTTTACTAGAGTATCGCTTGTCACATTGATCACAGCTATAAGGCTTCTCTCCTGTGTGTGTCCTCTGGTGTATAGTCAGACTGCTAGACGTAACAAAACTTTTCCCACATTGATCACAGCTATAAGGCTTCTCTCCTGTGTGTGTTCTCCGGTGTGATATCAGGCTGAATGACTGACTAAAAGTCTTCCCACATTGGTTACAGTTATACGGTTTCTCTCCTGTGTGTGTTCTCTGGTGTTTAGTCAGACTGCTAGATGTAACATATCTCTTCCCACATTGATCACAGCTATAAGGTTTCTCTCCTGTGTGTGTTCTCTGGTGTGATTCTAAACATCCTGAAGAAACAAAACTCTTTCCACAGTCAGAGCAGCTTAAAAGTTTCTCTCCTGTGTGTGTTCTCTGGTGTTTAGTCAGACTGCTACATGTAAGATATCTCTTCCCACATTGATCACAGCTATAAGGTTTCTCTCCTGTGTGGATTCTCTGATGAATTGTAATGCCTGCTGAGGAGGTGAATCTCTTCCCACAGTCAGAGCAGCAATGAGATTTCTTCCCTGTGGTTCTCTGCAGGTGTGTCTTGAGGTGTTCTGATCTGGAGAGACTCTTCTCTGCCTCGTCAGCATCATGAGGTTGTTGAGGCTCCCCAGAGGATCCACGATAGTTCCGTCTCTCTCCTGTGTGAACAACAAAGTCAGACAGATTGTTAAAGGCCCACAACAGCAAAATTTCACTGTAAAAGGTGATGCCAACAACGTAGCCATGTTGTACAACAATTGACGTCTGTAATGAATGTTAAAATTATTTGACAATTGTCTTAAGACAGTCAAGTGAGAAAGTCCTATTTTGTCTTGTTTTCACAGTAGAAACATCGATGATTGTAGGCTAGAAGAAAGTTAAAGTTGCTGATATGAGTGCATTTCACACTACTTTTGGATTATAATTATAAGTCTCGCTTGAATGTCCTGTGTGTTACTGTGTTATTGTTGCAAATCAACTGCTTTATACTTAAAAAACACTTCAACCAGTAAACTGCTCTTTCGCTAGCTTTTCCATCAGCCTGAAACTAATGGTTTGTATGCCAAAATGGCCCAAAACTTCACCTAACAACATAGACGGTGTGACCCATAACTTCACCTAACAACAACATAGACCTACTGTAGGACCCATAACTTCACCTAACAATAATATAGACCCATAACACTGGACTATATATAATACAGTAGGACGTTTGTTCCAGAAAAAAAAGAAAATGTTATTGCTTCTTCAAATCAGAACAAGAGTTTTCAGCTTTGTTAAAGAACAAGAAGGCCAGCACACTGTTTACAAAAGCTTTGTTAAATCAGCACAACAGTTTTCAGCTTTGCTAACATAATTGCAAAATGGTTTTCTACTGATCAATTAACCTTTTAAAATGATAAACTTGGAATAGCTAACACAACGAGCCATTGGAATACAGGAGTGATGGTTGCTGATAATGGTCCTCTGTACGCCTATGTAGATATTCCATTATTATCACATTTATAATCATAAAAATTATGAATATGAAACATTTAGGTACATATACAGTTGAAGTCATAAGTTTACATACACCTTAGCCAAATACATTTAAACTCAGTTTTTCACAATTCCTGACATTTAATCCTAGTAAAAATCCCCTGTCTCAGGTCAGTTAGGATCACCACTTTATTTTAAGAATGTGAAATGTCAGAATAATAGTATAGAGAATTATTTCTTTCAGCTTTTATTTCTTTCATCACATTCCTAGTGGGTCAGAAGTTTACATACACTCAATTAGTATTTGGTAGCATTGCCTTTAAATTGTTTAACTTGGGTCAAACATTTCAGGTAGCCTTCCACAAGCTTCCGACAATAAGATGGGTGAATTTTGGCCCATTCCTCCTGACAGAGCTGGTGTAACGGAGTCAGGTTTGTAGGCCTCCTTGCTCGCACACACTTTTTCAGTTCTGCCCACAAATTCTCTATAGGATTGAGGTCATAGCTTTGTGATGGCCCCTCCAATACCTTGACTTTGTTGTCCTTAAGCCATTTTGCCACAACTTTGGAAGTATGCTTGGGTCATTGTCCATTTGGAAGACCCATGTGCAACCAAGCTGTAACTTCCTGACTGTTGTCTTGAAATGTTGCTTCAATATATCCATGCATTTTCCTGCCTCATGATGCCATCTATTTTGTGAAGTGCACCAGTCCCTCCTGCAGCAAAGCACCCACACAACATGATGCTGCCATCCCCATGCTTCACGGTTGGGATGGTGTTCTACATCTCCCCCTTCTTTCTCCAAACATAACAATGGTCATTATGGCCAAACAGTTCTGTTTTTGTTTCATCAGACCAGAGGACATTTCTCCAAAAAGTACGATATTTGTCCCCATGTGCAGTTGCAAACCGTAGTCTGGCTTTTTTTAATGGCGGTTTTGGAGCAGTGGCTTCTTCGTTGCTGAGCGACCTTTCAAGTTACGTCGATATAGGACTCGTTTTACTGTGGATATAGATACTTTTGTACCCGTTTCCTCCAGCATCTTCACAAGGTCCTTTGCTGTTGTTCTGGGATTGATTTGCTCTTTTCGCACCAAAGTACGTTCATCTCTAGGAGACAGAACGCGTCTCCTTCCTGAAATGTATGACGGCTGCTTGGTCCCGTGGTGTTTATACTTGCATACTATTCTTTGTACAGATGGACATGGTACATTCAGGCTTTTGGAAATTGCTCCCAAGGATGAACCAGACTTGTGGAGGTCTACAATCTTTTTTCTGAAGTCTTGACTGATTTCTTTTGATTTTCCCATGATGTCAAGCAAAGAGGCACTGAGTTTGAAGGTAGGCCTTGAAATATATCCAAAGGTACACATCCATTGGACTCAAATTATGTCAATTAGCCTATCAAAAGCTTCTAAAGCCATGACATAATTTTCTGGAATTTTCCAAGCTGTTTAAAGGCACAATCAACTTAGTGTATGTAAACTTCTGATCCACTGGAATTGTGATACAGTGAATTATAAGTGAAATAATCTGTCTGTAAACAATTGTTGGAAAAATTACTTGTGTCATGCACAAAGTAGATGTCCTAACCGACTTGCCAAAACTAAAGTTTGTTAACAAGAACAAGTGTATATAAAATGAACAGACTAGGTCTATACTGCTCCTACATGATGCAACAACACAGTGCATTTGGAAAGTACTCAAACCCTTCACTTTTTCCAAATTTTGTCACGTTACAGCCTTATTCTAAAATTGATTTTAAAAAAATTAAATACTCCATCTACACACAATACCCCATAATGACAACCAAAAACAAGTTTAGATTTTTTTGCTAATTTATTAAAAGAAACTGAAGAATCTACATAAGTATTCAGACGTTTACTACGTACTTTGTTGAAACACCTTCTGGAGTATGACGCTACAAGCTTGGCACACCTGTATTTGGGGAGTTTCTCCCATTCTTCTCTGCAGATCCTCTCAAGCTCTGTCAGGTTGGATGGGGAGCGTCGCTGCACAGCTATTTTCAGGTCTCTGATCGGGTTCAAGTCCGGGCTCTGGCTGGGCCACTCAAGGTTATTCAGAGACTTCTCCCGAAGCAACTCCTGCCTTGTCTTGGCTGTGGGCTTAGGGTCATTGTCCCTTTGGTAGGTGAACCTTCACCCCAGTCTGAGGTCCTGAGCTCTCTGTAGCAGGTTTTCATCAAGGATCTGTCTGCACTCTGTTCATCTTTCCCTCGATCCCGAATAGTCTACCAGTCCCTGCCGCTGAAAAACATCCCCGCAGGATGATGCTGCCACCACCACACTTTACGCCAGGCGAGCCACTTGGCAGTCAGGCCAAAGAGTTCAATCTTGGTTTCTTCAGACCAGAGAATCATGCTTCTCATGGTCTGAGAGTCTTTAGGTGCCTTTTGGCAAACTCCAAGCGGGCTGTCATGTGCCTTTTACTGAGGAGTGGCTTCCGTCTGACCTCTCTACCATAAAGGCCTGATTGGTGGAGTGCTGCAGAGATGATTGTCCTTCTGGAAGGTTCTCACATCTCCACAGAGGAACTCTGGAGCTCAGTCAGAGTGACCATCGGGTTCTTGGTCACCTCCCTGACCAAGGTCCTTCTCCCCCGATTGCTCAGTTTGGCCGGGCGGCCAGCTCTAGGAAGAGTCTTGGTGGTTCCAAACTTCTTCCATTTAAGAATGATGGCGGCCACTGTGTTCTTGGGGACCTTCAATTCTGCAGACATTTTTTGGTACCCTTCCCCAGATCTGTGCCTCGACACAATCCTGTCTCTGAGCTCTACGGTGGCTGCCCTAATAATAATAATAATAATGTAGAACATAAAATCTAACCTTGCTTTCATGTTTATAGGCTGAGCAGAGCTCTATAATAGGGAATGGGAAAGGGAGATACCAAGTCAGTTGTACAACTGAATGCATTCAACTGAAATGGGTCTTCCGCATTTAACCCAACCCCTCTGAATCAGAGTGCCCTCTGAATCAAAATGCCCGGCTTTTCTTCTGTGTGTATTCTCTCATGCCTTTTCAGGGTAGTTAACACGGTCAAACTCTTTCTACACTGGGAACATTGGAAAGGCTTTTCTCCTGTGTGTGTCCTCTCATGAGCTTTTAGGTCCCCTACTCGGGAAAATCTATTTTTACACTGGGAGCAGTGGTAAGGCTTTTCTCCTGTGTGTATTCTCTCATACTCTTTAAGGTGCCCTCTCTGAGTAAAACTGTTTCCACACTGGGAACATTGGAAAGGCTTTTCTCCTGTGTGTGTCCACTCATTCTCCTTCAGACTCCTTGACTGAATAAAACATTCCACAGCGATGAGGCTTTTCTCCTGTATGCGTCCACTCATGCTCCTTCAGGCTTCCTAACTGAATAAAACTCTTTCCACACTGGAAACATTGGAAAGGCTTTTCTCCCGTGTGTGTCCCCTCGTGAGCTTTTAAGTCCCCTGATCCGGAAAATCTCTTTTCACATTGGAAGCAGTGGTATGGCTTTTCTCCTGTGTGTGTCCTCTCATGGCGTTTTAGGTTCCCTAACCAGCGAAAACTATTTTCACAGTGGGAGCAGTGGTGTTGTCTTGCTGTTTTGGGCGTCTCTGGGTCTGGTTCCCCTGAAGGACTCTTCCTGCTGTCATAGTGAGAGTCTGCTCTTTCTCCTGTCAATGACAAACAGCATCTAGTTATACAGAGACCTAAATGAAACCTCCACGTGATAAAACTGTCTTCCTATGAGGTTTAATCTAGACTAGATCCCTCAATAAAAGAGCAAAACTGGTCATCACAGAGTGGCTGTAGTGCTTCGTAGGCTGGGTAAATCCATTTGAATTCAATACATTTGACAGCATCCCTTTTGATTTAAAAAAAAAAAGCTTTCCTTACATGTTTGCATATGGAAGAAGTGGTAAAAAAGTGACTTTTTGTAACTGAATGCAAAAACATTCATGAGATATACAGTATTAGTCAAAGTTTGGACACACTTAGTCATTCATGGGTTTTTCTTTATTTTTACTATTTTCTACATTGTAGAATAATAGTGAAGACATGACAACTATGAAATAACACATATGGAATCATGTAGTAACCAAAAAAGTGGTAAACAAATCAAAATATATTTTAGATTCTTCAAAGTAGCCACCCTTTGCCTTGATGACAGCTTTGAACACTCTTGGCAGTGTCTCAACCAGCTTTACCTGGAATGCTTTTCCAACAGTCTTGAAGGAGTTCCCACATATGCTGAGCACTTGTTGGCTGCTTTTCCTTCACTCTGTGGTCCAACTCATCCCAAATCCTTTCAATTGGGTTGACGTCAGGTGAATGTGGAGGCCAGGTCATCTGATGCAGCACTCCATCACTCTCCTTTTTGGTCAAATAGCCCTTACACAGCCTGGGGGTGTGTGGGGTCATTGTCCTGTTGAAAAACAAATGATAGTCCCACTAAGCGCAAACCAGATGGGATGGCGTATCGCTTCAGAATGCTGTGGTAGCCAGACAGGTGTGTGCCTTTCCAAATCATGTCCAATCAATTGAATTTACCACAGGTGGACTCCAATCAAGTTGTAGAAACATCTCAACGATGATCAACGGAAACAGTATGCACCTGAGGTCAATTTCAAGTCTCATAGCAAACGGTCTGAATACTTGTAAATTAAGGTATCTGTTTTTTCTTTTTAATAAATGTGACATGTTTTCTACAAACCTATTTTAGCTTTTTCATTATGAGGTGTTGTGTGTACAGTCGTGGCCAAAAGTTTTGATAATGACACAAATTTTAATTTTCAAAGTCTGCTGCCTCAGTTTGTATGATGGCAATTTGCATATACTCCAGAATGTTATGAAGAGTGATCAGATGAATTGCAATTAATTGCAAAGTCCCTCTTTGCCATGCAAATGAACTGAATCCCCCAAAAACATTTCCACTACATTTCAGCCCTGCCACAAAAGGACCAGCTGACATGTCAGTGATTCTCTCGTTAACACAGGTGTGAGTGTTGATGAGGACAAGGCTGGAGATCACTCTGTCATGCTGATTGAGTTCGAATAACAGACTGGAAGCTTCAAAACGAGGGTGGTGCTTGGAATCATTGTTCTTCCTCTGTCACTCATGGTTACCTGCAAGGAAACACGTGCCGTCATCATTGCTTTGCACAAAAAGGGCTTCACAGGCAAGGATATTGCTGCCAGTAAGATTGCACCTAAATCAACCATTTATCGGATCATCAAGAACTTCAAGGAGAGCTGTTCAATTGTTGTGAAGAAAGCTTCAGGGCGCCCAAGAAAGTCCAGCAAGCGCCAGGACCGTCTCCTAAAGTTGATTCAGCTGCGGGATCGGGGCACCACCAGTACAGAGCTTGCTCAGGAATGGCAGCAGGCAGGTGTGAGTGCATCTGCACGCACAGCGAGGCGAAGACTTTTGGAGGATGGCCTGGTGTCAAGAAGGGCAGTAAAGAACCAACTTCTCTCCAGGAAAAACATCAGGGACAGACTGATATTCTGCAAAAGGTACAGGGATGGGACTGCTGAGGACTGGGGTAAAGTAATTTTCTCTGATGAATCCCCTTTCCGATTGTTTGGGGCATCCGGAAAAAAGCTTGTCCGGAGAAGACAAGGTGAGCGCTACCATCAGTCCTGTGTCATGCCAACAGTAAAGCATCCTGAGACCATTCATGTGTGGGGTTGCTTCTCAGCCAAGGGAGTGGGCTCACTCACAATTTTGCCTAAGAACACAGCCATGAATAAAGAATGGTACCAACACATCCTCCGAGAGCAACTTCTCCCAACCATCCAGGAACAGTTTGGTGACGAACAATGCCTTTTCCAGCATGATGGAGCACCTTGCCATAAGGCAAAAGTGATAACCAAGTGGCTCGGGAAACAAAACATTGATATTTTGGGTCCATGCCCAGGAAACTCCCCAGACCTTAATCCCATTGAGAACTTGTGGTCAATCCTCAAGAGGCAGGTGGACAAACAAAAACCCACAAATTCTGACAAACTCCAAGCATTGATTATGCAAGAATCGGCTGCCATCAGTCAGGATGTGGCCCAGAAGTTAATTGACAGCATGCCAGGGCGGATTGCAGAGGTCTTGAAAAAGAAGGGTCAACACTGGAAATATTGACTCTTTTCATAAACTTCATGTAATTGTCAATAAAAGCCTTTGACACTTATGAAATGCTTGTAATTATACTTCAGTATTCCATAACATCTGACAAAAATATCTAAAGACACTGAAGCAGCAAACTTTGTGGAAATTAATATTTGTGTCATTCTCAAAACTTTTGGCCACGATTGTAGATTGATTAGGATTGTTATTTATTTAATCCATAGTAGAATAAGGCTGTAACTTAACAAAATGTGGAAAGACTTTAGTGACATAAATAAGGGGTTAAAGACATGTAAAAAATATAGATATTATTTTATTTTATATATATCTCAGATACAGGACAGACACTTCAGAACAAACTTCCTTTAGATTTTTTTGGGGAAACAATGTTACTATGGTTACTGTTGTTCCATGTTGTGAATGTTATCCAATGTGTTACTATGGTTACTGTTGTTCCATGTTGTGAATGTTATCCAATGTGTTACTATGGTTACTGTTGTTCCATGTGTTTCTACAGTACTATACTGGGAAAGCCCTTCATGTTGGAGGGTGTTTCTACAGTACTATACTGGGGAAGCCCTTCATGTTGGAGGGTGTTTTGCCTTTGACACTCCAGCAACTGTTTCCAGTGTGTTAGTAGGGGGTCTCATTCATATTGGGAAATGATTTGGCTGGAGGGAAGGTTGTGCCAAATCCTGTCGTTTGTAAGGAACTCAGAATTGAGGAACCTGATGGGTTATCAGAAAAGTACCCTACAGTGTTCCCAGCATGTGCCGTTACACGTGCTCTGTCTAAGAGAGTCACCGGGAGCAAGTCTAGTGTTGAGGATGTCAGCGATCCCACCATGGTCGATCTGTCTGAGACGTTTATGGGTGATCCTGATTTTGGTAAACCTCCTGAGTTGACCTCTCCTTTGAAAACCCCAAAGGTGAGAGTTTGTAGAACCTCTGAATGAAGAGAGGATCCCTACAGTTGACACTTGGATGTCTAGGAAGCAGTAGCTTGCTGATCAGAGTAAAGATGTTTCTAGGAAGCAGTAGATTGATGAACAGAGTAAAGATGTTTCTAGGAAGCAGTAGATTGATGAACAGAGTAAAGATGTTTCTAGGAAGCAGTAGCTTGCTGAACAGAGTAAAGATGTTTCTAGGAAGCAGCTGATTGATGAACAGAGTAAAGATGTTTCTAGGAAGCAGTAGCTTGCTGAACAGAGTAAAGATGTTTCTAGGAAGCAGTAGATTGATGAACAGAGTAAAGATGTTTCTAGGAAGCAGTAGATTGATGAACAGAGTAAAGATGTTTCTAGGAAGCAGTAGCTTGCTGAACAGAGTAAAGATGTTTCTAGGAAGCAGTAGATTGATGAACAGAGTAAAGATGTTTCTAGGAAGCAGTAGCTTGCTGAACAGAGTAAAGATGTTTCTAGGAAGCAGCTGATTGATGAACAGAGTAAAGATGTTTCTAGGAAGCAGTAGCTTGCTGAACAGAGTAAAGATGTTTCTAGGAAGCAGTAGATTGATGAACAGAGTAAAGATGTTTCTAGGAAGCAGTAGATTGATGAACAGAGTAAAGATGTTTCTAGGAAGCAGTAGCTTGCTGAACAGAGTAAAGATGTTTCTAGGAAGCAGCTGATTGATGAACAGAGTAAAGATGTTTCTAGGAAGCAGCTGATTGATGAACAGAGTAAAGATGTTTCTAGGAAGCAGCAGCTTGCTGAACAGAGTAAAGATGTTTCTAGGAAACAACTGATTGATGAACAGAGTAAAGATGTTTCTCGGAAGCAGCATATTGCTGAACAGAGTAAAGATGTTTCTCGGAAGCAGCAGATTGCTGAACAGAGTAAAGATGTTTCCCTCTCCCCTCTTTTTGCTGAGATACATCCAGAAGAGGAGTTTAATTAAGTTTGTGTGGGTAATTTTATATGCTCTCGTTGGCTGGCCCTCACTACATAATCGCCATCAAACCCACTGGCTCCAGGTCATCCATAAGTCTTTGCTAGGTAAAGTCCTGCCGTATCTCAGCTCACTGGTCACCATAGCAACACCCACCCGTAGCACGCGCTCCAGCAGGTATATTTCACTGGTCATACCCAAAGCCAACACTTACTTTGGCCGCCTTTATTTCCAGTTCTCTGTTGCCAATGACTGGAACGAATTTCAAAAATCACTGAAGCTGGAGTCATATCTCCCTCACTAACTTTAAGTATCAGCTGTCTGAGCAGCTTACCGATCACTGCACCTGCACACAGCCAATCTGTAAATAGCACACCCAACCTCCTCATCCCCTTATTGTTATTTATCCTCTTGCTCTTTTGCACCCAAGTATCTCTACTTGCACATCATCATCTGCACATCTATCACTCCAGTGTTAATGCTAAATTGTAATTATTTTGCCTCTATGGCCTATTTATTGCTACCTCCCTACATTTGCACACACTGTACATAGATTTCTTTATTTTATTTTTATTTTGTGTGTAACTCTGTGTTGTTGTTTTTGTCGCACTGCTTTGCTTTATCTTGGCCAGGTCGCAGTTGTAAATTACAACTTGTTCTCAACTGGCCTACCTGGTTAAATAAAGGTTAAAAAAAAAAATACTCTAATTAATACATGCATTAACAGAAATGAATGTAACCAAATGACAGGAATTAACGGTACATTTACTACTGGTGACATTTGTAACGGGGAATTGATATAATAAACTCAATCTAAGGGCAATCAATTCAAATCAAGTTTATTTTATATAGCCCTTCGTACATCAGCTAATATCTCGAAGTGCTGTACAGAAACCCAGCCTAAAACCCCAAACAGCAAGCAATGCAGGTGTAGAAGCACGGTGGCTAGGAACAACTCCCTAGAAAGGCCAAATCGTAGGAAGAAACCTAGAGAGGAACCAGGCTATGAGGGGTGGCCAGTCCTCTTCTGGCTGTGCCGGGTGGAGAATATAACAGAACATGGCCAAGAATTCACACAATGAAACAATTCACACAATGAAACAATGAAGGAGCAAGAATTGGTGGAAGCCAGCGGAGGACATTCTGAAGAGAGACTCACCTATATCTTCACCACACAACCCCCCCCTTCTTGTCTCAACATTTTAAATAATACTCAAGATACATTATCTTCACACATATTTGAGATGCTTTTCACTGACAGCCGAACCTCAATAATCAGTGAAGCCTATTGCCACACACACTGCCCAAATAAGCTTGTAGGCTTATGCCTGTGGTTTGAAACCATACACAGGTCTTTTTTTAAAGAAGCTAATGATCCCTGATTCCTCTGTGGCAACGTCATGCTTTCTGGTAAAGTATTTATTTCTTTATAGACAGGAGTAATTATACAATTTGGGCAAATTTATTTCAATTTATTTACTTGTTGGACCCACCACTATGTAATTTCTCTCCTGTTCTACTGGACCCACCACTATGCCATTTCTCTCCTGTTCTATTAGACCCACCACTATGCCATTTCTCTCCTGTTCTATTAGACCCACCACTATGCCATTTCTCTCCTGTTCTACTAGACCCACCACTATGCCATTTCTCTCCTGTTCTACTGGACCCACCACTATGCCATTTCTCTCCCGTTCTACTGTACCCACCACTATGCCATTTCTCTCCTGTTCTACTGGACCCACCACTATGCCATTTCTCTCCTGTTCTATTGGACCCACCACTATGCCATTTCTCTCCTGTTCTACTGGACCCACCACTATGCCATTTCTCTCCTGTTCTACTGGACCCACCACTATGCCATTTCTCTCCTGCTCTATTAGACCCACCACTATGCCATTTCTCTCCTGTTCTATTAGACCCACCACTATGCCATTTCTCTCCTGTTCTATTAGACCCACCACTATGTCATTTCTATCCTGTTCTATTAGACCCACCACTGTCATTTCTCTCCTGTTCTACTGAACCCACCACTATGCCATTTCTCTCCTGTTCTATTAGACCCACCACTATGCCATTTCTCTCCTGTTCTACTGGACCCACCACTATGCCATTTCTCTCCTGTTCTACTGAACCCACCACTATGCCATTTCTCTCCTGTTCTATTAGACCCACCACTATGCCATTTCTCTCCTGTTCTATTAGACCCACCACTATGCCATTTCTCTCCTGTTCTACTGGACCCACCACTATGCCATTTCTCTCCTGTTCTATTAGACCCACCACTATGCCATTTCTCCCCTGTTCTATTAGACCCACCACTATGCCATTTCTCTCCTGTTCTATTAGACCCACCACTATGTCATTTCTCTCCTGTTCTACTGAACCCACCACTATGCCATTTCTCTCCTGTTCTATTAGACCCACCACTATGCCATTTCTCTCCTGTTCTATTAGACCCACCACTATGCCATTTCTCTCCTGTTCTACTGGACCCACCACTATGCCATTTCTCTCCTGTTCTACTGGACCCACCACTATGCCATTTCTCTCCTGTTCTATTAGACCCACCACTATGCCATTTCTCCCCTGTTCTATTAGACCCACCACTATGCCATTTCTCTCCTGTTCTATTAGACCCACCACTATGTCATTTCTATCCTGTTCTATTAGACCCACCACTGTCATTTCTCTCCTGTTCTACTGAACCCACCACTATGCCATTTCTCTCCTGTTCTATTAGACCCACCACTATGCCATTTCTCTCCTGTTCTATTGGACCCACCACTATGCCATTTCTCTCCTGTTCTATTGGACCCACCACTATGTAATTTCTCTCCTGTTCTATTGGTTTTCATATCAACTTTATTCCGTTGTACAGAAACGAAAGGCACAAACTGCTTCATTACAGGAGTTCCACGTTCTGTTCAGATCCATTACCCTCATCTAAATGTGATTTCTGTCATTCTGAGCACCGTGTGTGAACAACCCTAATGGGTTATGCACCCAAGATGTGTCTAGTAAAGTTCTCAAAAGGCCAGTAAATTAAAATCTTCCCCGTCACGGAAACCCTGGTAGCATTATAATGGGCGTTACTGAGCGAGATCAGTGACATCACCCAAACTGGCTGTAGATCTCAATCTGATGTGGACAGGAAGCTACTAAAATGTAGTAAATAAAACATCTAAATATCTTAAATTAATATTTTAAAGAAATCAAAAGAATATGTGTAGAGCGGACGAAAAAGGAGGGGATCCCACAGTAGTTGTCAGCAGATAGACCCTTCTCAAATATATATGTTAAGTCACTTTTTGGAAACGTAACGGAGAAAACAAGGGGTAGCTTGTTCTCTACGTCGTCTGATTCTAGACATATCAGTCATCATCCTAGGGCCCTCCATCGAAGAGGTATTGACGAGAGAACTCCGAATATTCAAAGTTAAAAACAAATTGAAGGCGGTACTTACTGGTGTTAATCAGATCTCCTATCTCCTCCTCTTCATCTTCCAATGTGACAGTAATCTCTCCTTCCTTCTTCACTCCAAAAACGACATCCTCCTCTTTATCTTCCTCCTCTTCTTTCACAATAACATACTCCTCCTCCTCCTCTTTCACTCTGAACGTGTCTTCCTCTTCTTTCACTGAAACAGCCTCTACTTCTTGTTTAACTGTGACATCCTCCTCTTCCTTCTCCTCTTTCACGACAATGTTCAGCCCCAGAGCTTCTTTCTCCGTCCAGCAGACCCCCTCTTCTTTAACAGGAGGGGAGTAGTTTAGGGAGCTCATGGTCAAGGATGTTAGCTAGCTAGCTATCATTAGCGACTAGGCTAGTGCTAACTTAACCAGCCAGCTACTATAGCTGACTAATAAAAACAACGTAAGTATGAAATGAAATAGGTTAACAAGTAGATACGACAGAAGTGTGTTTAAAATACAATAGCTAATATAGACCAAAAGCGTATAAATAGCTTGAATCTTTCCGCTATGTTGGCTAGCAAGCTACCGAGGTGGTTGACGAGATGTTTATGAAGAACCGTCCACTAGATAATACGTCACTCTAGCAGCATGGCCTGAAAGACGCACATCGCCGTCTGCTGACTGGAGTGGGAAACGCAGTTAAGATGGGAAACGCAGTTTTAAATGGATTTAATTAAATAATAGTATTATATTGAGACATACAAAGACAGGAATGTGTTGATTGATTAGTGCGAATAAATTTTTTTTACAACAGCATATTTAAGTCTGTTTCATTAAGTCATACTACATCTAAATAAGTAGCGAGCTACTGTAGGTCTATACTGCTCCTACGTGGTGTAACAATACATCATGTAGATGTATATAATGAACAGACTAGGTCTATACTGCTCCTACATGGTGTAACAATACATCATGTAGCTGTATATAATGAACAGACTAGGTCTATACTGCTCCTACATGGTGTAACAATACATCATGTAGATGTATACTACCGTAGAAAAGTTTGGGGTTCACTTAGAAATGTCCTTGCTTTTGAAAGAAAATCAAATTTTTCGTCCATTAAAATAACACCAAATTGATCAGAAATACAGTGTAGACATTGTTAACGTTGACTATTGTTAAATTACTATTATAGCTGGAAACGACAGATTTTTTATGAAATATCTACATAGGCGTACAGAGGCCCATTATCAGCAACCATCACTCCTGTGTTCCAATGGCACATTGTGTTAGCTAATCAAAGATAATAATTTTAAAAGTCTAATTGAGCATTAGAAAACCCTTTTGCAATTATGTTACCACAGCTGAAAACTGTTGTGCTGATTTAACAAAGCTTTTTTAAACAGTGTGTGGGCCTTCTTGTTCTTTAACAAAGCTTTTATAAACAGTGTTTTTGCATAACAATCAGGCAGTAGAACAACAATAATCATCACCCTCTTGACCAATCTTCCCTCCCCTTAACATTGGGTTTGATTCAGATCCTGTCAGTGTGCCAGGTGGACATTGGGTTTGACTCAGACCCTGCCAGTGTGCCAGGTGTACATTGGGTTTGATTCAGACCCTGTCAGTGTGCCAGGTGTACATTGGGTTTGATTCAGACCCTGTCAGTGTGCCAGGTGGACATTGGGTTTGATTCAGACCCTGACAGTGTGCCAGGTGGACATTGGGTTTGATTCAGACCCTGTCAGTGTGCCAGGTAGACATTGGGTTTGATTCAATGACCCAATGACTGACCAATCAACAGACTCTTGCTAAACCAATGAACAAATATGTGCCAAAGCAACACATATCTTGGTCCATGTTAGTATGAAAAACAGTATCAATCCCACATTTCCAGCCTGCTGAAGGCGTGGTGGAGTGGTAAACACCACCCCCGGCTCTACCAGGGGCTTGAGGTGGTCTCCCACAGCTCTGCTTATATCATGTTCTGTGGCCTTGCCGTACCATTTCTTGACTGCCCCTGCAACACAGAAACACATTTCTTTTTGACCTCTGTCATTTGACCTCTGTCATTGCCAACAAAGGGTATATAACAAAGTATTGAGATAAACTTTTGTTATTGAACAAATACTTATTTTCCACAATAATTTGCAAATAAATTCATTAAAAATCCTACAATGTGATTTTCTGGATTTTCTTTTCTCATTTTGTCTGTCAAAGTTGAAGTGTACCTATGATGAAAATTACAGGCCTCTCTCATCTTTTTAAGTGGGAGAACTTGCACAATTGGTGGCTGACTAAATACCTTTTTGCCCCACTGTAGCTTACTGACAGACCAATGAGGTAAGATCCCATGTAAACATAGCTTACTGACAGATCAATGAGGTCAGATCCCAATACCCATGTAATCATAGCTTACTGACAGATCAATGAGGTCAGATCCCAATACCCATGTAAACATAGCTTACTGACAGATCAATGAGGTCAGATCCCAATACCCATGTAATCATAGCTTACTGACAGATCAATGAGGTCAGATCCCAATACTCATGTAAACATAGCTTACTGACAGATCAATGAGGTCAGATCCCATGTAAACATAGCTTACTGACAGATCAATGAGG
Source organism: Salvelinus alpinus (assembly GCF_045679555.1). Taxonomy (NCBI): domain Eukaryota; kingdom Metazoa; phylum Chordata; class Actinopteri; order Salmoniformes; family Salmonidae; genus Salvelinus; species Salvelinus alpinus. The sequence continues at coordinate 40,801,146 of NC_092115.1, read as the reverse complement.
TCAGATCCCATGTAAACATAGTTTACTGACAGATCAATGAGGTCAGATCCCATGTAAACATAGCTTACTGACAGATCAATGAGGTAAGATCCCAATACCCATGTATTGCGAACAGGTCGATTGTAGCGGTAGTCGTTTCGATGGTGACGTACTTTACAGTTATTTCGATGGTTATTGGTTAGTGGTTATTGGAGTCGTGGTTTCCTGGAAGAAACCGTTGTTGTGCATCATCTTTCAACGCTCCAATACCTGATAATGACCAAACCTGTATCGGCTATTTGGGAATTAAACTTCAATTAACCTGAAAGCATTGCTTCATAGTAGAAACATCTGTTAGGTTGGTAAAATGTGGAAAGACCCACCTCATTGGTTAATATTCCCTGTAGTAGAAACATCTGTTGGGTTGGTAGAATGTGGAAAGTCCCACCTCATTGGTTAATATTCACTGTAGTAGAAACATCTGTTGGGTTGGTAGAATGTGGAAAGACCCACCTCATTGGTTAATATTCCCTGTAGTAGAAACATCTGTTGGGTTGCTTTATGCGTGCTGTACGTTACGGCATGACACGTCACGATGTAACGGAGGGTTCGTTTTTTCAACTTTTCTCCAATACTATAGAGCCATTACCATGTCGATCAACACTTGAATAGAAATGTAGTTCACGCCCCAGATTTTGAAGTCAACACAGTCGCTATAGTCCCATTAGTTTTCTTTGCAGCCTCGTTTGAATGTCGCGGTTGCGCACATTTGTACGGAATGGGGTGAATTTACGTTCGTTTCCCCATTTAATGTCATATTTCCGCTTAGTCAGGTAATGATAGCTGGCTTGATAAATTAGCCTATTTACATTTACATTTAAGTCATTTAGCAGACGCTCTTATCCAGAGCGACTTACAAGTTGGTGCATTCACCTTATGATGTCCAGTGGAACAACCACTTTACAATAGTGCATCTAACTCTAAGGGGGGGGGGTTAGAAGGATTACTTTATCCTATCCTAGGTATTCCTTAAAGAGGTGGGGTTTCAGGTGTCTCCGGAAGGTGGTGATTGATTCCGCTGACCTGGCGTCGTGGGGGAGTTTGTTCCACCATTGGGGTGCCAGAGCAGCGAACAGTTTTGACTGGGCTGAGCGGGAGCTGTACTTCCTCAGAGGTAGGGAGGCGAGCAGGCCAGAGGTGGATGAACGCAGTGCCCTTGTTTGGGTGTAGGGCCTGATCAGAGCCTGAAGGTACGGAGGTGCCGTTCCCCTCACAGCTCCGTAGGCAAGCACCATGGTCTTGTAGCGGATGCGAGCTTCAACTGGAAGCCAGTGGAGAGAGCGGAGGAGCGGGGTGACGTGAGAGAACTTGGGAAGGTTGAACACCAGACGGGCTGCGGCGTTCTGGATGAGTTGTAGGGGTTTAATCGCACAGGCAGGGAGCCCAGCCAACAGCGAGTTGCAGTAATCCAGACGGGAGATGACAAGTGCCTGGATTAGGACCTGCGCCGCTTCCTGTGTGAGGCAGGGTCGTACTCTGCGAATGTTGTAGAGCATGAACCTACAGGAACGGGTCACCGCCTTGATGTTGGTTGAGAACGACAGGGTGTTGTCCAGGATCACGCCAAGGTTCTTAGCGCTCTGGGAGGAGGACACAATGGAGTTGTCAACCGTGATGGCAAGATCATGGAATGGGCAGTCCTTCCCCGGGAGGAAGAGCAGCTCCGTCTTGCCGAGGTTCAGCTTGAGGTGGTGATCCGTCATCCACACTGATATGTCTGCCAGACATGCAGAGATGCGATTCGCCACCTGGTTATCAGAAGGGGGAAAGGAGAAGATTAATTGTGTGTCGTCTGCATAGCAATGATAGGAGAGACCATGTGAGGATATGACAGAGCCAAGTGACTTGGTGTATAGCGAGAATAGGAGAGGGCCTAGAACAGAGCCCTGGGGGACACCAGTGGTGAGAGCACGTGGTGCGGAGACAGATTCTCGCCACGCCACCTGGTAGGAGCGACCTGTCAGGTAGGACGCAATCCAAGCGTGGGCCGCGCCGGAGATGCCCAACTCGGAGAGGGTGGAGAGGAGGATCTGATGGTTCACAGTATCAAAGGCAGCCGATAGGTCTAGAAGGATGAGAGCAGAGGAGAGAGAGTTAGCTTTAGCAGTGCGGAGCGCCTCCGTGACACAGAGAAGAGCAGTCTCAGTTGAATGACTAGTCTTGAAACCTGACTGATTTGGATCAAGAAGGTCATTCTGAGAGAGATAGCAGGAGAGCTGGCCAAGGACGGCACGTTCAAGAGTTTTGGAGAGAAATGAAAGAAGGGATACTGGTCTGTAGTTGTTGACATCAGAGGGATCGAGTGTAGGTTTTTTCAGAAGGGGTGCAACTCTCGCTCTCTTGAAGGCGGAAGGGACGTAGCCAGCGGTCAAGGATGAGTTGATGAGCGAGGTGAGGTAAGGGAGAAGGTCTCCGGAAATGGTCTGGAGAAGAGAGGAGGGGATAGGGTCAAGCGGGCAGGTTGTTGGGCGGCCGGCCGTCACAAGACGCGAGATTTCATCTGGAGAGAGAGGGGAGAAAGAGGTCAAAGCACAGGGTAGGACAGTGTGAGCAGAACCAGCAGTGTCGTTTGACTTAGCAAACGAGGATCGGATGTCGTCGACCTTCTTTTCAAAATGGTTGACGAAGTCATCCGCAGAGAGGGAGGAGGGGGGGGAGAGGGGGAGGAGGATTCAGGAGGGAGGAGAAGGTGGCAAAGAGCTTCCTAGGGTTAGAGGCAGATGCTTGGAATTTAGAGTGGTAGAAAATGGCTTTAGCAGCAGAGACAGAAGAGGAGAATGTAGAGAGGAGGGAGTGAAAGGATGCCAGGTCCGCAGGGAGGCGAGTTTTCCTCCATTTCCGCTCGGCTGCCCGGAGCCCTGTTCTGTGAGCTCGCAATGAGTCGTCGAGCCACGGAGCAGGAGGGGAGGACCGAGCCGGCCTGGAGGATAGGGGACATAGAGAGTCAAAGGATGTAGAAAGGGAGGAGAGGAGGGTTGAGGAGGCAGAATCAGGAGATAGGTTGGAGAAGGTTTGAGCAGAGGGAAGAGATGATAGGATGGAAGAGGAGAGAGTAGCGGGGGAGAGAGAGCGAAGGTTGGGACGGTGCGATACCATCCGAGTAGGGGCAGTGTGGGAAGTGTTGGATGAGAGCGAGAGGGAAAAGGATACAAGGTAGTGGTCGGAGACTTGGAGGGGAGTTGCAAAGAGATTAGTGGAAGAACAGCATCTAGTAAAGATGAGGTCAAGCGTATTGCCTGCCTTGTGAGTAGGGGGGGAAGGTGAGAGGGTGAGGTCAAAAGAGGAGAGGAGTGGAAAGAAGGAGGCAGAGAGGAATGAGTCAAAGGTAGACGTGGGGAGGTTAAAGTCACCCAGAACTGTGAGAGGTGAGCCATCCTCAGGAAAGGAGCTTATCAAGGCGTCGAGCTCATTGATGAACTCTCCAAGGGAACCTGGGGGGCGATAAATGATAAGGATGTTAAGCTTGAAAGGGCTGGTAACTGTGACAGCATGGAATTCAAAGGAGGCGATAGACAGATGGGTCAGGGGAGAAAGAGAGAATGTCCACTTGGGAGAGATGAGGATCCCAGTGCCACCACCCCGCTGACCAGAAGCTCTCGGGGTGTGCGAGAACACGTGGGCAGATGAGGAGAGAGCAGTAGGAGTAGCAGTGTTATCTGTGGTAATCCATGTTTCCGTCAGTGCCAAGAAGTCGAGGGACTGGAGGGACGCATAGGCTGAGATGAACTCAGGCTAGTCGCTAACTAGCTAGGTTAGCTGGCTAACATCCCCAACCATGAATTCACTAAGCTACTCTCCTCCTGCTAAAGAAGAGGAGGTCTGCTGGACGGAGAAAGAGGATCTGTGGCTGAACGTTGTCGTGAAAGAGGAGAAGGAAGAGGATGATGTCTCAGTAAAAAAAGAAGTAGAGGGTGAGGCTGTTAAAGAGAAAGAAGAAGAGAAAGACGTTACAGTGAAAGAAGAGGAAGACGTGTTCAGAGTGAAAGAGGAGGAGGATGTTACAGTAAAAGAAGAGGAGGCAGAAAAAGAGGAGGATGCAGTTTTTGGAGTGAAAGAGGAGGAGGGGGAGATGACTGTCACATTGAAGGAGGAGAAGGAAGAACATGAACAGGAGGAGGAGATAGGCGATCTGATTAAGACCAGTAAGTACTGTCTTAAAAACAGGAGCACAAACTATTGTTGAACTGATGCGTGGTTTTAAAGCAGCGTTCTACTGAATGTTTATGCTTGAAGAAGTTATTATTTAATGTAGGAATTGATAACTACACTGTAAGATGTGTATACCACCAAAGAGCGGGTCACCAACAAAACCTTAACAATGGATTAGCAAATTCACAACTTTAATGTCACTCAGAATTGACAAGCAAGATATAAATGATATGGGATGTGTGTTGCTATAGTAACCCGTGGGGAGTGAACACCCAGACAGTGGACATCTTTGAAAACAAAACCAGGAAGGAACTTCATCGTTACCCAGAAAGGATTTGATGTTGAGATTAAAAATGGCTGCATTGGCACTTTAATGTAAGACACATACGGTGTCACATACGGTGTCACATACGGTGCCATAGAGAGGCTTTTATTCTCTATTTTGGTTAGGCCAGGGTGTGACTAGGGTGGGCATTCTAGTTTCTTTATTTCTATGTTTTGTATTTCTATGTTTTGGCCGGGTATGGTTCTCAATCAGGGACAGCTGTCTATCATTGTCTCTGATTGGGAATCATACTTAGGCAGCCTTTTTTCCTTTGGTGTTTGTGGGTAGTTGACATTGTTAGTGGCACTATAGCCCTAGTAAGCTTCACGGTCGTTTCTTTGTTTCTTGTTTTGTTGGCGACATTCTAAATAAAAGGAAATGTACGCTAACCACGCTGCACCTTGGTCCGGTCATTTCCACCTAGACGACGGCCATGACAGACGGCTTCTTATGTGTTTTATTTATCCAACATAACTACCTTACCGTGATAGCTTTCAATTAAAATAGTCAACAAAAAAACAAAAAATAAAATACATACACCATTCTAGCTAGCTGACCACCGACTTTCATTGCAATTCATGTAAATTAAGTTAGATTTTAGTTAAATTAGGTTTTGAGAGTTTTCAAAAAAGTTATGTACACATTTTGTGCGACATTCTGTATATTGTAAAATTCGACTGTGTGACAGACCACATTTAATTTAATATCCAACTTTTAACCTCTGAAATATAGCTAACGGGTTTGCTAATGTTGCTAGTTTAACGTAGTTGTTAAATGTTGATATAACTGCTCGTAACCAAAAAGGAAAGAAATTGTACGTTTTAGATAATACATATCACGAAAACAGCTGAATGTTGTCAAGCTATAGATAGATAATAGATCTCAGCCTAAAGACATGACATGATCTATTATTATAGAGCTCTGCTCAGCCTATAAACATGACATTATCTATTATTATAGATCTCTGTTCAGCCTATAAAAAATGACATTATCTATTATTATAGAGCTCTGCTGAGCCTATAAACATGACATTATCTAGTATTATAGATCTCTGTTCATTCTAAAACATGACATTATCTATTATTATAGAGCTCTGTTCAGCCTATAAACATGACATTATCTATTATTATAGAGCTCTGTTCAGCCTATAAACATGACATATATTATTATAGAGCTCTGCTCAGCCTAAAGACATTATCTATTATTATAGAGCTCTGCTCAGCCTATAAACATGACATGATCTATTATTATAGAGCTCTGCTCAGCTTAAAGACATGACAGTATCTATTATTATAGAGCTCTGTTCAGCCTATAAACATGAAATTATCTATTATTATAGAGCTCTGCTCAGCCTGTAACCATGACATTATCTATTATTATAGAGCTCTGCTCAGCCTAAAACATGACATTATCTAGTATAGAGCTCTGATCAGCCTATAAACATGACATTATCTATTATTATAGAGCTCTGCTCAGCCTATAAACATGACATTATCTATTATTATAGAGCTCTGCTCGGCCTATAAACATGACATTATCTATTATTATAGAGCTCTGTTCAGCCTGTAAACATGACATTATCTATTATTATAGAGCTCTGCTCAGCCTAAAGACACGACATTATCTATTATTATAGAGCTCTGCTCGGCCTATAAACATGACATTATCTATTATTATAGAGCTCTGTTCAGCCTGTAAACATGACATTATCTATTATTATAGAGCTCTGCTCAGCCTAAAGACACGACATTATCTATTATTATAGAGCTCTGCTCGGCCTATAAACATGACATTATCTATTATTATAGAGCTCTGATCAGCCTATAAACATGACATTATCTATTATTATAGAGCTCTGCTCAACCTATAAACATGACATTATCTATTATTATAGAGCTCTGCTCAGCCTTAAACATGACATTATCTATTATTATAGAGCTCTGCTCAGCCTAAAGACTTGACATTATCTATTATTATAGAGCTCTGTTCAGCCTATAAACATGGCATGATCTATTATTATAGAGCTCTGTTCAGCCTATAAACATGACATTATCTATTATTATAGAGCTCTGCTCAGCCTGTAAACATGACATTATCTATTATTATAGAGCTCTGTTCAGCCTATAAACATGACATATATTATTATAGAGCTCTGCTCAGCCTAAAGACATTATCTATTATTATAGAGCTCTGCTCAGCCTATAAACATGACATGATCTATTATTATAGAGCTCTGCTCAGCCTATAGACATTACATTATCTATTATTATAGAGCTCTGTTAAGCCTGTAAACATGACATTATCTATTATTATAGAGCTCTGCTCAGCCTATAAACATGACATATATTATTATAGAGCTCTGCTCAGCCTAAAGACATTATCTATTATTATAGAGCTCTGCTCAGCCTATAAACATGACATGATCTATTATTATAGAGCTCTGCTCAGCCTATAGACATTACATTATCTATTATTATAGAGCTCTGTTCAGCCTATAAACATGGCATGATCTATTATTATAGAGCTCTGTTCAGCCTATAAACATTACATTATATATTATTATAGAGCTCTGCTCAACCTATAAACATGACATTATCTATTATTATAGAGCTCTGCTCAACCTATAAACATGACATTATCTATTATTATAGAGCTCTGCTCAGCCTTAAACATGACATTATCTATTATTATAGAGCTCTGCTCAGCCTAAAGACTTGACATTATCTATTATTATAGAGCTCTGTTCAGCCTATAAACATGGCATGATCTATTATTATAGAGCTCTGTTCAGCCTATAAACATGACATTATCTATTATTATAGAGCTTTGCTCAGCCTGTAAACATGACATTATCTATTATTATAGAGCTCTGTTCAGCCTATAAACATGACATATATTATTATAGAGCTCTGCTCAGCCTAAAGACATGATCTATTATTATAGAGCTCTGCTCAGCCTATAAACATGACATGATCTATTATTATAGAGCTCTGCTCAGCCTATAGACATTACATTATCTATTATTATAGAGCTCTGTTCAGCCTGTAAACATGACATTATCTATTATTATAGAGCTCTGCTCAGCCTATAAACATGACATATATTATTATAGAGCTCTGCTCAGCCTAAAGACATTATCTATTATTATAGAGCTCTGCTCAGCCTATAAACATGACATGATCTATTATTATAGAGCTCTGCTCAGCCTATAGACATTACATTATCTATTATTATAGAGCTCTGTTCAGCCTGTAAACATGACATTATCTATTATTATAGAGCTCTGTTCAGCCTATAAACATGACATTATCTATTATTATAGAGCTCTGTTCAGCCTATAAACATGACATATATTATTATAGAGCTCTGCTCAGCCTAAAGACATTATCTATTATTATAGAGCTCTGCTCAGCCTATAAACATGACATGATCTATTATTATAGAGCTCTGCTCAACTTAAAGACATGACAGTATCTATTATTATAGAGCTCTGTTCAGCCTATAAACATGAAATTATCTATTATTATAGAGCTCTGCTCAGCCTGTAACCATGACATTATCTATTATTATAGAGCTCTGCTCAGCCTAAAACATGACATTATCTAGTATAGAGCTCTGATCAGCCTATAAACATGACATTATCTATTATTATAGAGCTCTGCTCAGCCTATAAACATGACATTATCTATTATTATAGAGCTCTGCTCGGCCTATAAACATGACATTATCTATTATTATAGAGCTCTGTTCAGCCTGTAAACATGACATTATCTATTATTATAGAGCTCTGCTCAGCCTAAAGACACGACATTATCTATTATTATAGAGCTCTGCTCGGCCTATAAACATGACATTATCTATTATTATAGAGCTCTGTTCAGCCTGTAAACATGACATTATCTATTATTATAGAGCTCTGCTCAGCCTAGGAAAACATGACATTATCTATTATAGAGCTCTGATCAGCCTATAAACATGACATTATCTATTATTATAGAGCTCTGTTCAGCCTGTAAACATGACATTATCTACTATTATAGAGCTATGTTCAGCCTAAAGACATGACATTATCTATTATTGTAGAGCTCTGCTCAGCCTATAAACATGACATTATCTATTATTATAGAGCTCTGATCAGCCTATAAACATGACATTATCTATTATTATAGAGCTCTGCTCAACCTATAAACATGACATTATCTATTATTATAGAGCTCTGCTCAGCCTTAAACATGACATTATCTATTATTATAGAGCTCTGCTCAGCCTAAAGACTTGACATTATCTATTATTATAGAGCTCTGTTCAGCCTATAAACATGGCATGATCTATTATTATAGAGCTCTGTTCAGCCTATAAACATGACATTATCTATTATTATAGAGCTCTGCTCAGCCTGTAAACATGACATTATCTATTATTATAGAGCTCTGTTCAGCCTATAAACATGACATATATTATTATAGAGCTCTGCTCAGCCTAAAGACATTATCTATTATTATAAAGCTCTGCTCAGCCTATAAACATGACATGATCTATTATTATAGAGCTCTGCTCAGCCTATAGACATTACATTATCTATTATTATAGAGCTCTGTTAAGCCTGTAAACATGACATTATCTATTATTATAGAGCTCTGCTCAGCCTATAAACATGACATATATTATTATAGAGCTCTGCTCAGCCTAAAGACATTATCTATTATTATAGAGCTCTGCTCAGCCTATAAACATGACATGATCTATTATTATAGAGCTCTGCTCAGCCTATAGACATTACATTATCTATTATTATAGAGCTCTGTTCAGCCTGTAAACATGACATTATCTATTATTATAGAGCTCTGCTCAGCCTATAAACATTACATTATATATTATTATAGAGCTCTGCTCAACCTATAAACATGACATTATCTATTATTATAGAGCTCTGCTCAGCCTTAAACATGACATTATCTATTATTATAGAGCTCTGCTCAGCCTATAAACATTACATTATATATTATTATAGATCTCTGCTCAACCTATAAACATGACATTATCTATTATTATAGAGCTCTGCTCAGCCTTAAACATGACATTATCTATTATTATAGAGCTCTGCTCAGCCTAAAGACTTGACATTATCTATTATTATAGAGCTCTGTTCAGCCTATAAACATGGCATGATCTATTATTATAGAGCTCTGTTCAGCCTATAAACATGACATTATCTATTATTATAGAGCTCTGCTCAGCCTGTAAACATGACATTATCTATTATTATAGAGCTCTGTTCAGCCTATAAACATGACATATATTATTATAGAGCTCTGCTCAGCCTAAAGACATTATCTATTATTATAGAGCTCTGCTCAGCCTATAAACATGACATGATCTATTATTATAGAGCTCTGCTCAGCCTATAGACATTACATTATCTATTATTATAGAGCTCTGTTCAGCCTGTAAACATGACATTATCTATTATTATAGAGCTCTGCTCAGCCTATAAACATGACATATATTATTATAGAGCTCAGCCTAAAGACATTATCTATTATTATAGAGCTCTGCTCAGCCTATAAACATGACATGATCTATTATTATAGAGCTCTGCTCAGCCTATAGACATTACATTATCTATTATTATAGAGCTCTGTTCAGCCTGTAAACATGACATTATCTATTATTATAGAGCTCTGCTCAGCCTATAAACATGACATTATATATTATTATAGAGCTCTGTTCAGCCTATAAACATGACATTATCTATTATTATAGAGCTCTGTTCAGCCTATAAACATGACATATATTAATATAGAGCTCTGCTCAGCCTAAAGACATTATCTATTATTATAGAGCTCTGCTCAGCCTATAAACATGACATGATCTATTATTATAGAGCTCTGCTCAGCTTAAAGACATGACATTATCTATTATTATAGAGCTCTGTTCAGCCTATAAACATGACATTATCTATTATTATAGAGCTCTGTTCAGCCTATAAACATAACATATATTATTATAGAGCTCTGCTCAGCCTAAAGACATTATCTATTATTATAGAGCTCTGCTCAGCCTATAAACATGACATGATCTATTATTATAGAGCTCTGCTCAGCTTAAAGACATGACATTATCTATTATTATAGATCTCTGTTCAGCCTATAAACATGAAATTATCTATTATTATAGAGCTCTGCTCAGCCTGTAACCATGACATTATCTATTATTATAGAGCTCTGCTCAGCCTATAAACATGACATTATCTATTATTATAGAGCTCTGCTCGGCCTATAAACATGACATTATCTATTATTATAGAGCTCTGTTCAGCCTGTAAACATGACATTATCTATTATTATAGAGCTCTGCTCAGCCTAGGAAAACATGACATTATCTATTATAGAGCTCTGATCAGCCTATAAACATGACATTATCTATTATTATAGAGCTCTGTTCAGCCTGTAAACATGACATTATCTACTATTATAGAGCTATGTTCAGCCTAAAGACATGACATTATCTATTATTGTAGAGCTCTGCTCAGCCTATAAACATGACATTATCTATTATTATAGAGCTCTGATCAGCCTATAAACATGACATTATCTATTATTATAGAGCTCTGCTCAACCTATAAACATGACATTATCTATTATTATAGAGCTCTGCTCAGCCTTAAACATGACATTATCTATTATTATAGAGCTCTGCTCAGCCTAAAGACTTGACATTATCTATTATTATAGAGCTCTGTTCAGCCTATAAACATGACATTATCTATTATTATAGAGCTCTGATCAGCCTGTAAACATGACATGATCTATTATTATAGAGCTCTGCTCAGCCTATAGACATGACATTATCTGTTATTATAGAGCTCTGCTCAGCCTATAAACATGACATTATCTGTAATTATGGAGCTCTGCTCAGCCTAAAGACATGCCATTATCTGGTATTATTGTCACAATTCGTGTGTATAGGTGGCAGGGAAGTCAGGTGCAGGAGAATTAAACCTGGTAAAATTGAGTAATTTAACAAAACAAAACATAACTCCAAAACCATAAATACAAAATGAACCAAATTAGGTACGAGGACCGTCGCGCACCAAATACAAACAACACGACACTGAACATAAAACAATCTCTGACAAAGACATGATGGGAAACAGAGGGTTAAATACACAACAGGTAATGAATGGGATTGAAACCAGGTGTGTAGGAAGACAAGACAAAACCAATGGAAAATGAAAAATGGATCAATGATGGCTAGAAGACCGGTGACGTCGACCCGCCGAGCACCACCCGAACAAGGAGAGGCATCGACTTCGGCAGAAGTCGTGACAATTATTGAGCTCTATTCAGCCTAAAGACATGACATTATCTGTTATAATGGAGCTCTGCTCAGCCCAAAGACATGACATTATCTGTTATTATGAAGCTCTGCTCAGCCTAAAGACATGACATTATCTGTTATTATGGAGCTCTGTTCAGCCTATAAACATGACATGATCTATTATTATAGATCTCTGCTCAGCCTAAAACATCACATGATCTATTTTTTAAAGAGCTCTTATGAGAGCATGATCATAATACTGTAGTCTTCTGTCTTTTTATTATAGAGCTCTGATGTAATCAAACCTATTGTTTTGATGGATTTCTTCTCATTAATCTCTTAATGGATGAATGGTAAAAAAACACTACTCAGACAACAACAAGGGAACAGAGTGTTCCATGGGTGGCGCTGTTGTAACGGTTCTCCTCTTCCTCTTCATCCGAAGAGGAGGAGCATGGATTGAACCAAGACGCAGCGTGATACTTAGACATGATATTTATTAACAAGACAAAAACGAACTAAACTTGATACTACACAAAATAACAAAACGAATGAAGACAGACCTGAACTACGAACTTACATGAAACACGAAGAACGCACGAACAGGGAAAACAGACTACATAAACCGAACGAACAAAACCAAACCGAAACAGTCCCGTGTGGCGTAACATACACAGACACTGACACAGGAGACAACCACCCACAAACAAACAATGTGACCCCACCTTAATATGATTCTCAATCAGAGGAGATGAAAACCACCTGCCTCTAATTGAGAACCATATTAGGTACCCAAACCAACATAGAAACAGAAAACATAGACTGCCCACCCAAACTCACGTCCTGACCAGCTAACACATACAAAAACTAACAGAAAACAGGTCAGGAACGTGACAGCTGTAATAAGCATTCAAAGTCTGAGGCCTTTTCTCAATTAGAGTTGCTCACCTCCTCCATCCTTTCTGGCTTTCTCTTGAAAAGGTCAAAGGTAATCGAAGAGAGGCAAACTTGATGAAAATGTGCTTGTATAAAATCTTTAATCTTGCTTCGGCAAATTACGTTTCCACGGTGGAATCCCAAAATAAATGCATAGTGATAAAAATAAATGCTAGTTGGGTCATTCTACTATTATATATACTATACTATACTACTATATTCCTACTATTATATGTACGACACTACTATATTCCTACTATTATATAGACTATACTATACTACTATATTCCTACTATTACATATACTATACTACTATATTCCTACTATTATATATACTATACTATCCTACTATATTCCTACTATTATATATACTATACTACTATATTCCTACTATTATATATACTATACCATACTATCCTACTATATTCCTACTATTATATATACTATACTACTATATTCCTACTATTATATATACTATACTATACTACTATATTCCTACTGTTATATATACTATACTACTATATTCCTACTATTATATATACTATACTATACCACTATATTCCTATTGTTATATGTACTATACTATCCTACTATATTCCTACTATTATATATACTATACTACTATAGTCCTACTATTATATATACTATACTATGCTATCCTACTATATTCCTACTATTATATATACTATCCTACTATATTCCTACTATTATATATACTATACTATCCTACTATATTCCTACTATTATATATACTATACTATCCTACTATATTCCTACTATTATATATACTATACTGCTATATTCCTACTATTATATATACGATACTACTATATTCCTACTATTATATATACTATACTATCCTACTATATTCCTACTATTACATATACTATACTACTATATTCCTACTATTATATATACTATACTACTATATTCCTACTGTTATATACACTATACTATCCTACTATATTCCTACTATTATATATACTATACTACTATATTCCTACTATCATATATACTATACTATGCTATCCTACTATATTCCTACTATTATATATACTATACTATCCTACTATATTCCTACTATTCGGTGCCTATTGGACCTCATCACTTTTGGAAAGAAATTATATGTTTTTATAAAAAGTGGTCCTCTATGTTATATATTCTATACTGTACTACTATATACCTACTATTATATGTACGACACTACTATATTCCTACTATTATATTGACTATAATATACTACTATATTCCTACTATTACATATACTATACTATACTACTATATTCCTACTATTATATATACTATACTATCCTACTATATTCCTACTATTATATATACACTATACTACTATATTCCTACTATTATATATACTATACTATGCTATCCTACTATATTCATACTACTATATATACTATACTATACTACTATATTCCTACTGTTAAATATACTATACTACTATATTCCTACTATTATATATACTATACTATACCACTACATTCCTATTGTTATATGTACTATACTATCCTACTATATTCCTACTATTATATATACTATACTACTATATTCCTACTATTATATATACTATTCTACTATATATACTATACTATCCTACTATATTCCTACTATTATATATACTATACTATCCTACTATATTCCTACTATTATATATACTATACTGCTATATTCCTACTATTATATCTACTATACTACTATATTCCTACTATTATATATACTATACTATACTATACTACTATATTCCTACTATTATATATACTATACTATCCTACTATATTCCTACTATTACATATACTATACTACTATATTCCTACTATTATATATACTATACTACTATATTCCTACTGTTATATATACTATACTATCCTACTATATTCCTACTATTATATATACTATACTACTATATTCCTACTATCATATATACTATACTATGCTATCCTACTATATTCCTACTATTATATATACTATACTATCCTACTATATTCCTACTATTCGGTGCCTTTTGGACCTCATCACTTTTGGAAAGAAATGATGTGTTTTTATAAAAAGTGGTCCTCATGAGAGCCAGTTTTTATCATAGCTCTTGATGGTTTTTGCGACGGCACTTGAAGAAACATTCAAAGTTCTTGACATTTTCTGCATTGACTGAGGTGAAGTTATGGGTCCTACATGGGTCTATGTTGTTGTTAGGTGAAGTTATGGGTCCTACAGTGGGTCTATGTTGTTGTTAGGTGAAGTTATGGGTCCTACAGTAGGTCTATGTTGTTGTTAGGTGAAGTTATGGGTCCTACAGTAGGTCTATGTTGTTGTTAGGTGAAGTTATGGGTCCTACAGTAGGTCTATGTTGTTGTTAGGTGAAGTTATGGGTCCTACAGTAGGTCTGTTATTGTTAGGTGAAGTTATGGGTTCTACAGTATGTCTATGTTGTTGTTAGGTGAAGTTATGGGTCCTACAGTAGGTCTGTTATTGTTAGGTGAAGTTATGGGTCCTACAGTAGGTCTATGTTGTTAGGTGAAGTTATGGGTCTTACAGTAGGTCTATGTTGTTGTTAGGTGATGTTATGGGTCCTACAGTAGGTCTATGTTGTTGTTAGGTGAAGTTATGGGTCCTACAGTAGGTATATGTTGTTAGGTGAAGTTATGGGTGATACAGAAGGTATATGCTGTTGTTAGGTGAAGTTATGGGTCCTACAGTAGGTTTATGTTGTTGTTAGGTGAAGTTATGGGTCCTACAGTAGGTCTATGTTGTTGTTAGGTGATGTTATGGGTCCTACAGTAGGTCTATGTTGTTGTTAGGTGACGTTATGGGTCCTACAGTAGGTCTATATTGTTAAGTGAAGTTATGGGTCCTACAGTAGGTCTATGTTATTGTTAGGTGAAGTTATGAGTCCTTCAGTAGGTCTATGCTATTGATAGGTGAAGTTCTGGACCAAGGCTGATGGAAAAACTAGCTAAATAAAACTTTACTGGTTGAAGTGTTTTTTAAGTATGAAGCAGTTGATTTGCGACAATAACAACATTATATTAATCAGGAGATTCAAACGAGCCTTACAGTTATAATCTGATAATGCAATAATATGGTAATATTCGGAATACCTTGTGAAAAACAAATCTTCCCTTGCCATTTTTGCTCCAGGCAGATATACTACATCCATAACTAGCGGTTTCTGCATTAGCAGGGAGGAGTTTGTGCAACCAAATTGCGTGCGCGTCGGGCTCGATGCGTCAATATTATTAAACACAGAAAGGGGCCTATATTGGAGACCATAAGTTGTCATGCACACTGCTTAGGATTTCAACAACTTTAATAACTTATTTCTAGCCGACAATCATCGATGTTACTACTAATGTGACAACAAGACAATATGACTATTGTTGCTCCCTTGACTGTCTTAAGACAATTGTCAAATAATATTAACATTCATTAAAGACTTCAATTGTTGTACAACATGATGGCTACGCTGTTGGCATCACCTTTTTCAGTGGATTTCTACTGTTGTGGGCCTTTAACCATCTGTCTGACTTTTTCATTCACACAGGAGAGAGACGGGACTATAATGGATCTGCTGGGGAGCCTCAACAACCTCATGATGCTGATGAGGCAGAACAGAGTCTCTCCAGATTAGAACACCTCAAGAAACACCAGCAGAGACCAACAGGGAAGAAACCTCACTGCTGCTCTGACTTTGGGAAGATCTTTTCAAAATCATATACATTACAATCACACCAGTTAATTCACACTGGAGAGAAATCTCATAGCTGTGATCAATGTGGGAAGAGTTTTATTCAGTCAAGTCATCTGAAAACACACTAGCTGACACACAGGAGAGAAACATCATAGCTGTGATCAATGTGGGAAGAGATTTACTCAGTCAGGCGGCCTGATATACCACCAGAAAACACACACAGGAGAGAAACCTCTTAGCTGTAATCAATGTGGGAAGAGTTTTGCTCAGCCAAACAACCTGATATCACACCAGTGTACACACACAGGAGTGAAATATCATAGCTGTGATCAGTGGGAAGAGATATTCTCGTAAAAGATCTCTGATCAAACATCAGAAAATACATACATGAAGTTGTTTCATGATATCAATGAAATAATGTCACAATGTAGAATGTTTTAACATTGTAGTAGGAATATTTTAATGACGTCACAATGGCATGATAATGATGGCAAAGTTGTCTAATTACTATGTCATCGTATTTCCAGGCCACTATAGTGTCTTCTCAGATAATGGTAGCTAGCTAACTAGCCTTTTCACTGTTGTTTAAGCTGCAGTCAGAGTCACAATGTAGAACCCTAAATGTTTGTCCCCTGTTTGATTTCAACATGATATGGATATTAGCCTCAGGGGAAAAATAAAGAGTACTATTTATGTGATTTAACAAAACGTTACTAACAAATAAAGAGTTGTGTTACACTCAAAATGCAACACTTCAAAATGTAGCGAGCTGTTTTCTACAAGTTGTCCTCTAACCAGTGATGTACACATTCCCAGATTCCGTGTGGTTTTTGAGCTGTTAGTTTCAACAGGACGTTCAACCTCATCTCCCTCCTCTCGCACAATTGAGTTCAACATGATATCGAAGAGTGATGACAAATAAGTTTTGCGTTCCTTTGTTTAGTGACCCCTAAATGTAAATGCATCACTCCCAAATGTAGCTGACTGTCTTCTGCAGGTTGTCCTCTAACCAGTGAGGTAAAAGATATCTCCCATTTCCATGTTTTGTTTTTGTTAGTTTCAACAGCACGTATAACTGATTTCCCCCCTAATCGATATCAGTGATTTATTGCTACTTGTCAAAACAGCGTTCTTGGTGCTTTTGCATTTTATAAGGTGCATGTTTAAAAAAATACATGTCAAATGATTGTGGCAGATGTTTCTGTATATAGCACATGTTATGTTTAGGTTTTCAATTTATCCCAAAATGTTTCTGCATATTGGTTATTGATTTAGACATGTTAAAACTGTGTTTCGACATTGGGGCTATCCCACCTAGAACAATTTAATTGAAAATAAGACTATGCAACCAAATATTTCATATTTACATTTCACGTAACATTTAATGATAATTATTTATGCAACCAGTTGACCATTTTTGGTACAATTATATTGACATCGTTGCCCTGCTTTTAGGATATCAGGGTTAATTCTCAGATGTGCCAAACCAAATGTACTTGAGCATGAGGACTGGGCCCCGATCCAACAACATGCCTATCTAGTGAACCCTAAAAAGAGAAGCTCCGCAGTGAGGTGGGAAGTTACTACAGATATTGCAGGAGTTTCCTCTTGAAATCAGACATGTTTAAGGAAAAGTTGCTGATTTGTCTCACGGGTGGGCACTCAAAATGTTTGTGTTTCGCATTTAGCCAGTGAGTTGCCATGATCACAATTTATTATGACTGCATGTTTTTCCGTATTTTGTTTGGGCTCGTTCCAAGGGGACAAGAGTTCTAGAAGCTAGTGAGTTTTAGGAAGCCGAAAGTTCTAGAAGCTAGTGGGGGAAAATATATTTTTGTTTGTTTTTAATTGTTGCCAGCCAGTAGACACACTGTTCATATTGTAGAAGGTGAAGCATTGTAGTTGATTATAATTTCAAAATTAGTTTTAGGATTCTAGAAAGAAAAAGGAGAAAACTAATAAGATTGGATTATTTAGAAATAAGTTCTTGTTTTTAAATTGACAGGTGATGCATTTGAGTTGATTTTAATATGAAATGGAAGTTGTTTTCTTTTTGTGGTGAGAACTGGTCCAACAAAAATATAGGATATATTTGTTGTCTTGAGGAAGGTGGTACAGGCTTTGGCTTTTCCATTTATGTTTTGAGGTTGGACTTTAGCACATATAGCTCGTTAGCACGAGGGAATTTTCTGTTAAACCTTACTAATGCTTGTGTAGTAAAATATAATTATTTAAGCCGAGGCATTGGGCTTGAGATTGTTAAAGAACCTTACTCGTATAACATAGAAAAGTGTTGATATAGGCCTGTCCTAACTGTTCTGGGTGTGTAGAATGGCCGCATGATGTTCGGACACTCAGCCAAGAATATGACAGAAACTGACTGGTTCCTCTTGATCCTCCACAGACTAAAGGTTATATCCTGCACACCAGTAACAGAGCTATTGTTTTGGAGCTCGTTTCTGGGGAAAGATTGTGGTGGAGTGTTACGAATCCCTTTTGGCCCGACAGTCTAGGGGGGGATGGTAATGGGACCCATAACATAACTCACGCAAAGTGTAATAGTGACAAAGTAACAGTGAGAACGAAATAACCACAGACAACTAAATTCTACCATCAAACACTCAGGGTTTATTTGCAAACACACAGTAAATGGGAGGCAGGAAAAGGGACTGAGTTGGACCCAAGGAAAGAAAGAATAAGCATCCAAAAACACCCCTAAGCTAGACTAGCCTATTTAAACAGCTAACTAAACAAAAATACAGTGGGTGGTCCGCCCAGTTCTAACTAGTGTATTTAACAAAGTTTACCTACGGGTAGTGTATGCCCATGGGCGACCTGTCTGGTTAGCCCCTTTTCCCACCATCAAACAAACACCATAACAAAACCAATACTCACAGGTGGGGACAATGTGACATGTATCCTAAACCACACACGCGATCTACAGACATATGGCATTTACAGAGAGATTGCTCTAGAGAACACAACTGACAGGGTTTTTAAACCAAGGGAACGGGACTGTGATTGGGTAGGAGAAAAGGAGCAGGTGTCTTCTGATTAGCGACTGATTGATGACTGATTGGGGAATGATGATTGTCACCTGTGAGTAGGGGAGAAGGAGCGAAAAGAAATACACACAGGATACACACAGAATACTTGTATCCGTAACATGGAGAAATCAGAATTAGCTAAGTAACATAGATAATTAAGATGTTTTATCTGCAGAATATGCTGATATGAACTATTGACCTCTTGTTATTAGAATGTATCCTTTCTGAGTCTGGTGTTGGCAGCTGCACTTCCTCCCTCAAATGGGCCTCAGTCACCTTGGGTCCAGAGAGGGGAGAAGTCAGGCTAATCCATCACATGTCCCTCTTGCTATGCAGAATATCAGCATCGATCACATGTCCCTGTTGCTATGCAGAATATCAGCATCGATCACATGTCCCTGTTGCTAGGCAGAATATCAGTATCTATCACATGTCCCAGTTGCTAGGCAAATTATCAGTATCTATCACATGTCCCTGTTGCTATGCAGAATATCAGCATCTATCACGTGTCCCTGTTGCCATGCAGAATATCAGCATCGATCACATGTCCCTGTTGCTAGGCAGAATATCAGCAGGGACTAAGGCAAAAGGGTGCTCATTAGTCTTTCAGTTGTTATTCTTCTGTTTTTTTATCCTCTTATGTTTGTTGTGTACTAAATATTTCTGTTTATTTTCATTGTTTTTTTGTACATTTTTTCCTGTGAAGCCATTGTGTTGCATCCATGTCTGAAATGTGCTGTATAAATAAAGCTAGATTTGATTTGAACGTATTGCAAAATAAATTAACCCCATGACTGACCAATCAACAGACTCTTGCTAAACCAATGAACAAATATGTGCAAAAGCAACACGTATCTTGGTCCATCTTAGTATGAAAAACAGTATAAATTCAGTATATCTTCCACTGTGTCAATATAGTGCATGGTATGTACGTTTAATATCACGTTTCAACCAACCAGTACATTTGTTGAAAATGGAAAAAGTTGAAATCAACAATATGTCAAAGGATTCACCTACTGAAAATTGAAACAAACAATTGGATCAAACAGATCAATCCCACTGGACATTGGGTTTGATTCAGACCCTGCCAGTGTGTCAGGTGGACATTAGGTTTGATTCAGACCCTGCCAGCATGGCCAGAGATGTAACTTATAACCACAGAACCAACACAGACCTTTCATGCCTGACTAAAAACACCTAAATATTAGATTTACTGCCCTGGTCTAGTATGTCACTGCCTCAGACACCATTCACAATGCTGGCTGAGGTACGAGTAAAACATGACATATTATTTCCTAGCCATTCACAATGCTGGCTGAGGTACGAGTAAAACATGACATATTATTTCCTAACCATTCACAATGCTGGCTAAGGTACGAGTAAAACATGACATATTATTTCCTAACGATTCACAATGCTGGCTGAGGTACGAGTAAATCATGACATATTATTTCCTAACCATTCACAATGCTGGCTGAGGTACGAGTAAATCATGACATATTATATCCTAATTGTAAAAAAAATCCCCACTCCTTTATCAACTAGTCACGCACTGTTTAACCAGAATAACATGAGTTGTGTGATTCAAACTGTTAGACTATTAGTCCATAATCATATTCAGCTACTTAGATGTCATGTATTGTCATGTTATGTTCTCTATAATGAAACATCTCCAAGTGAAATAAAGTTGATAAGATACTCTTAATAGACATTAAATCAAAAATGGTTGCTCAGAAATCATTAATTATCATGTTGCTCTCATGAAATGAACAACATATTTGAATAATTCCAAGGAACATAGAATAATTGCAAGGATCATATTTGCATATTGCACATGGACCGTAAGAAATCATGAATGTATTGAAATGCCTGGGCTCGCAGGGAATGTGTTAATTCATAACCCATAATTTATACCTTTTGCTCGAAAAGGAGGCTGGCATGCTCCCGGACCTTACTTCTTACTTGGCAGGAACTAATGGGGATCCATAATAAACCCCAGGAAGAGTAGCTGCTGCTTTGGCAGGAACACAGTCATGTGATATGTGGTATAGAAAAGTCCAATCTTAGAAATGGGAGGCACGATACTGTGTATCTGCAGGTGTCTATCTGGTCAAAACCACTGATACAGGTGCCCCTCCACGCTCTGGTGGGATGGATCATGTCTACAGAGAAACCTAGATTCAAATAATTAGTTTTGTGTGTATTGGGTATATGTTGTGAAATTGTTAGATATTACTTGTTAGACATTACTGCACCGTCGGAGCTAGAAACACAAGCATTTCACTACACCCGCAATAACCAATAAAATGTGATTTGATTTTAATTTGAAATAAATATCCTATTTATCAAAGGTGCTATTGGCTGGGGTCAAAATTACTCCAAAGGATTTTAATTTGTTAAAAGTCCATTTTGATACAGAAACCCTAAACCATGATTTAGATGTATTAAGAACAAGTTGATTGACAAAGTCATGAAAAATGGAATAAACCACATTCAGGCTATGATTAAAGATATGCATCTGGGGTCAAAATGATCCATGTTAGAAGTATGGTTCAATGCAAATATGTAGTGGGTGTACAGTTTGTTTTAAATTCTCACTCATTAAACACGAATCAATCAACACATGCTTCTCTTTGAACGACTTAATATAATATTACACTTTTATTAAATAAATGAAAAATAAACTTTAGGTTCCTCAACTGCGTTGCCCACTCCAGTCAGCAGACGGCGATGTGCGTCTTTTAGGTTCAGGCGATGCTGCCAGTGTGACGTATAATCTAGTGGACGGGACGCTCCTTCAACAACAACAGCTAGTCAGACACCCCCGTAGCTTTCTAGCAAACATAGCTACAACATTCACGCTTTTTACACTGTTTTGGTGTATATTAGTCGCTGTGTATTAAACACACTTCTGTCGTATGTACTTGTTGGCCCATTTAATTATATATTTACGTTGTTTGTCAGCTAGCTGGTTTGCTAAGTTAGCTTAGAACTAGGCTATTCGCTAATGCTAGCTAGCAAACATCTCCGACCATGAGTTCACTAAGCTACTCTCCTCCTGCTAAAGAAGAGGATGTCTGCTGGACGGAGAAAGAAACTCTCGTGAAAGAGGAGGAGGAAGAGGAGGATGTTACAATACAAAAACAAGTAGAGGATGAGGCTGTTACAGTGAAAGAAGAAGAGAAAGAAGTTACAGTGAAAGAAGAGGAAGAGGCGTTCAGAGTGAAAGAGGAGGAGGGTGTTACAGTAAAAGAAGAGGAGGATGCAGTTTTTGGAGTGAAAGAGGAGGAGGGGGAGATGACTGTCACATTGGAGGAAGAAGAGGAGGTTGGAGATCTGTTTAACACCAGTAAGTACCGTCTCTGCAGTCATTGAACCAATATGCAGTAAAGGGGTTCTACACTTTAATGTTGTTCTGTAGGAATGGCTGAAGCTACACTGTAATGTGTAGAACATTAAGAGTGGACCATCAACAAAACGTTAACAATTGATCAAATGCATCCAATGACAATGCCTGAAATACTGTAGTCCTCAATATCTCTTATTAGATTAGCCCAATATGTAGTCTTAAAGGGGCAATCAGCAGTTGTTACATCCATTTTGGGACTTATACATTAACGATATGTAAAAAATTAACTTATAAATGCCTCGTGAGCTTAGTTCAACTGTTGTACCCCATCAGAACCCAAAATATAAGCTTTGTTTTACTCCAATGTTTGTCAGTAAATATAAACAAACACTGTATATCCTCAAAAACATGGTTAAAACTATAATGTTGATATCATTGATGGTTGCATTTCTCCACCCCTCAACTTTTTACTGAAACGGGCAGGGAGTACGCGTTGTTATTGTTTCTACTGCTGATTGCTGCCCCCGTTACTCCTCAAGGTCCAAGGACTGTATGTTATTTTCAGAGGTAGACTGGCTCTGGCAGGTAAAATAGTCAAATAATCCATCTAAATGTGAATCGATTCTCAATTGCGATACGTTTCTAGAAACATAAATTGCTGTAATTATCAAAATAATTTCACACAATAGTTTCATATCACGTCAAAATAGGTAATCAGTCGCGATGCCCCAAAAGGTTAACCAAATTCCTATCTCGTCATTTCTCCTTCCTTCAGGCTTCTTTTTCTTCTTTGGACTTTATATGGCGGTTGGCAACCAACTTTAAGGTGCATTACCACCATCAACTGGACTTGAGTGTGGAACTCAGTTCATCTTTTAATCACCCACGTGGGTATATACCAAGACAGTCGTGGAGGGCACAACAAAACCTTTTCCCCCTCAGGAGACTGAAAAGATTTGGCATGGGTCCCCAGATCCTCAAAGGTAATACAGCTGCACCATTGAGAGCATCCTGACCGGTTGCATCACCGCCTGGTATGGCAACTGCTCGACATCTGACCGTAAGGCGCTACAGAGGGTAGTGCGAACGGCCCAGTACATCACTGTAGCCAAGCTTCCTGCCATCCAGGACCTATATAATAGGTGGTGTCAGAGGAAAGCCCACAAAATTGTCAGAGACTCCAGTCACTCAAGTTATAGACTGTTTTCTCTGCTACTGCACGGCAAGCGGTACCGGAGCGCCATGTCTAGGACCAAAAGCCTCATCAACAGCTTCTACCCCAATTTACATTGACCCCCCCCACCCCCCTCCCTTTTGTGCACTGCTGCTACTTGCTGGTTGTTTGTTACCTATGCATAGTCACTACGCCCCCACCTTCATGTACAGACTACCTCAACTAGCCTGTACCCCCGCATACTGACTCGGTACCGGTGCCCCCTGTATATAGCCTCCACACTGACTCGGTACCGGTGCCCCCTGTATATAGCCTCCACACTGACTCGGTACCGATGCCCCCTGTATATAGCCTCCACACTGACTCGGTACCGGTGCCCCCTGTATATAGCCTCGTTATTGTTATTCTCATTGTGTTACTTTTTATTATTACTTTTTATTTTAGTCTACTTGGTAAACGTTTTCTTCTTCTTGAACTGCACTGTTGGTTAATAAGGGCTTGTAAGTAAGCATTTCACTGTCAAGTCTAAGTTGGTGTCTTGACGGATTTGTAAAAAACAGTTTGTCATAAAACACTATATATATTTTTTTTTATGTTGCTGACACCCCTCCCCAGAGGTGTCTCATTATTGGGATTCATTGCTGATTCCTACCTGTAGCTCACTATGAGGTGTCTTGTGATACAGGTTAAGGGCCCTGTTGGAGATTGGTGGTTGGTAGCGGAGTCGAGGGAACAAGCAGGGTTGGACACGGCCATGTTATTATCCCACACACAGTCTCTGTGGTTCATATGAACCCCATTCTTGGGAATTAGATTTGATTACAAATCGCCCCTGTCTGTTTCCACAAAAGGGTTCCGTCTGTCCCGTTCCCAGCTAGGTCACGAGACTCTTTGTTGCCAGTACCTATGACTGGTTGATAGGGGAAACGTCCATGCTCATTATAGAAAAAGTAATTAGGGGAAAACTATTTAGTAAACTGAAATAAAACAACAAACCTGTTTGAAAAAGGAAAACTATTCCAAAACTATCTTTGACTCTAACTAAAATAGCCTAAAATAATAACCAGCATGAATTATGTTCAGTTTGAAAAATGTATATCTTAACTTTGGGCAAAAATAGAATTGTGTTTTAAATATTTTTTATGTGGTTTTAAAGCTTCTGAACCTGGTGGCTGCTAAATGCTGCCATGGGATGGCAATGTTTCAAATAGACCTAGCTTGTGTATCACTATCACTTGCTATCACCAGAAATACTTTAAGAAATGAGGATATTGGAAACTCCTTTCGATTCGTATTAACAGCTTAAAGAAAATAACATTGGCACGAAGTACCCTCTGTGAAAAAGAAGCACAACATTACAAATGTTTTCAGAGATGTGAGATAATTGACTTGTTCTCTGTAATATCGTATAGCTTTGCAATCGTGACATTACGTACTTTCAAGGAAAATAGGCAGGTTTCTCAACTCATACCCTGACATTAAAAATCGATTTTCGTGAGAATTAGCTTAGGATCTGTGTGTCACAGCATGACAATGTGAACATGATTGGTCGACAGTCTCTTGGACGGGCGTTATATACGCTTTGACATTTTCTGGAATAGTTTTTATTTGAAAACGTTTTTGTTTACTTGCCTGCCTATTGAATTTGGAATGCACTGTACTGTTCATCTCTGAAACTCACTGAGATAATTCCTTTGTTACAGCAGTAGCAATACAGGGATATAACATCTACAGAAAAGACAGGAATGCTTATGGGGGTGGTGTTGCTGTATACAGTGCATTTGGAAAGTTTTCAGACCCCTTGACTTTTTCCACATTTTGTTACGTTAATGCCTTATTCTAAAATTGATTAAATAATTTCCCCCCCTTTCAATTAGCTAATTTATTTGGCACACCTGCTTTGATTTGGAGAGTTTCTCCCATCCTTCTCTGTAGATCCTCTCTAGCTCTGTCAGGTTGGATGGGGAACATCACTGCAGAGCTATTTTCAGGTCTCTCCAGAGATGTTAGATTGGGCTGAAGTCCGGGCTCTGGCTGGGCCACTCAAGGACATTCAGAGACTTGTCCCGAAGCCACTCCTGTGTTGTCTTGGTTGTGTACTTAAGGTCGTTGTCCTGTTGGACGGCGAACCTTCACCCCCAGTCTGAGGTCCTGAGTGCTCTGGAGCTGGTCTTTCATCAAGGATCTCTCTGCACTTTGCTCCGTTAATATTTCCCTCGATCCTGTCTTGTCTCCCAGTCCCTGCAGCTGAAAAACATCCCCACAGCATGATGCTGCCACCCATGCTTCACCATAGGGATGGTGCCAGGTTTCCTCCAGATGTGACTCTTGGCAATCAGGCCAAAGAGTTCAATCTTGGTTTCATCAAGCCAGAGAATCTTGTTTCTCATGGTCTGAGAGTCCTTGAGGTGCCTTTTGGCAAACTCCGAGCAGGCCGTCATGTGCCTTTTACTGAGGAGTGGTTTCCATCTGGCCACTCTACCATAAATGTCTGATTGGTGGAGTGCTGAAGAGATGGTTGTCCTTCTGGAAGGTTCTCCCATCTCCACAGAGGAACTCTGGAGCTCTGTCAGAGTGACCATCAGGTTTTTGGTCACCTCCCTGACCAAGGCCCTTCTCCCCCGATCGCTCAGTTTGGCCAGGTGACCAGCTCTAGGAAGAGTGTTCCATTTAAGAATGATGGAGGCCACTGTGTTCTTGGGGGACTTCAATGCTGCAGATTTTTTTGGTACCCTTCCCCAGATCTGTGCCTCGACACAATCCTGTCTAGGAGCTCTAGGGACAGTTCCTTTGACCTCATGGCTTGGTTTTCGCTCTGACATGCACTGTCATTTGTGGGACCATATATAGACAGGTGTCTGCCTTCCAAATCATATCCAATCAATTGAATTTACCGCAGGTGGACTCCGAACAAGTTGTAGATACATCTCAAGGATGATTAATTGAAACAAGATGCACCTGAAAGCAATTTTTAGTTTCATAGCAAAGGGTCTGAATACTTATGTAAATAAGGTATTTCTGTTTTTTACCTGTTTTCACTTTGTCATTATGGGCTATTGATGACACACCTCTGAAACAAGATAGCCTAACCATCAGAAAAAACCTCTTCCTTAGCCTCCTCCTCCCGCTGCTGCTGGCCTTTGTAAATTCTAATGTTATGCTCCTATGGTTTCTGGTAATAGGCTACACCAGCAGTCGTTATGCTCCTATAGTTTCTGGTAATAGACTACACCAGCAGTCGTTATGGTCCTTTTGTTTCTGGTAATAGACTACACCAGCAGTCGTTATGCTCCTATAGTTTCTGGTAATAGGCTACACCAGCAGAAATACTATCAGACATCCCCAAATGGGCACATTTATAGGCCTACATTTGTGTGCAGGCCAGGTAGACTAATCCTACTTCTATATGAGTAATCATGTGTGTGTTCTTACTCAACAATGACAGGAGTGTTTCAAACAACAGACAATGAATAAATTGCCAAAACTGACGTATCTTGCGGGGGTCAGATCTGGGTGGTCTGCCAGGGACCGTTTCATTTAGTATCCGTTTGGGTCGGTTGGGGAATGATTGTAATTTCCCCATAGTATGTTGTACCGAAGTTGACCGACTGAAAGGGAGTGTAACTTTATGACTATAATTACTGTTACCCATGCTAATTTAAGGAATAAATTGAGACTCACGCTCATCGCCTGTGGAAGGCGGGGCTTCCAGCGATGCACCGATTTAATAGTATGTTGTACCTCGTTTCCCTCCTTCAGGGAACAGTAGTTATAGTCATAACGTGTGGATTTAACAGTATGTTGTACCTAGTTTTCCTCCTTCAGCGAACAGTAGTTATAGTCATAACGTGTGGATTTAATAGTATGTTGTACTTAGTTTCCCACCTTCAGAGAACAGTAGTTATAGTCATAACGTTAAGCTTGTCATATGATGAACTTCAACTTAAATACTGGATCTTGCTGTGGGACAGTTTTTTGTATTCAGATCTCTGAAATGCACTCTAACTACGTAACATTTAGTGTCTCCTTATGTTACGCAGGGAAAACAGTTTTCATGGGAACAGAAATCCTAAATCATTTCAGAGTTTGCTAAATCCAATGGTTCTAACCCGAGAGTCACCTTAACTTTGTTGACAACACCCGAATCGATACTGTCATTAACGCGGTTCTTCAATAATTACACAATACTTAATACTGTAGCTGTTTAGTTAGTCACATATTCAACTATCATAAGCTGTTCCAGGAAATCATTTTCTGAATGCCAGTCAAATGACAAACATCACGATGCAACAACAACCAAAGTGCTCCTTCATTCATTACTCTGGTAAAGACAATTATGCCGTGCTCCATGTTGGATCCAACATCCCTAACAAATTGATGTTATTGTCTGCCTGATTTACCGTAGGGTCTCTTTAGTCTGTTTGGACACAGAGATACTTAGCTCATAATGTGTAGAGAACTGTTCCTTGATGGATAGGCTATTGTACAACACACAGAGCTATTTTCCTTTATTCAGGACATTTAGAATGACAACACATTACAGAGTAGCCTAGTGGGATTATTCACGAAATTATCTGGTTATGAAATGTCATGACAGACATTTTAGTTTCCATGTTTCACCTGAAATATTAAATGATGTATAGTCCTAGATCTGTGTTATTGTTAGGTGAAGTTATGGGTCCTACAGTAGGTCTATGATATTTGTATAACTATAATTTCTATAACTAGTGGTTTCCGCATTAGCATGGAGGAGTTTCTGCAACCAAATTGCGTGTGCATCGCCCTCATGCGCCAATTTGAGCAAACACAGAAAGGGGCCTATATTGGAGACCAAAAGTCGTCTGGCACACTGCTTAGGATTTCAACAACTTTAATAACTTATTTCTAGCCTACAATCATCGATGTTACTAGTAATGTGAAAACAAGACTAAATATGGCTTGTTGCTCACTTGACCGTCTTAAGATAATTGTAACATTCATTACAGACGTCAATTGTTGTACAACATCATCTATCATGTTGGCATCACCTTTAATAGTGGATTTCTGTTGTTATGTCCCTTTAACCATCTGTCTGACTTTAGGAGAGAGACATGACTACCGTGGAGCCTCTGGGGAGTCTCTACAACATCATGAAGATGACGAGGCAGAGAAGAGTCTCTCCACATCAGAGCACCTCAAGAAACATCAGCGGAGACCCACAGGGAAGAAATCTCATCGCTGCTCTGACTGTGGGAAGAGTTACTTAAGATCAAATTCACTAAAAGTACACATGAGAATTCACACTGGAGAGAAACCTTATAGCTGTGATCAATGTGGGAAGAGTTTTACTCGCTCAAACGGACTGATAGTACATCTGAGAGCACACACAGGAGAGAAACCTTATAGCTGTATTCAATGTGGGAAGAGTTTTACTAGCTCAAGCTGCCTGATAGTACATCTGAGAGCACACACAGGAGAGAAACATTATAGCTGTAATCAATGTGAGAAGAGTTTTACTAGCTCAAGCAGCCTGGTATCACACCAGAGAAAACACACAGGAGAGAAACCTTTTAGCTGTAATCAATGTTGGATGAGTTTTACTCAGTCAAGCAACCTGGTATCACACCAGAGAACACACACAGGAGAGAAACCTTATAGCTGTGATCAATGTGGGAAGAGTTTTACTCAGTCAAGCAGCCTGGTTTCACACCAGAGAACACACACAGGAGAGAAACCTTATAGCTGTGATCAATGTGGGAAGAGTTTTACTACATCTAGTCATCTGACTATACACCAGAGAACACACACAGGAGAGAAGCCTTATAGCTGTACTCAATGTGGGAAGAGTTTTGTTACATCTAGCCATTTGATTTTACACCAGAGAACACACACAGGAGAGAAACCTTATAGCTGTAAGCAATGTGGGAAGAGTTGTACTCGGTCAAGCAACCTGGTATCACACCAGAGAACACACAGGATTGAAACCTTATAGCTGTGATCAATGTGGGAAGAGTTTTACTACATCTAGCCATCTGATTGTGCACCAGAGAACACACACAGGAGAGAATCCTTGCTGTGATCAATGTGGGAAGAGATTCTATGATAAAAGATCTCTAAATAAACATCAGAAAATACATGGAGTTGTTTCATGATATCAATGAAATAATTTCACAATGTAGAATGTTTAAACATTGTAGTAGGAGTATTTTAGTGATGTCACAATGTACAATCATAAACGTTGTCATTATGGGTTATTGTTTGTAGATTGATTTGGAAAACAATATTATTTAATCAATTTTAGAATAAGGCTGTAACGTAGCAACATGTGTAAAAAGTCAAGGGGTCTGAATACTTTCTAAATGCTCTGAATATGCTATTGGTTTACTGTTAGAATAAGTTGTATGACTACACCAATACTGTTAAAGCAACGATGCATAGACCTAGAAAATGCATGGCCAACCTTGCTGCTAGAAATCTAGCTACTGGGTGTGCAGATTTCTGTTCCAGCCATGCACTAACACCTGACATTGTGCTGATTATTTGGATTAGACACTATTCAACTATTCAATCATGTCTTGTTTTGGAGTCAGGGGGATGTCTACATCCACTGCCCATTTCCACAGGTGTTCTTTATGATATGAAATAAAGGGTTGATTCACAGAATGAACTAGAGTGTCTTTTTGGGTCATTGAACATTCCCTGTTTGTCTGTTTTATTTGGTTGTTACTCTAATTTAGTCTGATGATATTGATGCACAATCAATGTCTGGCTGACTGTCAACTGAGTCAATCTAGTACCCACAGAATGAATGTTGTGGGTATTTAATTCTGCTACATTTAAAATTATTTTAAGCTTTATTTAACTAGGCAAGACGGTTAAGAACCAATTCTTATTTACAATGACGGCCTACCGGGGAACAGTCGGTTAACTGCCTTGTTCAGGGGCAGAACGACAGATTTTTACCTTGTCAGCTCGGGATCCACCAATCTTTTGGTTTCTGGCCCAATGCTCTAACCACTAGGCTACCTGCCGGCCCATAGGCGTGTCCAATGCAGACATGATGGATTAGTATTGGCTTATATTATAGACTCATAATGAGGCTAACCATGTCAAAGGAGACCAGATTAGACTCATAATGAGGCTGACAATGTTGAAGGAGACCAGATTTGACTCATAATGAGGCTAACCATGTTGAAGGAGACCAGATTAGACTCATTATGAGGCTAACCATGTTGAAGGTGACCAGATTAGACTCATAATAAGGTTAACCGTGTCGAAGGAGACCAGACTAGACTCATGATCAGTCGTGGAAAAAGTACCCAATTGTCATATTTGAGTAAAAGCATAGATACCTCAATAGAAAGTTACCCAGTAAAATATTACTTGAGTAAAAGTCTAAAAGTATTTGGTTTTAAATATACTTAAGTATCAAAAGTAAAAGTATAAATCATTTCAAATTCCATATATTAAGCAAACCAGATGGCACCATTTTCTTGTTTTTTATTTATTTACGGATAGCCAGGGGCACACTCCAACACTCAGACATAATTTACAAACAAAGCATTTGTGTTTAGTGAGTCAGTCAGATCAGATGCAGTAGGGACGACCAGGGATGTTCTCTGTTTAGTGAGTCCGTCAGGTCAGAGGCAGTAGGGACGGCCAGGGATGTTCTCTGTTTAGTGAGTCCGTCAGACCAGAGGCAGTAGGGACGACCAGGGATGTTCTCTGTTTAGTGAGTCTGTCAGATCAGAGGCAGTAGGGATGAAGAAGGAAGAAGGAAGGCTATCACTCCACTGAAGAAGGAAGTCTATCACTCCATTTTGCAATGCCATACCCTGTGGACGGCGCTTAATTGGAGCCAATTTCTTCCTACAACAGGACAATGACCTAAAGCACAGCTCCAAACTATGCAAGAACTATTGAGGGAAGAAGCAGTCAGCTGGTATTCTGTCTATAATGGAGTGGTCAGCACAGTCACCGGATCTCAACCCTATTGAGCTGTTGTGGGAGCAGCTTGACCGTATGACACGTAAGAAGTGCCCATCAAGCCAATCCAACTTGTGGGAGGTGCTGCAGGAAGCATGGGGTGAAATCTCTTCAGATTACCTCAACATATTGACAACTAGAATGCCAAAGGTCTGCAAGGCTATAATTGCTGCAAATGGAGGATTCATTGACAAAAGCAAAGTTTGAAGGACACAATTATTATTCCAATTATAAATCATTATTTATAACCTTGTCAAAGTCTTGACTATATTTCCTATTCATTTTGCAACTCATTTTATGTATGTTTTCATGGAAAACAAGGACATTTCTAATTGACCCCAAACTTTTGAACGGTAATGTAGGTTTGAGCAACACAGAATTTAGAACTGTCTTATTATTATAGATGACGTCCCACACGCCGTAGAGCGTGCGCAGCGTAGCCTTTATGTCATCTACTGAACCACTGACCATGTTCGAGAGGATCAAATCCATGTTGCATTGTGGGTACATGGTGACTGGTTGACTGATTTATAAATAACAATGAGTAGTTATTTATGATGCAAGGCGATTTGTAGATCACTCAGTTGGCAGTCGCCTGCAGTGTCGAACCAGCCCAATATCAAACCAATCAGGTGGTTGTTCGATGAAATTAATCTTCAGACGTCATTGATCAAGTGCTGCTGATAAAGTGATACAGGCATCGGTACACTGCTTTGAAGTATACTGCTTAGCGATTTCGATGCATGCCTAGTATCTCCGGAATCAAACATCCCTACCGAAAAGTTAACATAACAAAAAGGAGCAAGCAGGTGTGATTTTCTCTTTCCTTTTGTGACCACGGCAAGATGGCACTAGAGCCTACCATACTAACAGGTTCCCACTAGATAACACAACCACACAGTAGATGGAAAGCATGAGGTGTGGCTAACATTTGCAAGCTTGAGCTAGCTACCGAGCTAGCATACAAACTCGGTAGCACAGAGTAGATCCTCCATATGACATTGATAAATAGTGCATTGTGGATAGTTTCGAAGATATCTGGAAATAAGTGAATAAATATGTAATGACGCAAAAACATGACTGTTTGTACTTATAGGTAACCAGATCTTCAATACAACTAAGTTACTAAGTCTTTGACCACACTGTTTTGTTACACTGGTGAGTAAAAACTCTTGCGTCCTTCACTTTAGCTTTTTGTCTGAAAATTAAATATACATTTTACTCAACTGCTTTACCCACTCCAGTCAGCAGATGACGATGTGCGACTTTAAGGCAATGCTGCTAGTGTGACGTATAATCTAGTGGACGGAACGCTTCTTTCAACAGCAGCAACAGTTAGTCAGCCACCTCGGTAGCTTGCTAGCCAAAATAGCCGAACGTCTAGTTAGTTATCCGATTTAATTTCATATGTACGGTGTTGTTATTAGTCAGCTAGCAGACTGGTTAAGCTAGCTAAGATCTCCGACCATGAGGTCAATAAGCTACTCTCCTGCTAAAGAAGAGGGGTCTGCTGGACGGAGAAAGAAACTCTCGTGAAAGAGGAGAAGGAGGAGGATATCACAGTAAAACAAGAAGTCGAGGGTGAGGCTGTTACCGTGAAAGAAGAAAAAGACGCGTTCAGAGTGAAAGAGGAGGAGGTTACAGTTTTTGGAGTGAAAGAGGAGGGGGAGATGACTGTTACATCGAAAAAGGAGGAGGAAGAAGAGGAGGAAACTGAATATCTGGGCCCGGTTTCCCAAACGCATCTTAAGGCATCCAATGGTTCTAACGCTGAACTTAGCCATAAGATGGTTTTGAGAAACCGTTCCCTGATTAATACTAGTAAGTACTGTCTTAAAAACAGAGGCACAAACTCTGCAGTTGTTGAACTGATGTTTGGTGTTAAAGCGGAAATCTGCAATTGCTACATCCATATTGTAACTTTTAAATTATTTTTTTTATAGCCATTGATTCTTGAAGAATATAACACATGCCTCATGAGCTTAGTTCAACTGTTGTACCCCATCAGAACCCCAAATAAGCTTTTTTTTTACTAAAATGTTTAGAAACAATGTAAATCAACACTGTAAAGCCTCAACATGGCTAAAACTATAATGTTGAAATCATGGATGGTCAGTCCTTGCATCCATAGGTCTGTATATGAATTTTGAAAGTAGTTACATTTCTCCAACCCCATCATCGTATTACCAAAAGCAGTGGTGGAATGACAGATTTGTTATTGTTTGAACTGCATATTGCTGGGTTGTGTGTTTTTTTTAAAGAGAAACAAAATGGCTGCCCAGAGGCTTTGTTTGGTAAACAGCTGAGGGATGGGGGAAGGAGAAGTGTAACCACTCTCAAATTCATAGAGAAAGCTATTGTAGCAACCGTAACCCAACACCTAGCGACCTCGTCAAGAAGTTCAGAAATTTTGGCGTAACAGTTATAAGGTGTTGGCTTGACAGTCGCTGGACCCAGGTTTGAGTTCAGCTCAGGGCTACCCCCTGAATTCACTACACTATGAATACAAAGACTGGCCATCCATGATTTCATAATGATAGTTTAACCAGGTTTCTAGGCTATATAGTATATTCTAGAATTCGTCCATGATGTCATAATGATAGTTTAACCAGTTTCTAGGCTATATAGTATATTCTATAATCCATCCATGATGTCATAATGATAGTTTAACCAGGTTTCGGGGCTATATAGTATATTCTAGAATTGCCAGTGAAGATTTCCTGTGGAGGTCAAATTGTTAGAGCTGTTGATAAGTCATTGTATAATATTCAGCCACTTTTTTTCATACCATTATGTTAAAGGCTAAACATACCTAGATTCAATTACATTCATGAAATGGTTTGAAACCTTTGTTTTAAAACCTTCTCAAAGTTGGTCCCTTGACGGATTTGTAGAAAACGGTTTGTCATAAAACAATATTTTTTATTTATTTAAATGTAACCTTTATTTAACTAGGCAAGTCAGTTAAGAACAAATTCTTATTTACAATGACTACCTACCCCGGACGACGCTGGGCCAATTGTGCGCCGCCCTATGGGACTCCCAATCAAGGCCGGTTGTGATACAGCCTGGATTTGAATCAGGGTGTCTGTAGTGACGCCTCAAGCACTGAGATGCAGTGTCCGCTGCACCACTCGGGAGCCCCATAATCATGTTCTAGTGCTGTCCCCAACTAAAATAAATCTTGGTCAACCAAGAGTCGTCTGTTTTTATCTACCAATCGCCCCATGTGTTTTAATAAAATCAACTATATGTACGTAACTTGTCTGATGCTTTAAGCACGCTGTTTGATTAACTTCTCTGATCTACGGATACCGAATACGGGTTCACTTTCCTAAACAACCGCTGAATTGCAGGGCGCCAAATTCAAAAATATTCCTAAAAATATTTTTAATCATGCAATCACAAGTGAAATATACCAAAACACAGCTTAGCTTGTTGTTAATCCACCTATGGTGTCAGATTTTGAAAATATATTTTACAGCGAAAGAAATCCAAGCTTTTGTGAGTGTAGCTTTCAATGCTACATAAGCTAGCCCCAAATTAGCATGGTCACGAAAGTGTGAAAAGCAATAAAATGAATCGCTTACCTTAGATAATCTTCAGATGTTTCCACTCACGAGACTCCCAGTTACACAACAAATCTTCTTTTTGTTCGATAAATATTACTTTTATCACAAAAAAACGCCATTTGGGTTGCGCGTTATGATGAAAAATCAAAAGCCGTGTTCCGTTCGACAAATCCCAAAAAGTATCCGAAAATGGTCGTAGAAATATTGAAAATGTTTTTTATAATCAAACCTCAGGTTGTCTTTAACAAACATAATCGATAATATTTCAACCGGAGCATAACCTATTCATTAAGAGACAAAAGGAAAATGGGGAGCCCCTCTCTTGCTCGCAGGAAATATTCGGAGGACACCTGACCTCTTTTGAAACATCTCGCTAATTTTTCAAAATAAAAGCCTGAAACTATGTCTAAAGCCTGGTCACAGCCTGAGGAAGCCATTGAAAAAAAGAATCTGGTTGATACCTCTTTAAATGGAGGTTAGAGGGGAAAGGAAACAAAGAATATATATTTTTAAATATCACTTCCGGGTTAATTTTTCTCAGGATTTCGCTTGCAGAATAAATATAATTTTTCTCACAGACAATATTTTGACAGTTTTGGAAACTTTGGAGTACTTTCTATCCTAATCTGTAAATTATATGCATATTCTACGATCCGGGCCAGAGAAAATTTCCGTTTACGTTGGGTACGTTATTTGAAAGAAAAAAAACTGACCCATAGCGCTAAGAGGTTAAATAATTACGGATACACAAATTACTCAAGGGAGCCAGTCATCAATATAACCTAACCAGAAGAAGAAAAACTCTTCCGTCCCACTGTTGCTGGACGTAAATTCTGCCGTTATGTTCCTGAAGTTTTCAGTAATAGACTACACCAGCGGTCGTCAAACTTTTTCTATTTGGAGTGCCAATTTCTCTTACCATTTCTACCAATCTGCGTGCAAGTTATGATTTTCATATGCTCATTTTTGTGGAACAGATTCATTTAATTTATAATAGTATCTCAAAATCATTGTCTGTGATTAATCTACATTCTATATAAATCTAAATGAAAATTATACAAATCTAAAAGTAACTTTTATTGCCATTGCAACTATGTAAAAATAGCCTACATAATGCCAACAAATAAAAACATTGCAGCCTGCAGGTAGAAAATATCCTGATAAAAATAAATATCCTAGAAATAACATTGGCTGCACATGGCCTGTCTGCAACGAACTTGAAACATTGTATCAACTATCAACTGGGTTGGCGAAAACTCCAGATAGCAAGCATGCAACATTATATAAAATATTCTGGGCCCTCAGAGTTTCCCGCGCCAGTGAGTTTGGGACAGACACAGCTGTCGGCTATTTGCGCAAAGAATAAGAAGTAATCAGGTATTTTATGACATTTACACTGGATCAGAGCAATACATTTTTCCCTTTCATGCTGAGTGTTATCGAAAGGGTGAGAGCTGGAAATATTTTACGAAAATACTTTGAGGAACTATTGTCATTCGCAATTGATTTTGAATAGACTTTGTTTACTTGCTGTTTGGAGGTGAAGAAAAAATTACTTTGAGAAGCTCCACAACTCATTAGTGGTGCAGCGTTAAGACAATGAGAAATAGTATCAGACATCCCCAAATGGGCACATTTATAGGCCTACATCTCCCCTGACCCATCTGTCTATCGCCTCCTTTGAATTCCATGCTGTCACAGTTACCAGCCCTTTCAAGCTTAACATCCTTATCATTTATCGCCCTCCAGGTTCCCTTGGAGAGTTCATCAATGAGCTTGACGCCCTGATAAGTTCCTTTCCTGAGGATGGCTCACCTCTCACAGTTCTGGGTGACTTTAACCTCCCCACGTCTACCTTTGACTCATTCCTCTCTGCCTCCTTCTTTCCACTCCTCTCCTCTTTTGACCTCACCCTCTCACCTTCCCCCCCTACTCACAAGGCAGGCAATACGCTTGACCTCATCTTTACTAGATGCTGTTCTTCCACTAATCTCATTGCAACTCCCCTCCAAGTCTCCGACCACTACCTTGTATCCTTTTCCCTCTCGCTCTCATCCAACACTTCCCACACTGCCCCTACTCGGATGGTATCGCGCCGTCCCAACCTTCGCTCTCTCTCCCCCGCTACTCTCTCCTCTTCCATCCTATCATCTCTTCCCTCTGCTCAAACCTTCTCCAACCTATCTCCTGATTCTGCCTCCTCAACCCTCCTCTCCTCCCTTTCTGCATCCTTTGACTCTCTATGTCCCCTATCCTCCAGGCCGGCTCGGTCCTCCCCTCCTGCTCCGTGGCTCGACGACTCATTGCGAGCTCACAGAACAGGGCTCCGGGCAGCCGAGCGGAAATGGAGGAAAACTCGCCTCCCTGCGGACCTGGCATCCTTTCACTCCCTCCTCTCTACATTCTCCTCTTCTGTCTCTGCTGCTAAAGCCAATTTCTACCACTCTAAATTCCAAGCATCTGCCTCTAACCCTAGGAAGCTCTTTGCCACCTTCTCCTCCCTCCTGAATCCTCCTCCCCCTCCTCCCCCCTCCTCCCTCTCTGCTGATGACTTCGTCAACCATTTTGAAAAGAAGGTCGACGACATCCGATCCTCGTTTGCTAAGTCAAACGACACCGCTGGTTCTGCTCACACTGCCCTACCCTGTGCTTTGACCTCTTTCTCCCCTCTCTCTCCAGATGAAATCTCGCGTCTTGTGACGGCCGGCCGCCCAACAACCTGCCCGCTTGACCCTATCCCCTCCTCTCTTCTCCAGACCATTTCCGGAGACCTTCTCCCTTACCTCACCTCGCTCATCAACTCATCCTTGACCGCTGGCTACGTCCCTTCCGCCTTCAAGAGAGCGAGAGTTGCACCCCTTCTGAAAAAACCTACACTCGATCCCTCCGATGTCAACAACTACAGACCAGTATCCCTTCTTTCTTTTCTCTCCAAAACTCTTGAACGTGCCGTCCTTGGCCAGCTCTCCTGCTATCTCTCTCAGAATGACCTTCTTGATCCAAATCAGTCAGGTTTCAAGACTAGTCATTCAACTGAGACTGCTCTTCTCTGTGTCACGGAGGCGCTCCGCACTGCTAAAGCTAACTCTCTCTCCTCTGCTCTCATCCTTCTAGACCTATCGGCTGCCTTTGATACTGTGAACCATCAGATCCTCCTCTCCACCCTCTCCGAGCTGGGCATCTCCGGCGCGGCCCACGCTTGGATTGCGTCCTACCTGACAGGTCGCTCCTACCAGGTGGCGTGGCGAGAATCTGTCTCCGCACCACGTGCTCTCACCACTGGTGTCCCCCAGGGCTCTGTTCTAGGCCCTCTCCTATTCTCGCTATACACCAAGTCACTTGGCTCTGTCATATCCTCACATGGTCTCTCCTATCATTGCTATGCAGACGACACACAATTAATCTTCTCCTTTCCCCCCTCTGATAACCAGGTGGTGAATCGCATCTCTGCATGTCTGGCAGACATATCAGTGTGGATGACGGATCACCACCTCAAGCTGAACCTCGGCAAGACGGAGCTGCTCTTCCTCCCAGGGAAGGACTGCCCGTTCCATGATCTCGCCATCACGGTTGACAACTCCATTGTGTCCTCCTCCCAGAGTGCTAAGAACCTTGGCGTGATCCTGGACAACACCCTGTCGTTCTCAACTAACATCAAGGCGGTGACCCGTTCCTGTAGGTTCATGCTCTACAACATTCGCAGAGTACGACCCTGCCTCACGCAGGAAGCGGCGCAGGTCCTAATCCAGGCACTTGTCATCTCCCGTCTGGATTACTGCAACTCGCTGTTGGCTGGGCTCCCTGCCTGTGCCATTAAACCCCTACAACTCATCCAGAACGCCGCAGCCCGTCTGGTGTTCAACTTTCCCAAGTTCTCTCACGTCACCCCGCTCCTCCGCTCTCTCCACTGGCTTCCAGTTGAAGCTCGCATCCGCTACAAGACCATGGTGCTTGCCTACGGAGCTGTGAGGGGAACGGCACCTCCGTACCTTCAGGCTCTGATCAGGCCCTACACCCAAACAAGGGCACTGCGTTCATCCACCTCTGGCCTGCTCGCCTCCCTACCTCTGAGGAAGTACAGTTCCCGCTCAGCCCAGTCAAAACTGTTCGCTGCTCTGGCACCCCAATGGTGGAACAAACTCCCTCACGACGCCAGGTCAGCGGAGTCAATCACCACCTTCCGGAGACACCTGAAACCCCACCTCTTTAAGGAATACCTAGGATAGGATAAAGTAATCCTTCTAACCCCCCCCCTTAAAAGAGTTAGATGCACTATTGTAAAGTGGTTGTTCCACTGGATATCATAAGGTGAATGCACCAATTTGTAAGTCGCTCTGGATAAGAGCGTCTGCTAAATGACTAAAATGTAAATGTACATTTGTGTGCAGGCCAGATAGATTAATCCTACTTCTATATGGGTAATCAGGTGTGCGTCCTTACTCAACATTGACAGGAGTGTTTCAAACAAAAGACAATGAATAAATTGACAAAACTGACGCATCTTGTAGGGTCAGGTCTGGGTGGTCTGCCAGGGGCCGTTTCATTTAGGATCCATTTGGGTCGGTTGGGGAATGATTTTATTTCCCCATAGTATGTTGTACCGAAGTTGACTGACTGAAAGGGAACAGTAGTTATAGTCATAACGTGTGGATTTAATAGTATGTTGTACCTAGTTTCCCTCCTTCAGGGAACAGTAGTTCTAGTCATAACGTGTGGATTTAACAGTATGTTGTACCTAGTTTCCCTCCTTCAGGGAACAGTAGTTATAGTCATAACGTTACGCTTGTCATATGATGAACTTCAATTTAAATACTGGATCTTGCTGTCTGACAGTTTTTTTGTATTCTGAAATGCACTCGAACTATGTATCATGTAGTGGCTCCTTATGTTATGCTGGGAAAACAGTTTTCGTGGGCACAGAAATACTAAATAATTTCAGTTTGCTAAA
Source organism: Salvelinus alpinus (assembly GCF_045679555.1). Lineage (NCBI taxonomy): Eukaryota > Metazoa > Chordata > Actinopteri > Salmoniformes > Salmonidae > Salvelinus > Salvelinus alpinus. The sequence continues at coordinate 40,760,622 of NC_092115.1, read as the reverse complement.
TCCAATGGCTTTTAACTGAGAGTCATCTTGTAATCCAAGATGGCTTAGCAGTAAGACGTGTTTGTTGTAAATGTTATGTTTTTTGCAATATATTTCAATCTCTTTTTCCATTTTTAAATTAAATATACCTTCCGGCAACACGCCTCACCCAATGTGATACGGATCTGCTATTGTTTTAGAACCTCCATCAGAAGCTAACCAGCTAATTAGCTACTAGCTATTTAGTCATTGTTAGCCACTGCTAGCGGCCTTTACCTTTTTAGCTCAGACAACAGACGCTTTTAGCCTGGATAATACCTGCCAGTCTGCACAGCGCGATATCAACCCTGAGCATATCGGACTGTTTTTCTCCAGTACATCACCGTATTCCTGCCGTAAGCTCCTACACGTACGCTACGGTCACAAGACGCAGGCCTTCTAATTGTCCCAAGAATTTCTAAGCAAACAGCTGGAGGCAGGGCTTTCTCCTATAGAGCTCCATTTTTATGGAATGGTCTGCCTACCCATGTGAGAGACGCAGACTCGGTCTCAACCTTTAAGTCTTTACTGAAGACTCATCTCTTCAGTGGGTCATATGATTGAGTGTAGTCTGGCCCAGGAGTGTGAAGGTGAACGGAAAGGTTCTGGAGCAACGAACCGCCCTTGCTGTCTCTGCCTGGCCGGTTCCCCTCTCTCCACTGGGATTCTCTGCCTCTAACCCTATTACAGGGGCTGAGTCACTGGCTTACTGGTGCTCTTCCATGCCGTCCCTAGGAGGGGTGCGTCACTTGAGTGGGTTGAGTCACTGACGTGATCTTCCTGTCTGGGTTGGCGCCCCCCCCTTGGGTTGTGCCGTGGCGGAGATCTTTGTGGGCTATACTCGGCCTTGTCTCAGGATGGTAAGTTGGTGGTTGAAGATATCCCTCTAGTGGTGTGGGGCTGTGCTTTGGCAAAGTGGGTGGGGTTATATCCTGCCTGTTTGGCCCTGTCCGGAGGTATCATCGGATGGGGCCACAGTGTCTGCTGACCCCTCCTGTCTCAGCCTCCAGTATTTATGCTGCAGTAGTTTATGTGTCGGGGGGCTAGGGTCAGTCTGTTATATCTGGAGTACTTCTCCTGTCTTATCCGGTGTCCTGTGTGAATTTAAGTATGCTCTCTCTAATTCTCTCTTTCTTTCTCTCTCTCGGAGGACCTGAGCCCTAGGACCATGGACTACCTGTCATGATGACTCCTTGCTGTCCCCAGTCCAGCTGGCCGTGCTGCTGCTCCAGTTTCAACTGTTCTGCCTGCGGCTATGGAACCCTGACCTGTTCACCGGACGTGCTACCTGTCCCAGACCTGCTGTTTTCAACTCTCTAGAGACAGCAGGAGCGAAAGAGATAATTTCAGGTTTTGGACGGGATTGTTCCGGTTTTGGCCAGTAGATGCCCCCATTGTGCTTTTTTGACCCTTTTGTTTTCCCTTGTTTCCAGTTATTATTTGCACCTGTGCCTCGTTCCCCTTGAATGTATTTAAATCCTTAGTTTTCCTCTGTTCTTTGCTCTGTGTTTGAATGTTAGCACCCAGCCCCAGCAATGCTGTGTACATTTGTTACTCCAGTTGGATTCTCTTGAGGTACTCTGTTTTTGTTCTTGTTTATTTATTTTTGATTATTTCTTTTGAGGTTTTTTCCCTGCTGTATCTAACACCTTGTGGATTTATCTTTTGTCTTGGAGGATTACCTTTTTTCTCTTGGAATTACTTTTGACGTTGTGGATTTATATTTTTGCCTGAAGTACTTTCCTTTTTACTTTATTTAAACACCTTTTCAAGTACTGCTGTGTCTGCCTCAGCTTCTGGGTTCTGCCGACTATTAGTGGCTCAGTTTGCTAAGTGACTGTTTCTCACACCGGAGACCCGAGTTCGTAACCGGGTCCTGACAGAAACACAGAGCCAAAAAATGAACCCAGAGGCAGCCAGTTCCCAGGACCTTTTTGCCACGCTGTCCCACCACGAGGGGACTGTCCAACGCCACGAAGCTGCTCTGGTTCAGCAAGAGGCCTTAATGGCTAGACATTCTCAACTTCTGTCGGAGAGGCTGACTTCCTTAAAGCAGATATCTGATCGACTTCCCCCGGCAACCGCTTCCGCCCCAGTACCTCAGATTCAAGTGCCCGTGGCAGTTAACCCCTTGGCTGAACCTCGTCTGCCGCCTCCCCAACGGTTCTCAGGTGATCCGAGTGCTTGTAAGGGGTTTTTCACCCAATGTTCTCTCTCCTTCGAGCTGCAACCCTCGTCGTTTCCCACCGACCGGTCCAAGATCGCATATACTGTATACTACATCCATAACTAGTGGTTTCCTCATTACCAGATATACTACATCCATAACTAGTGGTTTCCTCATTACCAGATATACTACATCCATAACTAGTGGTTTCCTCATTAGCAGATATACAACATCCATAACTATCTGTTTCCTCATTACCAGATATACTACATCCATAACTAGTGGTTTCCTCATTAGCAGATATACTACATCCATAACTAGGGGTTTCCTCATTACCAGATATACTACATCCATAACTAGTGGTTTCCTCATTACCAGATATACTACATCCATAACTAGTGGTTTCCTCATTACCAGATATACTATATCCATAACTAGTGGTTTCCTCATTACCAGATATACAACATCCATAACTATCTGTTTCCTCATTACCAGATATACTACATCCATAGCTAGTGGTTTATCTCCTCATTTGATATTAAAGAAATTAACCACATATGGGGATGTGAATCTTCACTTGCTGAAGACTCACATGGGTAAATGGTGCATGAGGGATCCCTCAAACTTGGGATTTCAGGGAGACCACACTTTGGGAACGGAGCAGATGGACCCACCTTTGATCTGAGAGGCAGCGAGCCGAGTGGATACCACATCTCAAACATAGTTTAAAAAAAAGAAAAAGGTGAGCGAAAAAAGTGGAGTTTTTAGAAAAACCTCGTAGGCTCTGAGTGTCTATTCCTGTGTGAGGGGGGCACCTTGGCGGTTTAAAGAGTGCCGAGCCAGCTATCTGTGTGAACTGGATGAAAACTAGAATCTGTGTTTACTAGTTAAGACCATGTATGATATAGCATAAGCTAGTAAGATGCACCTGTATTGTTTTTAACCTGTAATTATTTTAAACCTGGATCCCATTTTAGAAGTATTGAAAGATGTAAATGTATGAGTTACATTATCCTAGGAACTAACCACGACATAGAAATGTGAAAATGTTCCTGCAGGTTAAAATATTGTTGAAAAACAACTAATTGATTAGCTATGTTTGGGAATAGCATTGTGTGACTGCGATATGAGAATTGTGTGACTGCTATATGAGAGTTGTGTGACTGAGTCTTAATCTGAAGTTTGGATTATAACAGAGATCTATAGTTCCTCACAGAGATCTATAGTTTATTTTTTGTTCGGCTGGGAGTATGTTTGGAGAGCTGCTTTGTAGCTATGGAGAGTCCTTGAAAAGGCAAATGGAATGGTTGTCATGAGTACATGAGAATTACTTACATTTTATATGGGTTCTGTGAATATATGAAAATATGATAAATTGTATGTGTGTATAATCGATTACTAGAGATTTGATAAAGTAATACTGGGAATATAATTAGATACAATTTAACAACCCATATGTAGACGAACGTAGGTTTTGAGTTGGTATCTTTAATGGATAATTTGATAAAGATGAGGTTTAAGCATTATTAAACAGTCTACAAAGTCTGGGCAATTGTCTCAGAAACTGATGGGAGTGTGTCCACTTTAGGGCTTATTACCCTAACGATGAAACTATATAACGCTTATTGGATTTTCTCTGTCTACTACATTTGAAATAAAACTACCCTTAAAGCTTGGGGAGGGGGGGGGGGGGGGGGGGTCTTCCCAGTATGAGAGGAGTTGCTAGATTTGTTGAATAAACCTTTTTCCAGAAAGTTAGAGTGAACCAAGGTGGCTGACTAGCTGTTGATGTTGAAGAAGCGTCCCGTCCACTAGATTATACGTCACAGTGGCGCACATCGCCATCTGCTGACTGGAGTTGGTATCGCAGTTGAGAAAATACTTTCAGACAAAAAGCTAAAAAGCGACTGCCCCTAAAAACCAACGACTCCATTTGAAAACGGGCGATGTGGCATCAGAAACATTTATTATCGTGTAAAAATGTACTACAAAGTGTAGCTAAATAGAATAACTTTGGTCATACCCACTCAGCACGTGACGTCCAAGGATGTCGAATTATGGGCGATATCAGGTCTGTCTGTTGTGGCCGCTATTTCGCCCTTCAATAGTCATCCCAAATTGAGCTGTGTATAACTATGTAAATGTATCTCGGACAAGGTGACTTTGATCAATATACACTAAAAAGTAAAGGTTCCTGGAGTATCCTTTAGGGGTTCTTCAAATTGAAACTGTGGGGGAACCTCACCCCGCTCCTCCGCTCTCTCCACTGGCTTCCAGTTGAAGCTCGCATCCGCTACAAGACCATGGTGCTTGCCTACGGAGCTGTGAGGGGAACGGCACCTCCGTACCTTCAGGCTCTGATCAGGCCCTACACCCAAACAAGGGCACTGCGTTCATCCACCTCTGGCCTGCTCGCCTCCCTACCTCTGAGGAAGTACAGTTCCCGCTCAGCCCAGTCAAAACTGTTCGCTGCTCTGGCACCCCAATGGTGGAACAAACTCCCTCACGACGCCAGGTCAGCGGAGTCAATCACCACCTTCCGGAGACACCTGAAACCCCACCTCTTTAAGGAATACCTAGGAGAGGAGAAAGTAATCCTTCTAACCCCCCCCCCCCCCCCCTTAAAAGAGTTAGATGCACTATTGTAAAGTGGTTGTTCCACTGGATATCATAAGGTGGATGCACCAATTTGTAAGTCGCTCTGGATAAGAGCGTCTGCTAAATGACTTAAATGTAAATGTATAAGTTCTTTGAAGAACCCCTTATCTGGGTCCTCAAAGAACTTTTTGGGTTCATTTTTTTTAAACTCCCTGTCCACCCTCCCTCCATTATTAAAAAATATATTTTAATACAAATATTGACAATATTGATTTAAATAATTATTTGTTTATTTACTGGCACCACAAATATGAATTAATATTTACAAAATAATTTCCCAAACAAAACACATTACAAAATTGCAAAATTTCTGCAGACATGTCAGACCATAATAAATAATACATTTACTTTGTATAGTGCTTTTCATGACATTTAAAAACAATTCTAAAATAATGATGTACAATAAAAACGACATACATTAAAAATGAATCATAGGTAAACAAACAATATTGTAGACTTGATGCTAAATACAGATTTTTCAGCTTTAGTGTGTATATCATATTCACTTAGTTATGTTAGGAAGTTTGCCATCTTTATGACCGGCCCTGGTAACTTCACCCCAACTTCTCTTATCCCCAGAACACAGTAACTTAACAACATAAGAGTTTTTCTGAAATTTAAGGGAAAATAAAAAATACAGCCCTAGCAGAGCCCCAAGTCCCATGGGGACGTCCTTGAGGGAGTGGATGTTCTCCCCATCAAAGGCCAGCAGGATTTCACTCTAATGGTGAAATGGATTTCCACCGATGTGCAGTAAAGGAGTGAAGACTGGTGAAATCTATGTCAACAAAAGTAAGAAAAGATTAATACACATACAATTAACAAAGAACATAACAAATGTTCAGCTGTAGTTTTATATAAGCATGCACACCTATGTTTATGAAGAAACAGATGATTGGTGCATAGGCATACCTTGTCACGGACATAAAGGCCACTCGTGTCCTCATTGAGGAGGTAGGGCAAGAGCAGGATCGCTGCTGTGGTCTCCAGTCCTAGTAAAGTAAAGCAATGATCTTACTACACTTGCTAATTTTATTACAAAATACATTAGAGAAAGGGAAGGAATAAGAGCAAATACCTCTTCTGTATTGTCCTTCAGGGACTGTCAAGATAGCAGGATGATGTCCTCACCTCTGCCTCGCCTCTCTACCTCTGCTAGTCCTTGAATTATATTTTTGTCTATATCCATTCCATAGACTTGATTCATTTCTGACAAGATCTGAAAAGATAATTTACACACATTTGTATGCTAATAGATGTCAGTTTGTATTGACTGCTATGTAGGTTAAATATACACTTCAAATGCAGCTGTCCTACAACATATCGTACCTTCTTCTTGATCCCAATTGCATTGTGTCCATGTTCTGTCCTATAAGAATTTCAAAGGAAGAGAAAATGTGTCAAAGAATAGTCTTACAAGCATTAAAACATATACAGTTGAAGTCGGAAATGTACATACACCTTAGCCAAATACATTTAAACTCAGTTTTTCACAATTTCTGACATTTAATCCTAGTAAAAATTGCCCATCTTAGGTCAGTTAGGATCACCACTTTATTTTAAGAATGTGAAATGTCAGAATAATAGTAGAGAGAATGATTTATTTCAGCTTTTATTTATTTCATCACATTCCAAGTGGGTCAGAAGTTTACATACACTCAATTAGTATTTGGTAACATTGCCTTTAAATTGTTTAACTTTGGTCAAACGTTTCGGGTAGCCTTCCACAAGCTTCCCCCACTATGTTGGGTGAATTTTGGCCCATTCCTCCTGACAGAGCTGGTGTAACTGAGTCAGGTTTGTAGGCCTCCTTGCTCGCACACGCTTTTTCAGTTCTGCCCACACATTTTCTATGGGATTAAGGTCAGGGCTTTGTGATGGCCACTCCAATACCTTGACTTTGTTGTCCTTAAGCCATTTTGCCACAACTTTGGAAGTATGCTTGGGGTCATTGTCCATTTGGAAGACCCATTTTCGACTAAGCTATAACTTCCTGACTGATGTCTTGAGATGTTGCTTCAATATATCCACATAATTTTCCTGCCTCATGATGCCATCTATTTTGTGAAGTGCAACAGTCCCTCCTGCAGCAAAGCACCCCCACAACATGATACTGCCACCCCCGTAGTTCACGGTTGGGATGGTGTTCTTTGGAATGCAAGCCTCACCCTTTTTCCTCCAAACATAACGATGGTCATTATGGCCAAATAGTTATATTTTTGTTTCATCAGACCAGAGGACATTTCTCCAAAAAGTAAGATCTTTGTCCCCATTTGCAGTTGCAAACCTAAGTCTGGCTTTTTTTTATAGCTGTTTTGGAGCAGTGGCTTCTTCCTTGCTGAGCGGCCTTTCAGGTTATGTCGATATAGGACTCGTTTTACTGTGGATATAGATACTTTTGTATTGGAAATTGCTCCCAAGGATGAACCAGACTTGTGGAGGTCTACAATTGTTTTTCTGAGGTCATGGCTGATTTCTTTGGTCATGGCTGATTTTCCCATGATGTCAAGCAAAGAGGCACTGAGTTTGAAGGTAGGCCTTCAAATACATCCACAGGTACATCTCCAATTGACTCAAATTATGTAAATTAGCCTAACAGAAGCTTCTAAAGCCATGACATAATTTTCTGGAATTTTCCAAGCTGTTTAAAGGCACAGTCAACTTAGTCTATGTAAACTTCTGATCCACTGGAATTGTGATACAGTGAATTATAAGTGAAATAATCTGTCTGTAAACAATTGTTGGAAAAATTACTTGTGTCATGCACAAAGTAGATGCCCTAACCGGCTTGCCAAAACTTTCGTTTGTTAACAAGACATTTGTGGAGGGTTGAAAAACGAGTTTTAATGACTCCAACCTAAGTAAACTTGTATGTAAACTTCCGACCTCAACTGTATATATATATATGAAATAAATACAATCGACATACAATTGAATGCAAAATAGAAGAGCATATTGGAAAAAGCACTAGACAATACAGTACTGCCATACAGTAACAGTACTGCCATACAGGCCTAATATCACATTTCAAGATATCTTTGTACACATATTGTTCAATATTTTATTAGGCTGACTTGAAAGATTATACGCAACATTTTGCTGCGTTGCAATACTGTGTTTGGATTCTGATGGGCATTTATACAAAAGAGGTAGTCTAGACACTGTATTAATACTTTAATGAAACAGGCAGGGAGCAGGTCTCGAACCCTTGACCTTCTAGCCCGAGGTCCGGCGCGCTATCGACTGTGCCGCAAAAGCATGCTCGTGCGGCAGAGTCGATTTCCGCGCTTATAAACCCAGGGTCGTTACAATACCATTATGCATTTGAATCCCATCTACAGTTATCATCTGTAACGTTTCCAAAATGGGACAGTATTGTACATATAACGTTTCCAAAATGGGATAGTATTGTCCATGTAACGTTTCCAAACTGGGATAGTATTGTACATGTAACGTTTCCAAAATGGGATAGTATTGTAATGAAACAGGCAGTGAGCAGGTCTCGAACCCTCGACCTTCTAGCCCGAAGTCCGGCGCGCTATCGACTGTGCCGCAAAAGCATGCTCGTGTGGCAGAGTCGATTTCCGCGCTTATAAACCCAGGGTCGTTACACTACTCCCTCCTTTCAAAGAGCGCGTCCTCGCGCTAGCTTGCGACTCTACGTCTTACAGGAACGCGCTCACCGGCCAAGCACACGCACTGTCGTGGATGCGAGGTCCGATCACTTCCGACACCAATGTAATGAAACAGGCAGGGAGCAGGTCTCGAACCCTCGACCTTCTAGCCCGAAGTCCGGCGCGCTATCGACTGTGCCGCAAAAGCATGCTCGTGCGGCAGAGTCGATTTCCGCGCTTATAAACCCAGGGTCGTTACAGTATTGCACATGTACGGTTTCCAAAATGAGATACTATTGTCCATGTAACGTTTCCAAAATGGGATAGTATTGTACATGTAACGTTATGCCCCCTTGTGAGTTAATAGTATTGCATGCTGTAGCAGGCTAAATAAAGAGGAAGCCCTCCATTGACGATTCAGTTCGGTGTGACATCTCGTCTGGACAGGTCACCGTCCTTAGCAAGTTAGTTGGTTAACGAAGCTAACGTTAGCTAGTTCATTATCACAAAAGTGAGAACTGCTCTAGATTGGAAACTTACGTTAATGGGTGTAAGCCATGTTGGTTCATGGAAACGATATACAATATATGGCAAATATTATAGTTGAGGAAATAATCCAAACCTAGTTCTGCCTAGTTAGGACATAACGTTAGCTAGCTAGATAACGGTACTGTACTGTAGCTCATACAACGCCGACGGTCAAACCGGCTTAATAATATTTACGTTAATTAGCTATAGTAACGTCATGGAAGATATTCACAGAAAACCATAATTGTCTTCGTTATTCATTATTCGTATGTTATATTATTATAATGAATTATTTCGAGACATATTCAGAGCCAAACATCAACCCAAACTTAACCGTTTTAACTGTTGTCGCATCAAAACTTGTCACCATGGTTTTGGTTGTAATTGCGAAGTTCCGGGAAGAAGTCCAGCAACAACGGAGGTTCCTCGATGAACCCACCTTCTAACAAGTTCTTTGAAGAACCTTTTGGGGCTGTTTTTCATTGACCAAGAACCCTACGGTTCTTAGGGGATCTGAGAACAACTCCAGTTGAACCCTTCATTTTTAGAGTGTAGTCGGCTCTATTTACTCTCAGATTCAAACATGCTGATTAGCATCAACGATCAAGTCAGCTGCTGCTACTCCAATAAAGTATGAGGTGAGACGGTGAACTGACGTTGTTTCATAATGATTCAGTTAATTAAAATTAATCAGTGGAACTGTTTAAAAAATAGTGTATGGCATATTAAATATATTACGCTATTGTTATCATATAGAAACATCATGGAATACTGTACCTCATATTAGCATCAACATACATTATTGTTTCATTCAATTTCATATAATAAGGATATTTCATATTTTCAAGTACATAAGTCAGAACCCATCACCTGCTATGTAAGAGACAGCAGAATGCACAATGGTCAATGCTATTCGGGATCCTTGGGACATCCCTACCCTAAACCCGACCTTAACCAGTTTAAATGTCAACTTCAATGGGCTAGGGATGTCCCAAGGATATATCTCTACCTGAAAATACATGATCTAAGTGATTGATAGTTGATATTCAGCAGTCATAAAGCCTTATTTACTTTAATGAACTACTAAAATAGTGATTTTGTCAGACAGCATAGACAGCAGCTCTACACTTTATTGACTGACTGATCCATTCATCCTTCCATCCCTCCTCAGCCTTCCTCTCCTCTGAAGACCCAGTGAGGGTGGAGCTCTGTCAGAGTTGGGGGAATGGTTAGGAAGAACACTTCTACAGCGAGAGAGGTGAGAGGTCACACATGGTTTAGATGGTACATATTTATGTCCCCTTAGTGGTTTATCACATCAGCAAAAGGGAATATGTTCCATCATCTATGTTTATTTACATTAGTACAAATTGTCCACTGATATTGGTGTAATTTCTCACCCCTTTTGGCTGTATGAAAGTTAATTTCCTCTCAGGCACACACATTTGTTCTTTGATATTAAGGTCATTTGTGTCAAATGTACCTTTCCCCACTCATTCACCCCACCTCTTTACATTGCTGATGCATATTCGGTGGCCTGACTGCATCCAGACTATGTCAAAGGCCCATCCTGGTAGATCTGAACCTACTGCAGCTTGGAGTGATCAGATGACAGAAGTCACATTTAGGTGCCAGGTGTAACTGAGGCTGTAGATGCTCCATATCCATTACTTTGAGTGTTATATATGTGTTGCAGGGGCAGTCAAGAAATGGAATAGCAATGCCACAGAACATGACATAAGCAGAGCTATGGGAGACCACCTCAAGCCCCTGGTAGAGCCGGGGGTGGTGTTTTCCACTCCACCACGCCTTCAGCAGACTTTAAGAGTTAGATGGATCTGTTTGTTTGTTTTCAGTAGTTGCATCCTTTAATGTATTGTTGATTTCAACAAATGAACTGGGTTGGTTGAAAAGTGGTAGTAAACGTACGTACCATGCACTATTTTAACATAGCTATGTTTTTTCATACTAAGATGGACAAAGGTACAATACGTGTTGCTTTTGCACATATTTGTTCATTGGTTTAGCAGGAGTCTGTTGATGGGTTCATTTGTTTCACAATATGTTAAAATCAAAACAAGCTTTATTTATACAGCACATTTCAGACATGGATGCAACACAATGGCTTCACAGAAAAAGAAAAAAAAAAAAATATTTACCACAAACATAAGAGGATAAAAAACAAGATTAACAACTGAAAGACTAATGAGCATCCTAAATGTCATCGATTAAAATAGTAAGAATTGGATGCAATATCCAACCCAAAATAGAAGCTTGTTTTACTACATTGTTTGTTGTTCCGTTCCCCAGCAAGAAAACCAGAAATGTTTCTTAAACAGAAGAGGGAACTAACAAAGAGTCACTGACAACAACCAAAACTAAACAGGTGTGGTTTTAGGAGGGGCTCTGAAAGACACTATGGGGGTGTACACTGAAAGTTGACTAGTAACAACAACTGGGACCTAAAAGACACCCATCATTAGACCCACTAAATCTGCCCAAGAAGAGGCAAACAAAAGAAAAACCCACACCAAACTTACAGACTGGAAGCAAACCAAAAACGTCTAGCAACTAAAGGTATTGACTCTCCACATCTATCAAGACAATTGGAGCACTGGGCCAGACACTCTTAAATAGAACCTGAGCAGCTCAGGTGAACCACCTTCCCACTAACGAGATGGACAAGCCAGCACAGGTGTAACACATACTGACTAACGAGGTGACACCAATCAGTGCGCCCTACATGCTAAAGTCCAACCTCAAAATATAAATGGAAAAACCAAAGCCTGTAACACCTTCCCCCCTAAGACAACAAATACATCCTATATTTTTGTTGGACAAGTTTGCTCACCACCAACTGAAAACAACTTCCATTTAACATTATAATCAACTACAAGGCTTCAGCTTTACCTATATAAACATGGCTGTCAACAATTAAAAACACGTATTTCTAAATAATAATATACAATTGTATCTTTTCTCCTTTTTCTTTCTATAGAATCCTAAAACTCACTAGCTTCTAGAACTCTCGTCCCTTGGAACGAGCCCAAACAAAACTCATCTACAATACAAAAAAACGTGCAGTCAAAATAAATTATGATCCATGGCAACGCATATTGATTTGGGGGGAAATCAGGTTGAACCTGCTCTTGAAACTAACACAACAAAACAAAAAACACATGGAAATGGGAGATATCTTTTACCTCACTGATTAGAGGACAACCTGCAGAATACAGTCAGCTACATTCTGGAGTGATGCATTTAAATTTAGGGGTCGCTAAACAAAGGAACGCAATACTTATTTGTCATCACTCATCGAAATCATGTAGAAATCAATTGTGCGAGATGAGGTTGCACGTCCTGTTAAAACTAACTGCTCAAAAACCACACGGAAACTGGGAATAATGTGTACATCACTGGTTAGAGGACAATTTGTAGAAAACAGCCAGATACATTTTTAAAGTGGGATTAAAGTGGGTCGCCAACGCGGTAAGTGTAATAGAGCTCTTTTTTGTTAAATCTCATGAATAGTACTCTTTCAATTCAGAGCCTGGATTTTTCCCCTGAGTCATGCAGAAATCAATTGAACAAGGGGCAAACATTTAGGGTTCTACATTGTGACATTCATTAAAATACTTCTTCTACAATGTTAAAACAATCTACATTGTGATATTATTTCACTGATATCATGAAACAACTCCTTCATGTATGTATTTTCTGATGTTTAATCAGAGATCTTTAATCAGAGTATCTTGTCACATTGATCGCAGCTATGAGATTTCTCACCTGTGTGTGTTCTCTGGTGCGCTATCTGGCTGTTTGAGTAAAACGCTTCCCACATTGAGCACAGAGACATCGTTTCTCTCCTGTGTGTGTGTTCTCTGGTGTATCTTCAGATAGCTAGAAGCAGCAAAACTCTTCCCACATCGATTACAGCTATATGGTTTCTCTCCTGTGTGTGTTCTCTGGTGTATCTTCAGATAGCGAGACGTCGCAAAACTCTTCCCACATTGATTACAGCTATATGGTTTTTCTCCTGTGTGTGCTCTCTGGTGTACCTTCAGATCACCAGATATGATAAAACTCTTCCCACATTGATCACAGCTAAAAGGTTTCTCTCCAGTGTGTGTTCTCTGGTGTGCTTTCAGGTTGCCTGACTGAGTAAAACTCTTCCCACATTGAGCACAGCTATATCGTTTCTCTCCTGTGTGTGTTCTCCGATGTACTACCAGGCCCTTTGACTGAGTAAAACTCTTCCCACATTGATTACAGCTATAAGATCTTTCTCCTGTGTGTGTTATCAGATGTATCTTCAGATATCCAGATGTAGTAAAACTCTTCCCACATTGAGTACAACTAAACGGTTTCTCTCCTGTGTGTGCTCTCTGGTGTATCTTCAGATAGCCAGATGAAGTAAAACTCTTCCCACATTGAGTACAGCTATAACTTTTCTGGCCTGTGTGTGTTCTCTGGTGCACTATCAGGCTGCTTGACTGAGTAAAACTCTTCTCACATTGAGTACAGCTATAAGGTTTCTCTCCTGTGTGTGTTCTCTGGTGTATTTTAAGTTCAGATGAAAATTTGAAATGTTTCCCACAGTCAGAGCAGCAGTGAGATTTCTTCCCTCTGGGTCTCTGCTGGTGTTTCTTGAGGAGCTCTGATCTGGAGAGACTCTTCTCTGACGTGTCAGCATCATGATGCTGTTGAGGCTCCCCAGAAGATCCACGATAGTCACGTCTCTCTCCTGTGTGAAAGATAAAGTCAGACAGGTGGTTAAAGGCCCGCAACAGCAGAAATTCACTGTTTATTTGAGGTAAAAGGTGATGCCTGAAGTAAAGGAAAATAATGTATTGAGGTTGATTTGCACGACAACGAAGAATTGGTTCGAAAAAAGGGGGCCTCTGTCGTTTGGAACTGGTTTTGCTTTAAGATATCCGACCTCGACCAACAAACAGCACTATGTAAGTTGTGTTGACGCCAAAGGTGGAAACACCAGCAATCTTTTTCACCACCTGAAAACCCTGCATGTGCACGAATATGAAGAATCTACCAGAATGCGTGCAACAAACCCCCAGAGCAAGTCCCAAGACATCTTCAAGCCAGACCCGCATTTAGGTATCACCATTCCATTAGTGGTGACAAGACGACCAAGAAGTGGAATAGAGATAACGAGTTCAATTACGTATCACATAGCGAAAGACATGGAACCAATTGTATCTGTGGAGAAAGATGGTTTCAGAAAGTTGATTCGAACTCTAGACCAAAGATACGAGATCCTGAGCCGTAAATACTTCAGTAAAACATGTCTGAACTCTACACAGAACGTCGGGACAGAGATGCCAAGGAAATACGTAATGCTGCATTCTTCTCTACCACTGCCGACTTACGGTCAAGCTGGACCACAGAGCCATACATTAGCCCCACAATTCATTACATTGATGACAACTGGAAGCTGCGAAGCAAACGCCTTCAGCCCTCTTATTTCCCAGACGAACACACCGGATAAATAATTACAGCTGGACTGAGGTAGACACTTTCATCCTGGGGCTTGAAAGAGTCGCGTCAAGTATGTATGACTACCGACAGTGGATGGAACACGGTCAAAGCATTGGAGCTGAACAAATGGACAAGACAGTGGATGGAAGATGGTTAAAGCATTGGAGCTGAACAAATGGACAAGACAGTGGATGGAAGATGGTTAAAGCATTGGAGCTGAACAAATGGACAAGACAGTGGATGGAAGATGGTTAAAGCATTGGAGCTGAACAAATGGACAAGACAGTGGATGGAAGATGGTTAAAGCATTGGAGCTGAACAAATGGACAAGACAGTGGATGGAAGATGGTTAAAGCATTGGAGCTGAACAAATGGACAAGACAGTGGATGGAAGATGGTTAAAGCATTGGAGCTGAACAAATGGACAAGACAGTGGATGGAAGATGGTTAAAGCATTGGAGCTGAACAAATGGACAAGACAATGGATGGAACATGGTTAAAGCATTGGAGCTGAACAAATGGACAAGACAGTGGATGGAACATGGTTAAAGCATTGGAGCTGAACAAATGGACAAGACAGTGGATGGAACACGGTTAAAGCATTGGAGCTGAACAAATGGACAAGACAGTGGATGGAACACGGTTAAAGCATTGGAGCTGAACAAATGGACAAGACAGTGGATGGAACACGGTTAAAGCATTGGAGCTGAACAAATGGACAAGACAGTGGATGGAACACGGTTAAAGCATTGGAGCTGAACAAATGGACAAGACAGTGGATGGAACACGGTTAAAGCATTGGAGCTGAACAAATGGACAAGACAGTGGATGGAAGATGGTTAAAGCATTGGAGCTGAACAAATGGACAAGACAGTGGATGGAACATGGTTAAAGCATTAGAGCTGAACAAATGGACAAGACACAGACTACACATTACTATTGGTAAGTTTAAACGTCCAAAACACAGAGCAGGTAGAAAAATAACGTAACTTAAAAACAACATAACTTAAATTGCAGAATAACTATTGTATTCTTTATCTCCTCTGTTTAAAGTTATAGCTGACTACACTGCCTGATCCTTCTTATACGTTAAGCAGAATATATACCGCTATGCAAATCTATCATATTTGTAATTTGTAAATGTGTGCAATATGCAAACATTACATTGCTTTTATTTATAATTTACACATTAGCCTCTGGTTTCAATATATCCTCACTCTTTCAATAATAAATATCCTACTATATAAATGATCCTGTTCTCTAAAGCAATATAGCTCTCTCAATCACAACAGTAGTATGTAAATCTATAGATGGATTAAATGCAAGGAAGTGGTCAGCACATTTTTCTATAGTTGGAAGAAGAAGGCCCTGACAAGTGCACAGGATAAACTGAGCCTGCCCCTCAACAAGCTCAACACGGAATCCACAGGATAAACTGAGCCTGGCCCTCAACAAGCTCAACACGGAATCCACAGGATAAACTGAGCCTGCCCCTCAACAAGCTCAACACGGAATCCACAGGATAAACTGAGCCTGGCCCTCAACAAGCTCAACACGGAATCCACAGGATAAACTGAGCCTGCACCTCAACAACCTCAACACGGAATCCCCGATAAGGTGGGGATCTCCACTGCAGATGATGGAAACAGTCCTGGAGCAGGAAAAGGCCGTCACACAAGTCCTGGCAGCAGAAAACAACAACACAGCACCTTGCACCCTCCTGGCAAGACATTGAGGTCTTTGAATACAACAGCTTATCAACAGCTCTAACAATTTGACCCCCACAGGAAATCTACACTGGCAGTTATAGAAAGACCCATTTACTATATAACCATTGATTCTTGAAGAATATACACTACCGTTCAAAAGTTTGAGGTCCCTTAGAAATGGCCTTGTTTTTGAAAGAAAAGCACTTTTTTTTGTCCAATAAAATAACATCAAATTGATCAGAAATACAGTGTAGACATTGTTAACGTTGTAAATGACTATTGTAGCTGGAAATGGCAGTTTTTTTTCATGGAATATCTACATAGGCATACAGAGGCACATTATCAGCAACCATCACTCCTGTGTTCCAATGGCACGTTGTGTTAGCTAATCCAAGTTCATTATTTTAAAAGGCTAATTGATCATTAGAAAATCCTTTTGCAATGATGTTAGCACAGCTGAAAACTGTTGTTCTGATTAAAGAAGCAATTAAACTGGCCTTCTTTAGACTAGTTGAGTATCTGGAGCATCAGCATTTGTGGGTTCGATTACAGGCTCAAAATGGCCAGAAACAAATAATTTTCTTCTGAAACTCGTCAGTCTATTCTTGTTCTGAGAAATTAAAATGAAGGCTATTCCATGGGAGAAATTGCCAAGAAACTGAAGATCTCGTACAACGCTGTGACTACTCCCTTCAGAGAACAGCGCAAACTGGCTCTAACCAGTGTTGGATTCGGGCTAAACTTTGAACATTGAGATATTAAAGACATGATAGATCAGACGCAGAGTATATAAAGGAGTGAGATCTGTAGAAAGACAGAGTGGCTGTGGAATGTGCTGGGTGGACGGGAGGAGATCACAGGATAGCTATAGGGGAAGCGGATGGACATCTGTGGATTAAGCGAAGGAGGGGTTGATGTCAGGAGGTCAGGTCAGATCCCCTGAAGGGAGTAATAAGGGTTTAGTATCCTGTTACCCTCTTCCTGTCGAATCAGAAGATGTAAGGATTGGAGAGAAGGAGGAGTGTCCAAAGTGGGGTATGTAAAGACCCTTTGGGAAGAATTCAACTTGGTTCAGCTTCTCTAGTGTCTGTGAGTTATCTGAAAAATTAGAACCAAACACCAGAATATAAAGAGGAGCGGGAGGCCCCGGTGCACAACTGAGCAAGAGGACAAGTACATTAGAGCGTCTAGCTTGAGAAACAGACACCTCACAAGTGCTCAACAGCTTAATTAAAACACCAGTCTGAAAGACGTGACTCCGGGATGCTGGCCTTCTATGCAGAGTTGCAAAGAAAACTACATATCTCTGTCTGTGTTGTTTTGCCCATCTTAATCTTTCATTTTTATTGGCCCGTCTGAGATATGGCTTTTTCTTTGCAGCATCTCGGAGTCGCCTCTTCACTGTTGACGTTGAGACTGGTGTTTTGCGGGTACTATTTAAATGAAGCTGTCAGTTGAGGACGTGAGCTTTTCTTTCAAAAACAAGGACATTTCTAAGTGATCACAAACTTTTGAACGGTAGTGTAACTTATAAATGCCTCAAATATTTAAACTGTATTACCCCATCAGAAACCAAAACATAACCAAAACATTGTATAACTCCACTGTATAGCCTCGAAGCCTGGTTAAAACTATACTTTTGACCTTATGGATGACCTTATCCTTGTATTTATAGTGTAGTGAATTCAAGGGGTAGCCCTGAGCTGAACTCAAACCTGGGTCCATTGACTCTCAAGCCAACACCTTATGACTGTTACGCCAAGATGTCTGAACTTCTTGACGAGGTCGCTAGGTGTTGGGTTACGGTTGCTACAATAGCTTTCTCTATGAATGTGAGTGTGGTTACATTTCTCCAGCCCCCATCCCTCAACTATTTACCAAACCAAGTCTCAGGGCTTACAATTTGAGAACGGTAACAGTTCCCCAGAAAAATCTGCAGTTGAAACAATAACAAAGCTGTCATTCCACCACTGTTTTGCTAATAAGATGATGATGGGGCTGGAGAAATGTAACTACTCTCAAATTCATAGAAAGACCTATGGATGCAAGAATTGACCATCCATGATATCAACATTATAGTTTTAACCATGTTGAGGCTACAGTGTTGGTTTACATTGTTTCTAAACATTGGAGTAAAAAAAGCTTATTTGGGGTTCTGATGGGGTACAACAGTTGAACTAAGCTCATGAGGCATGTGTTATATTCAAGAATCAATGGCAATAAATAAACAAATTTAAAAAGTCTGAATATAGATGTAGCTATTGAATATTTCCCCTTTAACACCACACATTAGGTTCAACAACTGCAGTTTGAGCCTGTTTTTAAGACTCCTCCATTTTTAAGCCTCCTCCCTAAGTTTGTTGTATTCACTGCTTTAGCACACTCCACCCTGATGTCCTAGCACTGTCTGAATCATTGCTTAGTGCTTTGAAATTTCCATCCCAACTACAACCACTTCCGATAAGATAGAACTTCATCTGATCATCAAAGGTTAGTGATTAATTTTATCTCTATTTCTGCTTTTTGTGACTCCTGTCTTTGGCTGGGAAAATGACTGTGTTTGTCTGTGATTTTGCGGTGACCTATCATAATCGTTTGTGGTGCTTTCGCTGAAAAGCCTATTTGAAATCGGACACTTTGGTGGGATTAACAACAAGATTACCTTAAAAATGGTATAAGATACATGTATGTTTGAGGAATTTTAATTATGAGATTTCTGTTGTTTGAATTTGACGCCCTGCACTTTCACTAGCTGTTGTCATATCGATCCTGTTAACGGGATTGCAGCCATAAGAAGTTTTAACAAACCTCAAAACGAGCTTCAATGCCATACAACACTCCTTCCGTGGCCTCCAACTGCTTTTAAATGCTAGTAAAACTAAATGCATGCTCTTCAACTGATTGCTGCCCGTCCAGCATTACTACTCTGGACAGTTTTGACAACTACAAATACCTAGGTGTCTGGTTAGACTGTAAACTCTCCTTCCAGACTCACATTAAGCATCCCCAATCCAAAATTAAATCTAGAATCGGCTTCCTATTTTGCAACAAAGCCTCCTTCACCCATGCTGCCAAACATACCATCGTAAAACTGACTATCCTACTGATCCTTGACTTCGGCGGTGTAATTTACAAAATAGTCTCCAACACTCTCCTCAGCAAACTGGATGTAGTCTATCACAGTACCATCCGTTTTGTCACCAAAGCCCCATATACTACTCATCACTGCAACCTGTATGCTCTCGTTGGCTGGCCCTCGCTACATATTCATCGCCAAACCCACTGGCTCCAGGTCATCTATAAGTCCTTGCTAGGTAAAGCCTTGCCTTATCTCAGCTCACTGGTCACCATAGCAACACCCACCTGTAGCACGCGCTCCAGCAGGTATATTTCACTGGTCATCCCCAAAGCCAACACTTCCTTTGGCCGTCTTTCCTTACAGTTCTCTGCTGCAAATGACTGGAACGAATTGCAAAAATCACTGAAGCTGGAGTCTTATATCGCCCTCTCCAACTTTAAGCATCAGCTGTCAGAACAGTTTACCGATCACTGTACCTGTACACAGCCAATCTGTAAATAGCACACCCAACTACCTCATCCCCATATTGTTACTTATCCTCTAGCACTTTTGCACCCGAGTATCTCTACTTGCACATCATCATCTGCACATCTATCACTCCAGCGTTAATGCTAAATTGTAATTATTTCGCCTCTATGGCCTATTTATTGCCTTACCTCCCTACTCTTCTACATTTGCACACACTGTACATAGACTTTTATATTGTGTTATTGACTGTACGTTTGTTTATGTGTAACTCTGTTGTTGTTTTTGTCGCACTGCTTTACTTTATCTTGGCCAGATTGCAGTTGTAAATGAGAACTTGTTCTCAACTGGCCTACCTGGTTAAATAAAGGTGAAATAAATCAAATACATTTTTAAAAAGACAGTACTTACTAGTGTTATCCACGGCCCGTTCATCGTTAGAACCATAAGATGCCTTAACATGCCTTTGGGAAACCGAGCCCAGATATCCAGTTTCCTCCTCTTCATCCTCCAATGTGACAGTCATCTCCCCCTCCTCCTCCTTCACTCCAAAAACAGCATCATCCTCTTTCTCTTCCTCCTCTTCTTTTACTGTAACATCCTCCTCCTCCTCTTTCACTCTGAACGCGTCTTCCTCTTCTTCAACTGAAACGTCTTTCTCTTCTTCTTTCACTGTAACAGCCTCACCCTCTACTTGTGTTTGTATTTTGACATCCTCTTCCTCCTCTTTAACAACAACGTTCAGCCACAGACCCTCTTTCTGCGTCCAGCAGACCTCATCTTCTATAGCAGGAGGAGAGTAGCTAAGTGAGCTCATGGTCGGGAATGCTAGCTAGCTAGGCTAATGCTAACTTAACCAGCCCGCTGGCTGACTAATAACAACAACACCGTAAATATGAAATTAAATCGGATAACTAACTAGACGACAGAAGAGGGTTTAAAACACAGTGGCTAACATACACGAACGCGTCTAAAGAGCTTTATTGGTTCGGCTATTTTGGCTAGCAAGCTACCAAGGTGTCTGACTAACCGTTGCTGCTGTTGAAAGAAGCGTTCCGTCCACTAGATTGGACGTCACACTAGCAGCATTGCCTTAAATTCCCACAATGCCATCTGTTGACTGGAGTGGGTAACGCAGTTGAGTAAAATCTATAATTAATTTTCAGACAAAATGTTAAAGGGTAGGAAGCATGAGTTTTTACTCACCAGTGTAACAACACAGTATGGTTACAGACTTAGTAACTTAATTGTAGTCATTCTGACTGACATCTGGAATCTATTATGGATTTGGGGGATTTTCCCTGACATCATTCTGTATGTCTTTGCTCTTTTGATCTGCAGTCATGTTTCAGTTGGGTTTTGTTAGTTGGGTTCTAACTGGTCTCCTGTAGTTGGGCTCCAGCTCGCTGACCATAGTTAGTTGGCTAAATAGCTAATGTTAGCTGGCTGGCTAAGATAATTGCATATAGCTCAGACCCACTGGCTCCAGGTCATCTACAAGGCTATGCTAGGTAAAGTGCCGCCTTATCTCAGTTCACTGGTCACGATGGCTACACCCACCCGTAGCACGCACTCCAGCAGGTGTATCTCACTGATCATCCCTAAAGCCAAAACCTCATTTGGACGCCTTTCCTTCCAGTTCTCTGCTGCCTGCGACTGGAACGAATTGCAAAAATCTCTGAAGTTGGAGACTTTTATCTCCCTCAACAACTTGAAACATCTGCTATCCGAGCAGCTAACCGATCGCTGCAGCTGTACATAGTCCATCGGTATATAGCCCACCCATTTACCTACCTCACCCCCATACTGCTTTTATTTATTTACTTTTCTGCTCTTTTGCACACCAGTATCTCTACTTGCACATGATCATCTGATGATTTATCACTCCAGTGTTAATCTACTAAATTGTAATTATTCGATTTATTGCCTACCTCCTCATGCCTTTTGCACACATTGTATATAGATTCTCTTTTTTTCTACCATGTTATTGACTTGTTTATTGTTTACTCCATGTGTAACTCTGTGTTGTTGTCTGTTCACACTGCTATGCTTTATCTTGGCCAGGTCGCAGTTGCAAATGAGAACTTGTTCTCAACTAGCCTACCTGGTTAAATAAAGGTGAAATAAAAAATGTAAATAAATAAAAAAATAGCTAACATTCTTTGATATTTGGTTAGATGGCGTTATGTATTTCCAAAACTGTGGTTTACTTTAATCACTCAAGTCATGAGTGCAAACGATTGGTTTAATTTGAAGTTATTTCTGTTGTAGTTTACATCATAGGGAATAGGCTGGTCCTCCATATTACATCACACCTGACTTTGGCATTCTTTGGAATTCTGATTGGTTTCATGTAAAAGCTGTAACTTTGCATTGGGACTTAAAAAATATTTAATTTGATATTTTATAAACAATACAAAACATACACATACAAATTACAATATCATACAAACTTTAACTACATCACACCAGCCCAGACCCAATAGAACACACCCCCATCTCCATTAACTACATCAAACCTGCCCAGACCCACTAGAACACACCCCCATCTCTATTAACTACATCACACCTGCCCAGACCCACTAGAACACACCCCCATCTCCATTAACTACATCACACCTGCCCAGACCCACTAGAACACACCTCCATCTCCAGCGCCTGCACCACTCTCCGCCACATAGCCTCAAACTAGACCATTTGATTTCTCTCTATCCCCCAGACACTAGACACTTGTCTCCCACTCCCTGCCGCTGAAAAACACCCCTACAGCATGATGCTGCCACCACTCTACCATAAAGGTCTAATTGGTGGAGTGCTGCATAGATGGTTGTCCTTCTGGAAGGTTCTCCCATCTCCACAGATGAACTCTAGAGTTCTGTCAGAGTGACCATCGGGTTCTTGGTTACCTCCCTAGCCAAGCCCCCCCGAATTCTTATTTCGGCCGGGTGGCCAGCTCTAGGAAGGGTCTTGGTAGTTCCAAACATCCATCCATTTAAGAATGATGGAGGCCTTTCCAAATAATGTCCAATCAATTGAATTTACTACAAGTGGACTCCAATCAAGTTGTAGAAACATCTCAAGGATGATCAATGGAAACAGGATGCACCTGAGCTCAATTTCGAGTCTCATAGCAAAGGTCTGAATACTTATTTAATAAGATCTCTGTTGTTTGTTTTTTTATAAATTTGCAAACATTTCTAAAAAACGGTTTTCGCGTTGTCTTTCTGGGCTATTGTGTGTAGATTAATGAGGGTTATTGATTTAAATGTTTTATTGTTTATTTTTTTCACTGGCTGCATTTACTGGCTACATTCACTAGCACCATTGTTCTTATGTAATATAACCATATACAATGTTTTAAAGTGATGGACTGTGCCATCCCCACGGCCTCCGCAATGGATCAGTCCACTCAGACAGGTCTCCGCAATGGATCAGTCCACTCAGACAGGCCTCAGCAATGGATCAGTCCATTCAGACAGGCCTCCGCAATGGATCAGTCCCCTCAGACAGGCCTCAGCAATGAATCAGTTCGCTCAGACAGACCTCCGCAATGGATCAGTCCACTCAGACAGGCCTCCGCAATGGATCAGTCCACTCAGACAAGAGCCTCCCAAATGGATCAGTCCACTCAGACAAGAGCCTCCCAATGGATCAGTCCACTCAGACAAGAGCCTCCCAATGGATCAGTCCGCTCAGACAGGAGCCAATCAGACAGGAGCCTCTCAATGGATCAGTCCACTCAGACAGGAGCCTCCCAATGGATCAGTCCACTCAGACAGGAGCCTCCCAATGGATCAGTCCACTCAGACAGGAGCCTCCCAATAGATCAGTCCATTCAGACAGGTGCCAATCAGACAGGAGCCAATCAGACAGGAGCCAATCAACCAAACACACAACCAGTCCACTATATGGGGTCAGTCCTAGTACAGTCGACCAACAGCCAATCAGCCAAACACACAACCAGTCCACTAAATGGGGTCAGGTGACCAACAGCCAGTCAACCAAACACACAACCAGTCTACTAAATGGGGTCAGTCCCAGTACAGTCGACCAACAGCCAATCAGCCAAACACACAACCAGTCCACTAAATGGGGTCAGGTGACCAACAACCATGCAACCAAACACACAACGAGTCTACTAAATGGGGTCAGTCCCAGTGCAGTCGACCAACAGCCAATCAACCAAACAAACAAACAACCAGTCCACTAAATGGGGTCAGTCCCAGTACAGTCTACTAAATGGGGTCAGTCCCAGTACAGTCTACTAAATGGGGTCAGTCCTAGTACAGTCTACAAAATGGTGTCAGTCCCAGAACAGTCCACTACATGGGGCGGCTTCTATGAACTGTAATTCAGTAAAATATTAGAAATTGTTGCATGTTGTGTTTATTTTTGTTCAGTGTATATATATATATATATATATATATATATATATATATATATTCCAAAGTCTGACATTGCTCAATCTGATATTTCTTATAAAAAATATATTTTGGATTTGTGTGTTTTGTTTTGTTTTGTTACATTTTACTGCACTAACTGTTGGATCTATTAACGTAAGCATTTCGCTGCACCTGCAATAACATCCGCTAAATATGTGTACATGACAAAGACCATTTGATTTGATTGATGTGCTTGTTTTCATGACATAAATGCTTCAGAATTCACAAAAAGTGACGTCATAGAGTCTCATAGAACACAACGTATCCGATCTCCTAAGCCTGTGTTCACCACAGACCCTATTTTCCGGGTTTATCCAAAAACCCTACAAAAAAACGAACCATGGCAGAGTTAGTGCCTACAAAAAGACGCCATTAATATTTATCTTTATTGGCGTCTTTCAGCGATGCATTCAGGTCGCCTGGACGTTTGCTACGTGGAACGGTTTGTGCTGAACGACACGGTTTGCCAAAACGTTATTGTACGTTCTTGAACAGACTTTGAGATACGTTTGCTCCGTTCGGTGGGTGTGCCAGGGTGTGACTTTAATCAAGGACTGATGTATTTAAAAGGAGCTGTGCATGTTTAACACATTTTTAACCCGTTGTTCCAACTGGTCGTTCAGTACAGTACCATTTTTGTTCGATTGAACGTTGTATTACGTTTGTATGTACTGAACATAACCCAGTCGATACTGCCAGTGTGACGTGTAATCTAGTGGACGGGACGCTTCTTCAAGAACAACAACAGTTAATCAGACACCTCGTTAGCGTGCTAGCCAACATCGCAGAAACATTGAAGCCCTTCAGGCCGTTTCAGTGTCTATTTGCCACTGTGTTTAGAACACACTTCTGTCGTATCTACTAGTTACCCCATTTAATGTAATAGTTACGTTGTTAGTCATCTAAATTAGCCTAGCCCTGAGCTCATGCGAACTAGCTAGCTAACATCCCCGACCATGAGTTCACTAAGCTACTCCCCTCCTGTTAAAGAAGACGAGGTCTGCTGGACGGAGAAAGAAGGTCTTTGGTTGAACGTTGTCGTGAAAGAGGAGAAGGAAGAGGAGGCTGTCACAGTTAAAAAATAAGTTGATGGTGAGGCTGTTTCAGTTAAAGAAGAAGAGAAAGACGCATTCAGAGTGAAAGAGGAGGAGGAGGATGTTACTGTGAAAGAAGAGGTTATAGTTTCGGAGTGAAGGGGAGATTACTGTGACATTGAAATATGAAGTGGTGGAGATGGGAGATCTGATTAACATCAGTAAGTACCCCATCAATTTGTTTTTAACTTCGGATATTCGGAGTTCTCTCGTCAATACCTCTTCGATGGAGGGCCCTAGGATGACTGATATGTGTAGAATCAGACGACGTAGAGAGCAAGCTGCCCCTTGTCTTCTCCGTTCCGTTTCCAAAAAGTGACATAACATATATGTTTGAGAATGGTCTATCTGCTGACCGCAGACTGGGGGGCACGGCATGTAGTGATTTTTGTGTAGTGATGATTTACTGCACACCGTGCCCCCCAATAGTGCCATGCGAGAGTTGGGTTGGCTACACCAAAGATTATGGATATACTGACAAGATGTCTCTCCGCCCTAACAAGGGGAGTCGGTTGTCCACAAAGCGACACTGCGGGTTGTCTAGCTCCCACCTATTCTTTCTTTTAATTTGTTGAATACATCTTATTATTGTAATCTGTTGTTTATATACTATGAGGGTTGTTGTCGTCAACCGCCTGTATTCAATGGAGAGAGATGCTAAGCTACTAGCATGAATATGCATAGCGATCTGGAGACAACTTATAGTGTTTTTTATCAAAGTTGTCGGTATGTCACGTGTCCACAACTTAATCATTACGAAACTTCTGTTAGATCAAGTAAACCTCACGTAGCAAATAAGCCATTCATTTTGTTGTTGACCAAATTCGACACTTTCCACATTGGGTTGATAATTGTTTCCACTTGGATACAACCTACTGTAGCCTACTGGCATGACCTAGAGAGTTACAACCTACTGTAGCCTACTGGCATGACCTAGAGAGTTACAACCTACTGTAGCCTACTGGCATGAACTACAGAGAGATACAACCACTGGTATGCAAGCATTTCTAAACTTTTTTTTTCTCACTTTTATGGGGTATTGTCTGTAGATTGAGCACTTTTTAAAATGTAATCCATTTTAGAATAAGGCTGTAACGTAACAAAATGTTGAAAAGGGGAAGGGGTCTGAATGCATGTATGTTGTATGTTCTAGGGGTGTCCCAGATATAAAAAATATAATATTTTCTTTCTACATATTGATTGGTTGAAATGTTATGACATGTATTTTTCCATATAGACACACCCCATGTGTTTAATAAAATCAACTGTATGTGCGGAACTTGAACTGAACTGATGTTTCAAGCGTTTGATTAAATAATTAACACACACAAATTACTTGAGGAAGCCAGAGATCAATTTAACCAGAAGAAAATAACCAATTCCCGATCTGCTGCTGGCCGTCGTAAATTCTGATGTTATGCTCCTGAAGTTTCCAGTAAAATCGGCAAACTATTTCCATTTGGAGTGCCAATTTATCTTACCATTTCTACTGATCTTCGTACCAATTATGAACGAGTTACAACACCTGTTTGGCCCCGCCACTTCCTGGGTCAGTGAAGTGCGGTATTGAATTTAAGGACAAAATCCGAGTCTCACGCTCATCACCTGTGGAAGGCGGGGCTTCCAGCGAGGCGTGGATTTAATTGTAAATTGTACCTCGTTTCCCTCCTTCAGGGAACAGTAGTTATAGTCTTAACGTTAAGCTTGTCATATGATGAACGTAAATACTGGATCTTTCTGTCGGACAGTTTTTTGTATTCAGATCTCTGAAATGCTCTCTAACTACGTAACATTTAGTGTCTCCTTATGTTACGCTGGGAAAACAGTTTTCATGGGCACAGAAATACTAAATAATTTCAGAGTTTGATAAATCCGAGAGTCCCCTTAAGTTGATTCACAACACCCAAAATGATACTGTCATTAACGTGGTTCTTCAATAATTACACATAATACTTAATACTGTAGCTGTTTAGTTACAGTCACATGTTCAACTATCACCAGCTGATCCCGGAAATCAATTTCTGAATGACAAGCACATGACAAACATCACGACATGCAACAACAACCAAAGTGCTTCTTCATTCATTACTCTGGTAAAGACAGTTATGCTGTGCTCCATGTTGGATCCAACATCCCTAACAAATTGATGTTTATAATGTGTTTTTGTCTGCTTGATTTACAGTAGGGTCTTCTTAGTCTGTTTCAACACAGAGATACTTACCTCATAATGTGTAGCGTAGAGGTCGACCGATTAATCAGAATGGCTGATTAATTAGGGACGATTTCAAGTTTTCATAACAACCGGTAATCGGCATTTTTGGACACTGTTCATGGCCGATTACATTGCACTCCACGATGAGACTGCGTGGCAGGCTGACTACCTGTTATGCGAGTGCAGCAAGGAGCCAAGGTAAGGTGCTAGCTAGCATTAAACGTATCTTATAAAAACAATCAATCTTAACATAATCACTAGTTAACTACACATGGTTGATATTACTAGTTTATCTAGCTTGTCCTGCGTTGCATATAATCGATGCGGTGCCTGTTAATTTATCATTGAATCACAGCCTACTTCGCCAAACGGGTGATTTAACAAGCGCATTCGCAAAAAAAGCACTGTCGTTGCACCAATGTGTACCTAACCATAAACATCAATGCCTTTCTTAAAATCAATACACAAGTACATTTACATTTATATATTTTTATACCTGAATATTTAGTTAATATTGCCTGCTAACATGAATTTCTTTTAACTAGGGAAATTGTGTCACTTCTCTTGAGTTCTGTGCAACAGAGTCAGGGTATATGCAGCAGTTTGGGCCGCCTGGCTCATTGCGAACTGTGTGAAGACCATTTCTTCCTAAAAAAGACAGCCAACTTCGCCAAACGGGGGATGATTTAACAAAAGCGCATTTGCAAAAAAAGCACAATCGTTGCAGGAATGTACCTAACCATAAACATCAATGCCTTTCTTAAAATCAATACACAGAAGTATATGTTTTTAAACCTGCATATTTAGTTAAAAGAAATTCATGTTAGCAGGCAATATTAAACTAGGGAAATTGTCACTTCTCTTGCGTTCATTGCACGCAGAGTCAGGGTATATATATTTTTATTTTTTATTTTTTTATTTCACCTTTATTTAACCAGGTAGGCAAATTGAGAACACGTTCTCGTTTACAATTGCGACCTGGCCAAGATAAAGCAAAGCAGTTCGACACATACAACAACACATAGTTACACATGGAGTAAAACAAACATACAGTCAATAATACAGTGAAAAATAAGTCTATATACAATGTGAGCAAGTGAGGTGAGATAAGGGAGGTGAAGGCAAACAAAATATATATATAAATAAATAAAAATATAAAAAAGGCCATGGTGGCGAAGTAAATACAATATAGCAAGTAAAAAAACACTGGAATGGTTGGTTTGCAGTGGAAGAAAGTGCAAAGTAGAGATAGAAATAATAGGGTGCAAAGGAGCAAAATAAATAAATAAATACAGTAGGTAAAGAGGTAGTTGTTTGGGCTAAATTATAGATGGGCTATGTACAGGTGCAGTAATCTATGAGCTGCTCTGACAGCTGGTGCTTAAAGCTAGTGAGGGAGATAAGTGTTTCCAGTTTCAGAGATTTTTGTAGTTCGTTCCAGTCATTGGCAGCAGAGAACTGGAAGGAAGAAGATTCAGCAGATTCTTCCAAAGGAAGAATTGGTTTTGGGGGTGACCAGAGAGATATACACGTGCTACAGGTAGGTGCTGCTATGGTGACCAGCGAGCTGAGATAAGGGGGGACTTTACCTAGCAGGGTTTTGTAGATGACCTGGAGCCAGTGGGTTTGGCGACGAGTATGAAGCGAGGGCCAGCCAACGAGAGTGTACAGGTCGCAGTGGTGGGTAGTATATGGGGCTTTGGTGACAAAACGGATGGCACTGTGATAGACTGAATCCAATTTATTGAGTAGGGTTTTGGAGGCTATTTTGTAAATGACATCACCGAAGTCGAGGATTGGTAGGATGGTCAGTTTTACAAGGGTATGTTTGGCAGCATGAGTGAAGGATGCTTTGTTGCAGAATAGGAAGCCAATTCTAGATTTAACTTTGGATTGGAGATGTTTGATGTGAGTCTGGAAGGAGAGTTTACAGTCTAACCAGACACCTAGGTATTTGTAGTTGTCCACATATTCTAAGTCAGAGCCGTCCAGAGTAGTGATGTTGGACAGGCGGGCAGGAGCAGGCAGCGATCGGTTGAAGAGCATGCATTTAGTTTTACTTGTATTTAAGAGCAATTGGAGGCCACGGAAGGAGAGTTGTATGGCATTGAAGCTCGCCTGGAGGGTTGTTAACACAGTGTCAAAAGAAGGCCCAGAAGTATACAGAATACTGTCGTCTGCGTAGAGGTGGATCAGAGACTCACCAGCAGCAAGAGCGACATCATTGATGTATACAGAGAAGCGAGTCGGTCCAAGAATTGAACCCTGTGGCACCCCCATAGAGACTGCCAGAGGTCCGGACAACAGACCCTCCGATTTGACACACTGAACTCGATCAGAGAAGTAGTTGGTGAACCAGGCGAGGCAATCATTAGAGAAACCAAGGCTGTCGAGTCTGCCGATGAGGATGTGGTGATTGACAGAGTCAAAAGCCTTGGCCAGGTCAATGAATACTGCTGCACAGTATTGTTTCCTATCGATGGCGGTTAAGATATCGTTTATGACCTTGAGCGTGGCTGAGGTGCACCCATGACCAGCTCTGAAACCAGATTGCATAGCGGAGAAGGTATGGTGGGATTCGAAATGGTCGGTAATCTGTTTGTTGACTTGGCTTTCGAAGACCTTAGAAAGGCAGGGTCGGATAGATATAGGTCTTTAGCTGTTTGGGTCAAGAGTGTCCCCCCCTTTGAAGAGGGGGATAACCGCAGCTGCTTTTCAATCTTTGGGAATCTCAGACGACACGAAAGAGAGGTTGAAAAGGCTAGTAATAGGGGTGGCAACAATTTCAGCAGATAGTTTTAGAAAGAAAGGGTCCAGATTATCTAGCCCGGCTGATTTGTAAGGGTCCAGATTTTGCAGCTCTTTCAGAACATCAGCTGACTGTATTTGGGAGAAAGAGAAATGGGGAAGGCGTGGGCGAGTAGCAGAGGGGAGGGCAGTGCTGTTGACCGGGGTAGGGGTAGCCAGGTGGAAAGCATGGCCAGCCGTAGAAAAATGCTTATTGAAATTCTCAATTATAGTGGATTTGTCGGTGGTGACAGTGTTTCCTATCTTCAGTGCAGTTGGAAGCTGGGAGGAGGTGTTCTTATTCTCCATGGACTTTACAGTGTCCCAGAACTTTTTTGAGTTTGTGTTGCAGGAAGCAAATTTCTGCTTGAAAAAGCTAGCCTTGGCTTTTCTAACTGCCTGTGTATATTGGTTTCTAGCTTCCCTGAAAAGTTGCATATCACGGGGGCTGTTCGATGCTAATGCAGAACGCCATAGGATGTTTTTCTGTTGGTTAAGGGCAGTCAGGTCAGGAGAGAACCAAGGGCTATATCTGTTCCTGGTTCTAAATTTCTTGAATGGGGCATGCTTATTCAAGATGGTGAGGAAGGCATTTAAAAAAAATATCCAGGCATCCTCTACTGACGGGATGAGATCAATATCCTTCCAGGATACCTCGGCCAGGTCGATTAGAAAGGCCTGCTCGCTGAAGTGTTTCAGGGAGCGTTTGACAGTGATGAGTGGAGGTCGTTTGACCGCTGACCCATTACGGATGCAGGCAATGAGGCAGTGATCGCTGAGATCTTGGTTGAAAACAGCAGAGGTGTATTTGGAGGGCAAGTTGGTTAGGATGATATCTATGAGGGTACCCGTGTTTACGGAATTGGGGTGGTACCTGGTAGGTTCCTTGATAATTTGTGTGAGATTGAGGGCATCAAGCTTAGATTGTAGGATGGCTGGGGTGTTAAGCATGTTCCAATTTAGATCGCCTAGCAGCACGACCTCTGAAGATAGATGGGGGGCAATCAGTTCACATATGGTGTCCAGAGCACAGCTGGGGGCAGAGGGTGGTCTATAGCAGGTGGCAACGGTGAGAGACTTGTTTTTAGAGAGGTGGATTTTTAAAAGTAGAAGTTCAAATTGTTTGGGAACAGACCTGGATAGTAAAACAGAACTCTGCAGGCAATCTTTGCAGTAGATTGCAACACCGCCCCCTTTGGCCGTTCTATCTTGTCTGAAAATCTTGTAGTTAGGGATGAAAATGTCAGAATTTTTGGTGGTCTTCCTAAGCCAGGATTCAGACACGGCTAAAACATCTGGGTTGGCAGAGTGTGCTAAAGCAGTGAACAAAACAAACTTAGGGAGGAGGCTTCTAATGTTAACATGCATGAAACCAAGGCTATTACGGTTACAGAAGTCATCAAAAGAGAGCGCCTGGGGAATAGGAGTGGAGCTAGGTACTGCAGGGCCTGGATTCACCTCTACATCACCAGAGGAACAGAGGAGGAGTAGGATAAGGGTACGGCTAAAAGCTATGAGAATTGGTCATCTAGAACGTCTAGAACAGAGAGTAAAAGGAAGTTTCTGGGGGCGATAAAATAGCTTCAAGGAATAATGTGCAGACAAAGGTATGGTAGGATGTGAATACAGTGGAGGTAAACCTAGGTATTGAGTGATGATGAGAGAGATATTGTCTCTAGAAACATCATTGAAACCAGGTGATGTCATCGCATATGTGGGTGGTGGAACTGAAAGGTTGGATATGGTATAGTGAGCAGGGCTAGAGGCTCTACAGTGAAATAAGCCAATAAACACTAACCAGAACAGCAATGGACAAGGCATATTTACATTAAGGAGAGGCATGCTTTATCGAGTGATCATAAGGGTCCAGTGAGTAGAGGTTGGTTGGGGTCACGGCGATCCAGACAGCTGGCCGGGTAGCTGGCTATCGGTAGCAAGATAGCATAGGATGGAGGTCTATTTTTAGTCACCTCGTGCGTTTCCGTCGGTAGATTAGTGGGGTTCTGTGTGGTAGAGGGGATCAATCCAATTGGCAAAATAGATATAGTGACCCAAGAAAAATTGTCCGATATACTTATTCAGATAGCAGCCGATAAGACAGCTAACGATTAGCGGGCCCCAGATGAGCGTTCAGGTAACGTCGCGACGGAGGTGCCAGTTGGATAACTCCCTCGGGCAGATAACGTCGGTAGTCAGTCGTGAAGGCCCGGTGGGGCTCCGCATTTGTAGTAAAAAACGGGTCCGGATAGGTGATTGTAGCCCAGGAATGGCTGATGGAACTCTTCAGCTGGTTAGCTCCGGAATAATTTAAGTTTGCTCCGGGATCGACGTAAGCCAATAGTCACACGGTTTGCAGCTAGCTAGCTGCGAAATCAAGGTGTAAATGTCCAGAGCTTGCGGTTGAAATCCGGGGATATTGAGAAAAATAGGTCCGGTATGTTCTGGTCTGAGTCGCGTTGTACAAAAGTGCCGATAGATTATCGAGCTAAAGGAATAGCTGATGACCACAAAACGTGGGTAGTTGAAATACTAACGTTAGCCAGTAAACCGGCTAACTTCTGGGTAGTTTCTGGTTAGCTTCTGGCTAGCTTCTGGTTAGCTTCTGGCTAGCTTCTGGTTAGCTTCTGGCTAGCTTCTGGTTAGCTTCTGGCTAGCTTCTGGTTAGCTTCTGGCTAGCTTCTGGTTAGCTTCTGGCTAGCTTCAATTGTGAATTTTCAGATTTGAGGTAAATAATACTTTTTTTCTGTAATTGGTGAGGCGGGTTGCAGGAAAGCTTTTTGTAGTTGAGTTCTTGGATAATAAAATATATAAAAGATATGCGAAGAAAGGTGTAAATATATATATATACAGGACACGACAATACGAGGGCAAAATGACGTCTGAACTGCTATGCCATCTTGGAAGAAATTGTATGCAACAGTTTGGGCCGCCTGGCTCGTTGCGAACTAATTTGCCAGAATT
This sequence comes from Salvelinus alpinus, assembly GCF_045679555.1. Lineage (NCBI taxonomy): Eukaryota > Metazoa > Chordata > Actinopteri > Salmoniformes > Salmonidae > Salvelinus > Salvelinus alpinus. The sequence continues at coordinate 40,727,392 of NC_092115.1, read as the reverse complement.
TTACGTAATTATGACATAACATTGAAGGTTGTGCAATGTAACAGCAATATTTAGACTTATGGATGCCACCCGTTAGATAAAATATGGAACAGTTCCGTATTTCACTGAAAGAATAAACATTTTGTTTTCAAAATTATAGTTTCCGTATTTGACCATATTAATGACCTACGGCTCGTATTTCTGTGTGTTATTATATTATAATTAAGTCTATGATTTGATAGAGCAGTCTGACTGAGTGGTGGTAGGCAGCAGCAGGCTCGTAATCATTCATTAAAACAGCACTTTACTGCGTTTGCCAGCAGCTCTTTGCAATGCTTCAAGCATTGCGCTGTTTATGACTTCAAGCCTATCAACTCCCGAGATTAGGCTGGCAATACTCAAGTACCTATTAGAACATCCAATAGTCAAAGGTATATGAAATACAAATGGTATAGAGAGAAATAGTCCTATAATTCCTATAATAACTACAACCTAAAACTTCTTACCTGGGAATATTGAAGACTCGTGTTAAAAGGAACCACCAGCTTTCATATGTTCTCATGTTCTGAGCAAGGAACTTAAACGTTAGCTTTTTTACATGACACATATTGCACTTTTACTTTCTTCTCCAACAATTTGTTTTTGCATTATTAAAACCAAATTGAACATGTTTCATTATTTATTTGAGACTAAATTGATTTTATTGATGTATTATATTAAGTTAAAATAAAAGTGTTCATTGTTCATTCAGTATTGTTGTAATTGTCATTATTACACGTGTATATATATAAAAATCGTCCGATTAATCGGTATCGGCTTTTTTGGTCCTCCAATAATCGGTATCGGCGTTGAAAAATCATAATCGGTCGACCTCTAGTGTAGAGAACTGTTCCTTGATGGATAGGCTATTGTACAACACACAGCTATTTTCCTTTATTCAGGACATTTAGAATGACAACACATTAAGGAGTAGCCTAGTGGAATTATTGACAAAATTATCTGGTGATCCGGTTATGAAATGTCATGACAAAGACATTTTAGTTTCCATGTTTCACCTGAAATATTAAATTATTTATAGTCCTAGGTCTATATTGTTGTTAGGTGAAGTTATGGGTCCTACAGTAGGTCTATGGTATTGGTATAACTAGTGGTTTCCGCACTAGCAGGGAGGAGTTTCTGCAAACAAATTGCGTGTGCATCACCCTCGTGCGCCAATTTTAGCAAACACAGAAAGGGGCCTATATTGGAGACCAAAAGTCGTCTGGCACACTGCTTAGGATTTCAACAACTTGAATAAATTATTTCTAGTCTACAATCATCGATGTTAATACTAATGTGAAAACAAGACAAAATATGACTATAGTTTCTGACTTGACTGTCTTAAGACAATTGTCAAATAATTCTAACATTCATTACAGACGTCAATTGTTTGTACAACATCATGGCTACGCTGTTGGCATCACCTTTTACAGTGAATTTCTGCTTTTGTAGGCCTTAAACCACCTGTCTGACTTGTTGTTCACACAGGAGAGAGACGGGACTATCATGGATCCTCTGGGGAGCCTCAACAACATCATGATGCTGACGAAGCAGAGCAGAGTCTCTCCACATCAGAACACCTCAAACACCAGCAGAGACCCACAGGGAATAAATCTATTTGCTGCTCTGACTGTGGGAAACGTTGCAAATCTTCATCAGATCTTAAAATACACCAGCGAGTACACACAGGAGAGAAATCATACTGCTGCTCTGACTGCGGGAAGAGTTTCTCAAGATCAAATTCACTAAAAGTACACCTGAGACTTCACACTGGAAAGAAATCTCACCACTGTTTTGATTGTGGGATGAGTTATTTAAGATTAAAATCACAAAGTACACATAAGAATTCACACTGGAGAGAAACCTTATAGCTGTGATCAATGTGGGAAGAGTTTTACTATATCTGACTATACATCAGAGAACACATACAGGAGAAAAACCATATAGCTGTACTCAATGTGGGAAGAGTTTTACTCAGTCAAGCAACCTGTTATCACACCAGAAAACACACACAGGAGAGAAATCTTATAGCTGTAATCAATGTGGGAAGAGTTTTACTACATCTAGCCATCTGATTGTACACCAGAGAACACACACAGGAAAGAAACCTTATAGCTGTTGTCGTGGTAATTTCCTGTATTACTAAATGAGGAGAGTTTACAAACCACACACAAGTCAGAGTTATATTTTAAAGTCCATCTTTAATGATATGAGCTTCACCATAGCCCTTTGACTCTCAGATCAATTCAGTGTCTATAAATCAATTCTCTGAGAGTCCTTACAAAAGAATACTTAGTATCTTTTATAGCCAAGATACACCCCTCTCAACTCACATGACGAACCACAGATCTTAGGAACTTCAGAAAGGGCCTTTTACTTGAGAGAGGAGTATCCCATAGCCAGATAGCATTAGCTATAAATTATCGTTCAGTTTGGTCTCTTAGACGAGGTTCTACTTCTCGTTCTTGGTACTTCATAGTACCAAAACATTACCTCATCCAATTCTAGATACTCCCATCTCAAATACACCCCCTCCTGTACAAGCTCACGGAGGGGTGTGAGCCTCTAGGTCATATACTAGGTCAAGAGAAGGGCAACATCAGAGGGGACATACAATAGTTACAGACACATTCACATATGAAGACAATGTTCAAACCTGACTTCTCCCTTTCTGATATTCTGCATATTACCAGACATGTAAAAGACAAGCCTGACCTCTCCCCTCTCTGGGCCCCAAGTGACTTTTCCGTCGAGAAGAAAGGAAAATGCAACTGCCGACAGTATAGTCCAAAAAGAGACATTTCTAATGACAAGTCACATAAGCATATTATGAAAGTAAATAAAACATCTTATTTATCTATGTTACCTAACTTATTCTGATTCAGCTACGACACTGTACTCAATGTGGGAAGAGTTTTACTCACTTAGGCAGCCTGTTATCACACCAGAGAAAACACACAAGAGATAAATCTTATAGCTGTAATCAATGTGGGAAGAGTTTAACTAAATCTAGCAGTCTTATTGTACACCAGAGAACACACACAGGAGAGAAACCTTACAGCTGTGATCAATGTGACAAGAGCTACTCTGATCAAACATCAGAAAATACATACATGAAGGAGTTGTTTCATGATATCAATTAATTAATGTCACAATGTAGAACCCTAATTGTTTGCCCCCTGTTCTATTGATTTCAGTGTGATATGTATATCAAATCAAATGTATTTATATAGCCCTTCTTACATCAGCTGATATCTCAAAGTGCTGTACAGAAACCCAGCCTAAAACCCCAAACAGCAAGCAATGCAGGTGTAGAAGCACGGTGGCTAGGAACAACTCCCTAGAAAGGCCAAAACCTAGGAAGAAACCTAGAGAGGAACCAGGCTATGAGGGGTGGCCAGTCCTCTTCTGGCTGTGCCGGGTGGAGATTATAACAGAACATGGCCAAGATGTTCAAATGTTCATAAATGACCAGCATGGTCAAATAATAATAATCACAGTTGTTGTTGAGGGTGCAGCAAGTCAGCACCTCAGGAGTAAATATCAGTTGGCTTTTCATAGCCGATCATTAAGAGTATCTCTACCGCTCCTGCGGTCTCTAGAGAGTTGAAAACAGCAGGTCTGGGACAGGTAGCACGTCCGGTGAACAGGTCAGGGTTCCATAGCCGCAGGCAGAACAGTTGAAACTGGAGCAGCAGCACGGCCAGGTGGACTGGGGACAGTAAGGAGTCATCATGCCAGGTCGTCCTGAGGCATGGTCCTAGGGCTCAGGTCCTCCGAGAGAGAGAAAGAAAGAGAGAATTAGAGAGAGCATACTTAAATTCACACAGGACACCGGATAAGACAGGAAAAGTACTCCAGATATAACAAACTGACCCTAGCCCCCCGACACATTAACTACCGCAGCATAAATACTGGAGGCTGAGACAGGAGGGGTCAGGAGACACTGTGGCCCCATCCAATGATACCCCTGGACAGGGCCAAACAGGAAGGATATAACCCCACCCACTTTGCCAAAGCACAGCCCCCACACCACTAGATGGATATCTTCAACCACCAACTTACCATCCTGAGACAAGGCTGAGTATAGCCCACAAAGATCTCCGCCACGGCACAACCCAAGGGGGGGCGCCAACTCAGACAGGAAGATCACGTCAGTGACTCAACCCACTCAAGTGACGCACCCCTCCTAGGGACGGCATGAAAGAGCACCAGTAAGCCAGTGACTCAGCCCCTGTAATAGGGTTAGAGGCAGAGAATCCCAGTGGAGAGAGGGGAACCGGCCAGGCAGAGACAGCAAGGGCGGTTCGTTGCTCCAGAGCCTTTCCGTTCACCTTCACACTCCTGGGCCAGACTACACTCAATCATATGACCCACTGAAGAGATGAGTCTTCAGTAAAGACTTAAAAGTTGAGACCGAGTCTGCGTCTCTCACATGGGTAGGCAGACGATTCCATAAAAATTGAGATCTATAGGAGAAAGCCCTGCCTCCAGCTGTTTGCTTAGAAATTCTAGGGACAATTAGGAGGCCTGCGTCTTGTGACCGTAGCGTACGTGTAGGTATGTACGGCAGGACCAAATCGGAAAGATAGGTAGGAGCAAGCCCATGTAATGCTTTGTAGGTTAGCAGTAACACCTTGAAATCAGCCCTTGCCTTAACAGGAAGCCAGTGTAGGGAGGCTAGCACTGGAGTAATATGATAATTTTTTGGGGTTCTAGTCAGGATTCTAGCAGCTGTATTTAGCACTAACTGAAGTTTATTTAGTGCTTTATCTGGGTAGCCGGAAAGTAGAGCATTGCAGTAGTCTAACCTAGAAGTAACAAAAGCATGGATTAATTTTTCTGCATAATTTTTGGACAGAAAGTTTCTGATTTTTGCAATGTTACGTAGATGGTAAAAAGCTGTCTTGATATGTTCGTCAAAAGAGAGATCAGGGTCCAGAGTAACGCCGAGGTCCTTCTCAGTTTTAATTTGAGACGACTTTACAACCATCAAGATTAATTGTCAGATTCAACAGAAGATCTCTTTGTTTCTTGGGACCTAGAACAAGCATCTTTGTTTTGTCCGAGTTTAAAAGTAGAACGTTTTCAGCCATCCACTTCCTTATGTCTGAAACACAGGCTTCTAGCGAGGGCAATTTTGGGGCTTCACCATGTTTCATTGAAATGTACAGCTGTGTGTCATCCGCATAGCAGTGAAAGTTAACATTATGTTTTCGAATGACATCCCCAAGAGGTAAAATATATAGTGAAAACAATAGTGGTCCTAAAACGGAACCTTGAGGAACACCGAAATGTACAGTTGATTTGTCAGAGGACAAACCATTCACAGAGACGAACTGATATCTTTCCAACAGATAAGATCTAAACCAGGCCAGAACTTGTCCGTGAAAAACAATTTGGGTTTCCAATCTCTCCAAAAGAATGTGGTGATCGATGGTATCAAAGGCAGCACTAAGGTCTAGGAGCACGAGGACAGATGCAGAGCCTCGGTCTGACGCCATTAAAAGGTAATTTACCACTTTCACAAGTGCAGTCTCAGTGCTATGATGGGGTCTAAAACCAGACTGAAGTATTTCGTATACATTGTTTGTCTTCAGGAAGGCAGTGAGTTGCTGCGCAACAGCTTTTTCCAATTTTTTTGAGAGGAATGGAAGATTCGATATAGGCCGATAGTTTTTTATATTTTCTGGGTCAAGGTTTGGCTTTTTCACTGCCACTTTTAGTGAGTTTGGTACACATCCGGTGGATAGAGAGCCGTTTATTATGTTCAACATAGGAGGGCCAAGCACAGGAAGCAGCTCTTTCAGTAGTTTAGTTGGAATAGGGTCCAGTATGCAGCTTGAAGGTTTAGAGACCATGATTATTTTCATCATTGTGTCAAGAGATATAGTACTAAAACACTTGAGTGTCTCTCTTGATCCTAGGTCCTGGCAGAGTTGTGCAGACTCAGGACAGCTGAGCTTTGGAGGAATACGCAGATTTAAAGAGGAGTCCGTAATTTGCTTTCTAATGACCATGATCTTTTCCTCAAAGAAATTCATGAATTTATTACTGCTGAAGTGAAACGCATCCTCACTTGGGGAATGCTGCTTTTTAGTTAGCTTTGCGACAGTATCAAAAAGATACTGAGCTTCATCAGTAGAAACATCTTTGTACTTTGCTCCGTTCATCTTTCCCTCGATCCTGACTAGTCTGCCAGTCCTTGCCACTGAAAACATCCCCACAGCATGATGCTGCCACCACCATGCTTCACCGTAGGGATGGTGCCTGGTTTCCTCCAGACGTGATGCTTGGCATTCAGGCCAAAGAGTTCAATCTTGGTTTCATCAGACCAGAGAATCTTGTTTCTAATCGTCAGAGTTCTTTAGGTGCCTTTTGGCAAACTCCAAGTGGGCTGTCATGTGCCTTTTACTGAGGAGTGACTTCCATCTGGCCACTCTATCATAAAGGCCTGATTGTTGGAGTGCTGTATAGATGGTTGTACTTCTGGAAGATTCTTCCATCTCCACAGAGGAACTCTGGAGCTCTGTCAGAGTGACCAGCGGGTTCTTGGTCACATCCTTGAACAAGGCCCTTCTCCCCTGATTGCTCTGTTTGAAGAGTCTCGGTGGTTCCAAACATCTTCCATTTAAGAATGATGGAGGCCACTGTGTTCTTGGGGACTTTCAATACTGCAGACATTTTTTGGTACCCTTCCCCAGATCTGTGCCTCGACACAATCCTGTCTCAGAGCTCTACGGACAATTCCTTCGACCTCATGGCTTGGTTTTTGTTCTGACATGCACTGTCAACTGTGGGACCTTATATAGACAGGTGTGTGCCCAAATCATGTCCAATTGAATTTACCGCAGGTGGACCTCAATCAAGTTGTAGAAACATCTCAAGGATGATCAATGGAAACAAGATGCACCTGAGCTCAATTTCGAGTCTCATAGCAAAGGGTCTGAATACTTATGTAAATAACGTATTTCTGTTTTTCGCTTTGTCATTATGTGGTATTGTGTGTAGATTAATGATGAACAAAATATTATTTAATATATTTTAGAATAAGGCTGTAACGTAAGAAAATGTGGAAAAAGTCAAGGGGTCTGAATACTTTCTAAATGCTCTGAATATGCTATTGGTTTACTGTTAGAATAAGTCGTATGACTACACCAATACTGTTAAAGCAACGATGCATAGACCTAGAAAATGCATGGCCAACCATGCTGCTAGAGATCTAGCTACTGGGTGTGCAGGTTTCTGTTCCAACCCTGCACTAACACCTGACATTGTGCTGATTATTTGGATTAGACGCTATTCAACTATTCAATCATGTCTTGTTTTGGAGTCAGATGGATGTCTAAACCCACTGCCCATTTCCACAGGTGTTCTTTATGATATTAAATAAAGTGTTGATTCTTATAGTGTCTTTTTGGGTAATTGAACATTCCCTATTTGTCTGTTTTATTCTGTTGTTACTCTAATTTAGTCTGATATTGCACAGATTTGCAGCTGATGTCCTTGGTCATTGGTGTGGGTGTAACAGCTGATGTCCTTGGTCATTGGTGTGGGTGTAACAGCTGATGTTCCTTGATCATTGGTGTGGGTGTAACAGCTGATGTCCTTGGTCATTGGTGTGGGTCTAACAGCTGATGTCCTTGGTCATTGGTGTGGGTGTAACAGCTGATGTCATTGGTGTGGGTGTAACAGCTGATGTCCTTGGTCATTGGTGTGGGTGTAACAGCTGATGTCCTTGGTCATTGGTGTGGGTGTAACAGCTGATGTCCTTGGTCATTGGTGTGGGTGTAACAGCTGATGTCCTTGGTCATTGGTGTGGGTGTAACAGCTGATGTCCTTGATCATTGGTGTGGGTGTAACAGCTGATGTCATTGGTGTGGGTGTAACAGCTGATGTCCTTGGTCATTGGTGTGGGTGTAACAGCTGATGTCCTTGGTCATTGGTGTGGGTGTAACAGCTGATGTCATTGGTGTCGGTGTAACAATCCCTGTCTGGCTGACCTGTGATGCAGCCTCTGTTCATAACAGCACTTCATACCCACAAAGCCGCAGCCATTATCCTACCAATACCATGATCTTGGTGGGGCTAGGATAACAGTAGTGTAGGTCTCAGGGTGGGTGGGGTGAGGATAACAGTAGTGTAGGTCTCAGGGTGAGTGGGGCTAGGATAACAGTAGTGTAGGTCTCAGGGTGAGTGGGGCTAGGATAACAGTAGTGTAGGTCTCAGGGTGAGTGGGGCTAGGATAACAGTAGTGTAGGTCTCAGGGTGAGTGGGGCTAGGATAACAGTAGTGTAGGTCTCAGGGTGGGTGGGGCTAGGATAACAGTAGTGTAGGTCTCAGGGTGGGTGGGGCTAGGATAACAGTAGTGTAGGTCTCAGGGTGGGTGGGGCTAGGATAACAGAAGTGTAGGTCTCAGGGTGGGTGGGGCTAGGATAACAGTAGTGTAGGTCTCAGGGTGAGTGGGGCTAGGATGACAGTAGTGTAGGTCTCAGGGTGGGTGGGGCTAGGATAACAGTAGTGTAGGTCTCAGGGTGAGTGGGGCTAGGATAACAGTAGTGTAGGTCTCAGGGTGGGTGGGGCTAGGATAACAGTAGTGTAGGTCTCAGGGTGGGTGAAATCACCACACGATGGCACACGAGTGACTGGTGCACAGACATTGTGGAGACAAGTAATTGGTTCCCCATTAAACACGCCATCCCTTCACATGGTTTAAGAATAGGTAAAGACACATTCACATATGAAGACAATGTTCCATTCTGTCCTCTTCCCTTTCTGATATGCTGCATAGCACCAGGGACATGTGAAAGACAAGCCTGACCTCTCCCCTCTCTGGGCCCCAAGTGACTGAGCCCTAGCCGAGGGAAAAGTGCAACTGCCAACAATATAGTCTTAAAGGATATATTCTAATGACAAGTATCTCACATAAACATATTATGCAGATAAAACATCTTATTTATCTATGTTACCAAACTAATTCTGATTCATCCGCCACAGGTTACCCCCTGAAATGATAGTTTCCGGATTTGACCATAATGACTTAAGGCTCGTATTTGTGTGTTTATTATATTATAGTTAAGTCTATGATTTGATACTTGATAGAGCAGTCTGACTGAGCGGTGGTAGGCAGCAGCAGGCTCGTAATAGTCAAAGGTATATGGTTTAGAGAAAAATAGTCTACGCGTCATAATTCCTATAATAACACGCGGCTGAACTTGAAAGGGGTTCCTTCGTTATTTTACCGTTCATTTCTTCCATAGAGGTCTTGATCTACTTCAAATAAGGTCGGTGTTTCGTGCAGGCTTAAACCGCCTCTGCGTTTTGATACCCGTGTAAATCTCACTAGGATAAGGTAACGTTTGTCAACATATTTTCATCAATCCACAAAAAAATTATCTTCGCTTATATTGATCAGAGTTACCTTATCCTATGGATATCTACACAGTTAGAAAATTGGCAAGGTGGTGTAAGCCTACATGAAACAGACCTTATTTTAAGTGAATCTAGAAATATCCTATGGAATAAATGAATGAAGGAACTGCTTTTCAAATTTTGCTAGGTGTCATGGGGATTATGACTCACACTTTGGTAGTCGATTCTTACCATGTCCATTATTAAAATAGGATTTCCTGCATATATGAATTACATTTTTTGTTTTCAACATTCATCACAGGTAACTTAAACTCTATTTGTATTATTCAAACAGTTGAGAGTATTTGTCTCCTAAGCAGACTCATCAGTACCCCTGTCACTTCAGAGCTGTGTGTGTGTGTGTGTGTGTGTGTGTGTGTGTGTGTGTGTGTGTGTGTGTGTGTGTGTGTGTGTGTGTGTGTGTGTGTGTGTGTGTGTGTGTGTGTGTGTGTGTGTGTGTGTGTGTGTGTGTGTGTGTGTGTGTGTGTGTGACAGATGGCAGAGAAAAGCAGAGCACCAGTGTGGGACTACTACATGGAATTGGCACCAGGGAAAGCAAGGTGTCTTATTTGTGATAAAGATGTAAGCATGGGATCAGCAACGGCTAAATCAAAAAATACCACTAACCCGTGGAATCACCTTAATTACACCCACCCAGAAGCCCATAAAGGAGGCAATGAGGAAAAAAGCAAACGGAAAAAGTGATACAGACACGTCACAGACATCGCAGGCTACAATCTTACAACTTGTTAATAAAGAAGCAAAATGACAGGATAAAGACCCAAGGGCCAAGAAGATGGATGTAGCAATTATTGAGATGATTGCCACTGACAACCAGCCATTCACAGTGGTGTCTGAGGTTGGTTTTCAGTGGCTGATTACTCTTGCTGAACCCCGGTACAGGATCAAAGATGAAAAATTATTTCGCACCGAAATGCTAGATAAAACACATGAAAGAGTTGTGAAGAATCTGGTGGCACCAGTCAACGCTCCACACATGGCATTCACAACTGACTGCTGGTCAGGCCACTACAGAGTCCCTGATGAGCCTTACTGGACATTTCATTGACAATGTCTGGACAAGAAAGCAGGTTGTGCTGAATGTCAAGACTATGACTGGATCACACACAGGAAACTACATCAGAGGGATGTTTTTGACCATGTTGGAATACTGGGAAATCCACACAGACCAGTAGTGCTGGTCCTCAGGGACAGTGGGGCAAACATGGTGAAAGGTATGAGACTGGCAGATCTTCCATACTTCAGCTGCAGTACAAACACCCTACAACTTGTAATCAATGATGGCCTATCCAGTCAGAGAGCTGTGCTAGACATTATTGCCATGTTTAAGAGCTGTGCAACTCACTTTGACCACTCTGTACTGGCCAAACAGAGGCTGAGGGCCATTCAGGAAAAGCTTGGCCTTCCCAAACACAGCATCATCCAAGCAGTTCAAACTCGCTGGAACTCAACACTACAAATGTTGCAGAGAATGTTTGAACAGAGGTGTGCTGCCATCCTGTTAGAAGGTAACAGATTATTTTATTACAACGGTTAAAATGTATTTTCATTGTGTTCCATGGTGTTATTCGCCCCCTAGTGGAGCTTTCTGGTACTTAGAAAGACTACGCAAACAGGAAGTAGAGAATTCGTTCTGCACGCATAGAAGCAGCTAAAAACAACGCTACGGTGCAGGTCTTTCAGTGTAGTTATTTCTTGTCACGCTTCAGCCTTGGAAAATATTTGTTTGTAAGTTCGATTCAAGCATGTAGCTAGTGATAGAGTTGCTTACATATCAATGTTGGTTGGTTGCATTTACTCACACAAATTGCAATGCCTTTCATGTATGCCGTTAGCTGTATTACTTTGCTCGTGCGTCATGCAAACGAATTGTAAAATATACAATACTGTAGTTTTGTTACTGTTTCTTGTGTAATATGCTTTGTTATTCTACATAGATGGTTGTACATTATTAGAGTAATGAAAGGAGTTAGCCAATTACCATATGAGTAACAATTAGCTATATGTTTGGCATCATGCCAGATGCATGGTACCTTAGCACGTGCTTTGTATTTATGCAACTTCAAATGTATAATGTACAGCTACAATATGTCGGTGTGAATTGAATACTAAAGTATATTATTTTCTGTATTTTGCAGTTTTACAACAAACGTTTTCAATATATTCATTCAAGAAAAGTCACGCCTTGGGAGTTTTATTGAAGACTTAGTTGTTAGCTATCTGTCTAGTTTTGCATGGGAACGCAACTCAAGGGCAGAATAAGAGGCGTGCACTGAATGTGTATGCAGGTGAATACGGACACATCAGCAGTTTGTCTGCTGCACAGTGGGACATTGTATCTAACCTAATTGAGAGACTGGCACCTATGGAGGAGGTGACACTGGAGATGAGCCACTCCAACTCTACAGCCGCATGCCTCATCCCCAGTGCCGAAGCTGATGCTACAGCAGGAGGGTTCTTCTACTCAAGGCATCAAAACTTTACGGAAGACCATGTTGGACAGTCTGACAAGGAGGTTCTCCGAGGCCGAGGAGACAAAGTGCCTGGTGCTGGCAACTGTCCTGGATCCACGTTACAAGAGCTATGCCTTCACCTCAGGGACAGCACTAGAGAAAGCAAAAGAGTGGCTGAAGGAGGAGTCTGACCTACTAAGGAAACCAAATCCCAGAGCCACAGCAGATGGGACGAGTGAAGAGGAGGACGCAGATCCAGGTGCAAAAAGTCCAGGTAGATCAGCCACCCAGTCTGGTGGACAGCCTCTACGCTAGAATCCTTGGAAGCCAAGAGGGCAGGGCTGAAGTCCAGTGCAGTTTTGAAATTGAGTTTGAGCGTTACCTCACAGAGCCTGTCATTGACAGAAAGAGCGGCTTGCCTTTGGAGTGGTGGAAGCAGAATGAGGACAGACTTCAATCACTCGCTCCGTTGGCAAAGAAGTTTCTCTGTCCCCCAACTTCTTCGGTCCCAAGCGAGAGAGTGTTCAGTGAGGTGGGAATCATTTATGATAAGCAGAGGAGCTGACTGACAGGGGACCATGCAGACAAGCTCTGCTTTCTGCACTACAACCTAAAACTTATGAACTGGGAATATTGAAGATCCATGAAAGCTGGTGATTCCTTTTAACATATGTTCTCATGTTATTTGAGACTAAATTGATTTTATTTATGGATTATATTAAGTTAAAATAAAAGTGTTCATTGTTCATTCAGTATTGTTGCAATTGTCATTATTACAAAAATGTGTGTGTGTGTGTATATATATATATATATATATATATATATATATATATACAGTGGGGCAAAAAAAGTATTTAGTCAGCCACCAATTGTGCAAGTTCTCCCACTTAAAAAGATGAGAGAGGCCTGTAATTTTCATCATAGGTACACTTCAACTATGACAGACAAAATGAGGAAAATAAATCCAGAAAATCACATTGTAGGATTTTTTATGAATTTATTTGCAAATTATGGTGGAAAATAAGTATTTGGTCACCTACAAACAAGCAAGATTTCTGGCTCTCACAGACCTGTAACTTCTTCTTTAAGAGGCTCCTCTGTCCTCCACTCGTTACCTGTATTAATGGCACCTGTTTGAACTTGTTATCAGTATAAAAGACACCTGTCCACAACCTCAAACAGTCACACTCCAAACTCCACTATGGCCAAGACCAAAGAGCTGTCAAAGGACACCAGAAACAAAATTGTAGACCTGCACCAGGCTGGGAAGACTGAATCTGCAATAGGTAAGCAGCTTGGTTTGAAGAAATCAACTGTGGGAGCAATTATTAGGAAATGGAAGACATACAAGACCACTGATAATCTCCCTCGATCTGGGGCTCCACGCAAGATCTCACCCCGTGGGGTCAAAATGATCACAAGAACGGTGAGCAAAAATCCCAGAACCACACGGGGGGACCTAGTGAATGACCTGCAGAGAGCTGGGACCAAAGTAACAAAGCCTACCATCAGTAACACACTACGCCGCCAGGGACTCAAATCCTGCAGTGCCAGACGTGTCCCCCTGCTTAAGCCAGTACATGTCCAGGCCCGTCTGAAGTTTGCTAGAGAGCATTTGGATGATCCAGAAGAAGATTGGGAGAATGTCATATGGTCAGATGAAACCAAAATATAACTTTTTGGTAAAAACTCAACTCATCGTGTTTGGAGGACAAAGAATGCTGAGTTGCATCCAAAGAACACCATACCTACTGTGAAGCATGGGGGTGGAAACATCATGCTTTGGGGCTGTTTTTCTGCAAAGGGACCAGGACGACTGATCCGTGTAAAGGAAAGAATGAATGGGGCCATGTATCGTGAGATTTTGAGTGAAAACCTCCTTCCATCAGCAAGGGCATTGAAGATGAAACGTGGCTGGGTCTTTCAGCATGACAATGATCCCGGGCAATGAAGGAGTGGCTTCGTAAGAAGCATTTCAAGGTCCTGTAGTGGCCTATCCAGTCTCCAGATCTCAACCCCATAGAAAATCTTTGGAGGGAGTTGAAAGTCCGTGTTGCCCAGCAACAGCCCCAAAACATCACTGCTCTAGAGGAGATCTGCATGGAGGAATGGGCCAAAATACCAGCAACAGTGTGAATACCTTGTGAAGACTTACAGAAAACGTTTGACCTCTGTCATTGCCAACAAAGGGTATATAACAAAGTATTGAGATAAACTTTTGTTATTGACCAAATACTTATTTTCCACCATAATTTGCAAATAAATTCATAAAAAATCCTACAATGTGATTTTCTGGAGGAAAAAAATTCTCATTTTGTCTGTCATAGTTGAAGTGTACCTATGATGAAAATTACAGGCCTCTCTCATCTTTTTAAGTGGGAGAACTTGCACAATTGGTGGCTGACTAAATAATTTTTTGCCCCACTGTATATACAGTGGGGAGAACAAGTATTTGATACACTGCCGATTTTGCAGGTTTTCCTACTTACAAAGCATGTAGAGGTCTGTCATTTTTATCATAGGTACACTTCAACTGTGAGAGACGGAATCTAAAACAAAAATCCAGAAAATCACATTGTATGATTTTTAAGTAATTAATTTGCATTTTATTGCATGACATAAGTATTTGATCACCTACCAACCAGTAATAATTCCGGCTCTCACAGACCTGTTAGTTTTTCTTTAAGAAGCCCTCCTGTTCTCCACTCATTACCTGTATTAACTGCACCTGTTTGAACTCGTTACCTGTATAAAAGACACCTGTCCACACACTCAATCAAACAGACTCCAACCTCTCCACAATGGCCAAGACCAGAGAGCTGTGTAAGGACATCAGGGATAAATTGTAGACCTGTACAAGGCTGGGATGGGCTACAGGACAATAGCCAAGCAGCTTGGTGAGAAGGCAACAACTGTTGGCACAATTATTAGAAAATGGAAGAAGTTCAAGATGACGGTCAATCACCCTCGGTCTGGGGCTCCATGCAAGATCTCACCTCGTGGGGCATCAATGATCATGAGGAATGTGAGGGATCAGCCCAGAACTACACGGCAGGACCTGGTCAATGACCTGAAGAGAGCTGGGACCACAGTCTCAAAGAAAACCATTAGTAACACACTACGCCGTCATGGATTAAAATCCTGCAGCGCACGCAAGGTCCCCCTGCTCAAGCCAGCGCATGTCCAGGCCCGTCTGAAGTTTGCCAATGACCATCTGGATGATCCAGAGGAGGAATGGGAGAAGGTCATGTGGTCTGATGAGACAAAAATAGAGCTTTTTGCTCTAAACTCCACTCGCCGTGTTTGGAGGAATAGAAGGATGAGTACAACCCCAAGAACACCATCCCAACCGTGAAGCATGGAGGTGGAAACATCATTCTTTGGGGATGCTTTTCTGCAAAGGGGACAGGACGACTGCACCGTATTGAAGGGAGGATGGATGGGGCCATGTATCGCGAGATCTTGACCAACAACCTCCTTCCCTCAGTAAGAGCATTGAAGATGGGTCGTGGCTGGGTCTTCCAGCATGACAACGACCCGAAACACACAGCCAGGGCAACTAAGGAGTGGCTCCGTAAGAAGCATCTCAAGGTCCTGGAGTGGCCTAGCCAGTCTCCAGACCTGAACCCAATAGAAAATCTTTGGAGGGAGCCGAAAGTCCGTATTGCCCAGCGACAGCCCCGAAACCTGAAGGATCTGGAGAAGGTCTGTATGGAGGAGTGGGCCAAAATCCCTGCTGCAGTGTGTGCAAACCTGGTCAAGAACTACAGGAAACGTATTATCTCTGTAATTGCAAACTAAGGTTTCTGTACCAAATATTCAGTTCTGCTTTTCTGATGTATCAAATACTTATGTCATGCAATAAAATGCAAATTAATTAATTAAAAATCATACAATGTGATTTTCTGGATTTTTGTTTTAGATTCCTTCTCTCACAGTTGAAGTGTACCTATGATAAAAATTACAGACCTCTACATGCTTTGTAAGTAGGAAAACCTGCAAAATTGTCAGTGTATCAAATACTTGTTCTCCCCACTGTATACATATTTTTTTAAATAGTCCGATTGATCGGTATCGGCTTTTTTGGTCCTCCAATAATCGGTATCGGCGTTGAAAAATCATAATCGGTCGACCTCTAGTAGAAACAATAACAAAGCGTACTCCCCGCCCATTTCGGTAAAAAACTGAGGGATGGTGCTGGAGAAATGCAACCATCCATGATATCAACATTATAGATTTAACCAAGTTTTGAGGATATACAGTGTTTGTTTATCTTTACTGACAAACATTGGAGTAAAACAAATAGCTTATATTTTGGGTTCTGATGGGGTACGACAGTTGAACTAAGCTCATTAGGCATTTATAAGTGAATTCTTCAAGAAACAGATGGGTACATATCATTTAATGTATAAGTCCCAAAATGGATGTAACAACTGCTGATTGCCCCTTTAAGACTACATATTGGGCTAATCTAGTAAGAGATATTGAGGACTACAGTATTTCAGGCATTGTCATTTGATCAATTGTTAACGTTTTGTTGATGGTCCACTCTTGATGTTCTACACGTTACAGTGTAGCTTCAGCCATTCCTACAGAACAACATTAAAGTGTAGAACCGCTTTACTTCATATTGGTTCAACGACTGCAGAGACGGTAATTACTGGTGTTAAACAGATCTCCAACCTCCTCTTCTTCCTCCAATGTGACAGTCATCTCCCCCTCCTCCTCTCTCACTCCAAAAACTGCATCTTTCTCTTCCTCCTCTTCTTTTGCGGTAACATCCTCCTCTTTCACTCTGAACGCTTCTTCCTCTTCTTTCACTGAAACGTCTTTCTCGTCTTCTTTCAAGGTAACATCCTCACCCTCTACTTGTTTTTGTAGTGTGACATCCTCCTCTTCCTCGAGACCTCCTCTTCTTTAGCAGGAGAGTAGCTTAGTGAACTCATGGTCGGGGATGTTAGCTAGCTAGCATTAGCAACTAGCCTAGTTCTAAGCTAATTTAGCAAACCAGCTAGCTGACAAACAACGTAAATATATAACGTTAATTAAATGGGCCAACAAGTACATACGACAGAAGTGTGTTTAATACACATCGACTAATATACACCAAAACAGTGTAAAGAGCGTGAATGTTGTAGCTATGTTTGCTAGAAAGCTACCGAGGTGTCTGACTAGCTGTTGAAGGAGCGTCCCGTCCACTAGATTATACGTCACACTGGCAGCATCGCCTGAACCTAAAATCAAGTTTCATCAAATCAAGTTTATTTTATATAGCCCTTCGTACAGCTAATATCACGAAGTACTGTACAGAAACCCAGCCGAAAACCCCAAACAGCAAGCAATGCAGGTGTAGACGCACATCGCCAACTGCTGACTGGAGTGGGCAACGCAGTTGAGGAACCAAACGTTTATTTTTCATTTATTAAGTTTAATATTATATTAAGTCGTTCAAAGAGAAGCATGTGTTGATTTATTCGTTTTTAATGAGTAAGAATTTAAAACAAACTTTACACTCACTACATACTTGCATTGAACCATACTTCTGACATGGATCATTTTGACCCCAGAGGCATCTTTTATCATAGCCAAAATGTGATTTATTCAATTCTTCCAATTTTTCATGACTTTGTCAATCAACTTGTTCTTAATAAATTTAAATCATGGTTTAGTGTTTCTGTATCAATATGGACTTTTAACCAGCCAAAAGCACCTTTGATAAACAGGACGTTTATTTCTAATCAAAATCGTATCACATTTTATTGGTCACATACACATGTTTAGCAGATGTTTTTGCGGGTGTAGTGAAATGCTTGTGTTTCTAGCTCTGACAGTGCAGTAATATCTAACAAGTAATATCTAACAATTTCACAACATATACCCAATACACACACATCTAAGTATTTGAATCTAGGTTTCTCTGTAGACATGATCCATCCCACCAGAGGGTGGAGGGGCACCTGTATCAGTGGTTTTGACCAGATAGACACCTGCAAACACACAGTATAGTGCCTCCCATGGACTCTCCTAAGATTGGACTGTTCTATACCACGTATCACATGACCGTGTACAAAACTGCCAGGGGTAGAAAACTCTGCCAGCGATATACAGTGCATTCGTTAAGTATTCAGACCCCTTCACTTTTTCCACATTTTGTTACGTTTCAGCCTTATTCTAAAATTGAAGATTTTTTCCCCTCATCAAATCTACACACAATACCCCATAATGACAACCCAAAAACAAGTTTTTAGACATTTATGCACATTTATTTACTTAAGTATTCAGACCCTTTACTATGAGACTCGAAATTGAGCTCAGATGCATCCTGATTCCACGAATCATCCTTGAGATGTTTCTACAACTTGATTGGAGCCCACCTGTGGTAAATTCAATTGATTGGACATGATTTGGAAAGGCACACACCTGTCTATATAAGGTCCCACAGGTAACAGTGGATGTCAGAGCAAAAACCAAGCAATGAGGTCAAAGGAATTATCCGTTGAGCTCTGAGACAGGATTGTGTCGAGGCACATATCTGGGGAAGGGTACCAAAACATTTCTGCAGCATTGAAGGTCCCCAAGAACACAGTGGCCTCCATCATTCTTAAATGGAAGAAGTTTGGAACCACCAAGAACCTCCAAGAGCTGGCCGCCCAGCAGAACTGAGCAATCGGTGGAGAAGGGCAATCGTCAGGGAAGGGACCTAGAACCCGATGGTCACTCTGACAGAGCTATTTTCTCTGTGGAAATGGGAGAACCTTCCAGAATGATAACCATCTCTGCAGCACTCCACCAATCAGGTCTTTATGGTAGAGTGGTCAGACGGAAGGCACATGACAACCAGCTTGGAGGTTGCCAAAAGGCATTCAGGCCAAAGAGTTCAATCTTTGTTTCATCAGACCAGAGAATCTTGTTTCTCATGGTCTGAGAGTCCTTAAGGTGCCTTTTTGGCAAACTCCAAGCGACAACCCTGTCTCGGGGGTCTAAGGACAATTTCTTCAACCTCATTGCTTGGTGTTTGCTCTGACATGCATTGTCAACTGTGGGACCTTATATAGACAGGTGAAAGCATACACAAAATGATTTCATGTGGCATAAACAAAAATACACATTCTGAGTCAAAAATATAAGTCAGAATACAGCCTTTCTATTCTCTCATTTGATTTCAGGTTTTCTGAATGTCCTTCCACACAGAGAGCAGTGGTAGGACTTTTATCGTGTGTGTCCTCTTATGCTCCTTCAGGCTACTTGACCAGGTAAAACCCTTTCCAGACTGGGAGCATTGGAAAGGCTTTTCCCCCCTGTATCCTCTCATGAGTGTTAAGGTCCCATTCGTGAAAATCTATTTTTACACTGGGAGCAGAAAATGCTTTTCTCCTGTGTGTATTCTCTCATGCCTTTTCAGGTTAGTTAACATGGTAAAACTCTTTTCACATTGGGAACATTGGTAAGGCTTTTCTCCTGTGTGTATCCTCTCATGAGCTTTCAGGTGCCCTATCTGAGTAAAACTCTTTCCACACTGGGAACATTGGAAAGGCTTTTCTCCTGTGTGTATCCTCTCATGAGCTTGTAGGTCCCATAACTGAGTAAAACTCATTCCACAGTGGGAACAGTGATGAGGCTTTTCTCCTGTGTGTATTCTCTCATGCCTTTTCAGGTTAGCTAACACGGCAAAACTCTTTCCACACTGAGAACATTGGTAAGGCTTTTCTCCTGTGTGTAGTCTCGCATGCTTTTTTAGGTTTCCTATCCGAGTAAAACTCTTTCCACAATGGGAACATTGGAATGGCTTTTCTCCTTTGTGTATTCTCTCATGTTCTTTTAATTGCCCTATCTTAGTAAAACTCTTTCCACACTGGGAACATTGGAAAGGCTTTTCTCCTGTGTGTTTCCTCTTATGAGCTTTTAGGTCCCCATCCTGATTAAAACTCATTCCACATTGGGAACAGTGATAAGGCTTTTCTCCTGTGTGTATTCTCTCGTGCCTTTTCAGGTTAGCTAACACAGCAAAACTCTTTCCACACTGGGAGCATTGGAAAGGCTTTTCTCCAGTGTGTGTCCTCTCATGCAGTTTTAGGTTCCCTAACCAGCAAAAACTATTTTCACAGTGGGAGCAGTGGTGTTGTCTCGCTGGTTTGGGCGTCTCAGGGTCTGGTTCCCCTGAAGGACTCTTCCCACTGTCAGAGTGAGAGTTTGGTATCTCTCCAGCCAAAGACAAACAGAGTATCTCGTTAAACAGAGACCTGAATGAAACCTCCACATGATAAAACTGTCTTCCTATGAGGTTTAATCTAGACTAGATCCCTCAATAAAAGAGCAGAACTGGTCATCACAGAGTGGCTGTAGTGCTTTGTAGGCTGGGTAAATCCATTTGAATTCAATACATTTTTGACAGCATCCACTTTAATTTAAAAAAAAAAGCTTTCCTTACATGTTTGCCTATGGAAGAAGTGGTAAGAAAGTGACTTTTTGTAACTGAATGCAAAAACATTCATGAGATATACAGTACCAGTCAAAAGTTTGGACACACCTACACATTCAAGGGTTATTCTTATTCATATATATATATATTTATATCTCTCAGATACAGGACAGACACTTCAGAACAAACTTCCTTTAGATGTTTTGGGGGACTGTTGTGCCATGTTGTAAATGAAATGCAATGCATTAGTATATGGGTTATAGCAGTATGGCCAAATATTTTTTGTTGATACTTCCATGGGTCTTACAGTTCAAAATCAAATAGCAAAATTATCCTTGGTATAACCTTCTTAAAACAGTACAAACAATTCCATATAGCTTAGAAGAACCCCCCCCCCCCCCCCTCAGACAGGGCTTAGACTGTAATGGGTTAAAACTATCTAAGACTTACATTACTCTGATACTAGTTATCCTGGGATCGTACATCTTACATTACTCAGGCAAGTTAGTCTGGGATCGTACATCTTACATTACTCAGACTAGATATCCTGGGGAATAGTTTTAATACATTTGCAAAAAATCTAAACCTGTTTTTGCTTTGGCATTATGGGGTATTGTGATGGCCTTATGGGGTATTGTGTGTAGATTGATGAGGAAAATGTTTATAATATAATCAATTTTAGAATAAAGGGATGCACCGATATTACATTTTTGGCCAATATTTTCCTTGCCCCAAAAAACGATACCGCTAACCGATATTAAAAAATGTTGCGGCCTTTTAAGCATTTTAGTACAGTGACATAGTTAACACACACACATGGACACAGCGGTCTAAACCACTGCATCTCAGTGCAAGAGGCGCCACTACAGCCCCTGGTTCGAATCCAGGATGTATCACATCCGGCCGGGATTGGGAGTCCCATAGTAGTTGTCTATTATTGGTGTAGAGTGGACAACAAAGGATAGGGAACCAACAGTAGTTGTCTATTATTGGTGTAGAGTGGACAACAAAGGATAGGGAACCAACAGTAGTTGTCTATTATTGGTGTAGAGTGGACAACAAAGGAGAGGGATCCCACAGTAGTTGTCTGTTATTGGTGTGGACAACAAAAGAGAGGGAACCAACAGTAGTTGTCTATTATTGGTGTAGTGTGGACAACAAAGGAGAGGGAACCAACAGTACATTTTTTACATTTTAGTCATTTAGCAGACGCTCTTTTCCAGAGCGACTTACAGTAGAGTGCATACATTTTATTACATTTTTACATACTGAGACAAGGATATCCCTACCGGCCAAGAGCAGACGCTCTTATCCAGAGCGACTTACAGTAGAGTGCATACATTTTATTACATTTTTTTTTTTTACATACTGAGACAAGGATATCCCTACCGGCCAAACCCTCCCTACCGGCCAAACCCTCCCTAACCCGGACGACGCTATGCCAATTGTGCGTCGCCCCACGGATCTCCCGGTTGCGGCCGGCTGCGACAGAGCCTGGGCGCGAACCCAGAGACTCTGGTGGCGCAGCTAGCACTGCGATGCAGTGCCCTAGACCACTGCGCCACCCGGGAGATACTACAGTAGTTGTCTATTATTGGTGTAGAGTAGACAACAAAGGAGAGGGATCCCACAGTAGTTGTCTGTTATTGGTGTAGAGGACGACAAAGGAGAGGGATCCCACAGTAGTTGTCTGTTATTGGTGTAGAGAGGACAACAAAGGAGAGGGATCCCACATGTGGTGAGGAAGATACAAATTATCATTATTACTGGAAAATATTCATTTTTTATCCAGGAATTTTACAACTTTCTCTAGGTCTCTAGGTCATGCCAGTAGGTTACAGTAGGTTGGAACTCTCTAGGTCATGCCAGTAGGTTACAGTAGGTTGTAACTCTCTAGGCCATGCCAGTAGGTTACAGTAGGTTGTAACTCTCTAGGCCATGCCAGTAGGCTACAGTAGGTTGTATCCAAGTGGAAACAATTATCAACCCAATGTGTAAAGCGTGGAATTTGGTCAACAACAAAATTAATGGCTTATTTGCTACGTGAGGTTTACTTGATCCAACAGAAGTTTCGTAATGCTTAAGGTGTTATGTGGACACGTGACATACCAACAACTTTGATAAAAACACTATAGGAGTTGTCTCCAGATCGCTATGCATATTCATGCTAGTAGCTTAGCATCTCTCTCCATTGAATACAGGCGGTTGACGTCAACAACTCTCATAGAATATAAACAATAGATTACAATAATAAGATGAATCCACCGATCCAAAGACAGGATAGGCGGGAGCTAGACAACCCGCAGTGCCGCTTTGTGGACAACGACTTCCCTTGTTAGGGCGGAGAGACATCTTGTCAGTATATCCATAATCTTTGGTGTAGCCAACCCAACTCTCGCATGGCACTATTGGGGGGCACGGTGTGTAGTAAATCATCACTACATGCCGTGCCCCCCAGTCTGCGGTCAGCAGATAGACCCTTCTCAAATATATATGTTAAGTCACTTTTTGGAAACGGAACCGAGAAAACAAGGGGTAGCTTGTTCTCTACGTCGTCTGATTTTAGACATATCAGTCATCATCCTAGGGCCCTCCGTTGAAGAGGTGTTGACGAGCCAACTCCGAATATCCAAAGTTAAAAACAAATTGAAGGCGGTACTTACTGGTGTTAATCAGATCTCCTATCTCCACCTCTTCATCTTTCAATGTGACAGTAATCTCTCCTTCCTTCTTCATTCCAAAAACTGCATCCTCTTCTTTCACAGTAACATCCTCCTCCTCTTTCACTCTGAACGCGTCTGCCTCTTCTTTCACTGAAACGTCTTTCTCTTCTTCTTTCACTGTAACAGCCTCACCCTCTACTTCTTTTTTAACTGTGACATCCTCTTCTTCCTTCTCATCTTTCACGACAATGTTCAACCCCAGAGCTTCTTTCTCCGTCCAGTAGACATCCTCTTCTTTAACAGGAGGGGAGAAGCTTAGGGAGCTCATGTTCGGGGATTTTAGCTAGCTAGCTATCATTAATGACTAGGCTAGCGTTAACTTAACCAGCCAGCTACTATAGCTGACTAATACAAAATAACGTAATATTAAATTAAATAGCTTAACAAGTAGATACGACAGACGTGTGTCTAAAACACAGTAGCTAATATAGACCGAAAGCGTATAAATAGCTGGAATCTTTCGGCTATGTTGGCTAGCAAGCTACCGAGGTGGTTGACGAGCTGTTTATGAAGAACCGTCCACTAGATAATACGTCACGCTATAAAAAAGACGCACATCGCCGTCTGCTGACTGGAGTGGGAAACGCAGTTGAGGATCATATTTTATTTTCAGACAAAGGTTCTTTTAAATTAGAAAGAGGAGGAAGGGAAGCGCTACTAAGGTACACTATAGTATATTTTGGTAGATAGAAGGTGCTCTTTGGTAAAAGGTGTAAATTGGTCATCAAAAAGAAAGGAGGACCAAGGCACTCTTCATATAATTAATTAAAATGCCTTTATTAGTATGGCATGTTCAATAGAAACAAAGTTGTTTAAAAACCGACGCGTTTCGGCTGCATGGCCTTCGTCAGGGAGTACAGAAAAAGGAGAATACAATGTCCTCTTTTGAAAGGCTTTTCCAATTAGCCCTAATTAGAAGAGGGAGTGGTTACCAAATTGGACACACCTAGTAAGCAATAATATACACATGAAAAGGTGAAATACTGTAGCTATGTTATCATGAGCATACAACTCCAAGCTAGAAGCATCAGAACACCCAGAGAGGCAGTTCCAACCCTAACCATGACTGGGAGAAGTGTCCAGAACAAGAAAGCAATATATTCCACAGTACTCCAGACCACAGCAAAACATGAACAACAGTCCAAACATAGCTAGAGGGCAATTGAGCAAAATGTCCACTAGATGACAGCAAATGGACCCATCACGACCCTACAGGAAGGGTGAGAAATCCATATCTTCATTTAAACCAGGGTACTTAGTGGCCTGTAGTTTGTAAATCCAAAAACTTTCCCTTTGGTTTAACTGTTAAACAGTTAAACAGCTGTGGTCTGGAGTACTGTGGAATATATTGCTTTCTTGTTCTGGACACTTCTCCCAGTCATGGTTAGGGTTGGAACTGCCTCTCTGGGTGTTCTGATGCTTCTAGCTTGGAGTTGTATGCTCATGATAACATAGCTACAGTATTTCACCTTTTCATGTGTATATTATTGCTTACTAGGTGTGTCCAATTTGGTAACCACTCCCTCTTCTAATTAGGGCTAATTGGAAAAGCCTTTCAAAAGAGGACATTGTATTCTCCTTTTTCTGTACTCCCTGACGAAGGCCATGCAGCCGAAACGCGTCGGTTTTTAAACAACTTTGTTTCTATTGAACATGCCATACTAATAAAGGCATTTTAATTAATTATATGAAGAGTGCCTTGGTCCTCCTTTCTTTTTGATGTTATTTTAAATTAATTTAATTAAATAATACCATTATAATGAGACATGCAAAGACAGGAATGTGTTGATTGATTAGTGCAAATAAAAAATGTTTACCACAGCATTTTTAAGGCAGTTTCATTAAGATACTAAATCTAAATTAGCAGCTAGCTACTGTAGGTCTATACTGCTCCTACAAGGTGTAACAATACATCATGTAGATGTATATAATGAACAGACTAGGTCTATACTGCTCCTACCTGGTGTAACAATACATCATGTAGATGTATATAATGAACAGACTAGGTCTATACTGCTCCTACATGGTGTAACAATACATCATGTAGATGTATATAATGAACAGACTAGGTCTAAACTGCTCCTACATGGTGTAACAATACATCATGTAGATGTATATAATGAACAGACTAGGTCCATACTGCTCCTACATGGTGTAACAATACATCATGTAGATGTATATAATGAACAGACTAGGTCTAAACTGCTCCTACATGGTGTAACAATACATCATGTAGATGTATATAATGAACAGACTAGGTCCATACTGCTCCTACATGGTGTAACAATACATCATGTAGATGTATATAATGAACAGACTAGGTCCATACTGCTCCTACATGGTGTAACAATACATCATGTAGATGTATTGCTGGCTTTCTTGTTTTTTAACAAAGCTTTTGTAAACAGTGTTCTTGCATGCAGCAATTCAACCAGTCTCTGAACAGTTGATGTTGAGATGTGTCTAGTTACTTGAACTCTGTGAAGCATTTATTTGGGCTGCAATCTGAGGTGCAGTTAACTCTAATGAGCGTATCTTCTGCAGCAGAGGTAACTCTGTGTCTTCCTTTCCTGTGGCGGTCCTCATGAGAACCACCCATACCTTGTCACAACACAACTGATTGGCTCAAACGCATTAAGAAGGAAAGAAATTCCACAAATTAACATTTCACTAGGCACAACTGTTAATTGAAATGAATTCCAGGTGACTACCTCATGAAGCTGGTTGAGATAATGCCAAGAGTGTGCAAAGCTGTCATCAAGGCAAAGGGTGACTTTCCAGCCAATTGTGTCAAAAATAGGTTCATTACTCAAGGCTTTGAGCAACACAGAATTTAGAACAGACAAATTATTATAGATGATGTTCCACACACCGTAGAGCGTGCACAGCATAGCCTTTATGTCATTATTATAGATGATGTTCCACACCCTGTCGAGCGTGCACAGCACAGCCTTTATGTCATTATTATAGATGATGTTCCACACACCCCATAGAGTGTGTACAGTGCAGCCTTTATGTCATTATTATAGATGATGTTCCACACCCCGTAGAGCGTGCACAGCTTAGCCTCTCTGTCATTTACTAAACCACTGGCCGTGTTCGAGAGCATAAAATCCATGCAGCATTGTGGGAAAATGTTTACTGGCTGACTGATTTATAAATAATAAGGCAGTCGCCTGCACTGTCGGCTGCAATGTTGAACCAATACCAAACTAATCAAATCAAATTGTATTTGTCACATTCGCTGAATACAACAGGTGTAGATCTTACCGTGAAATGCTTACTTACAAGCCCTTAACCAACCATGCAGTTCAAGAAATAGAAAGTATTTACTCATTAAACTAAAGTTAAAAATGAAATAAAAAGTAACACAATAAAATAACAATAACGAGGCTATATACAGGGGGTACCGGTACCGAGTCAATGTGTGGGGGTACAGGTTAGTAATGAGGCTATATACAGGGGGTACCGGTACCGAGTCAATGTGTGGGGGTACAGGTTAGTAATGAGGCTATATACAGGGGGTACCGGTACCGAGTCAATGTGTGGGGGTACAGGTTAGTCGGGGCTATATACAAGGAGTACCGGTACCGAGTCAATGTGTGGGGGTACAGGTTAGTAATGAGGCTATATACAGGGGGTACCGGTACCGAGTCAATGTGTGGGGGTACAGGTTAGTAATGAGGCTATATACAGGGGGTACCGGTACCGAGTCAATGTGTGGGGGTACAGGTTAGTAATGAGGCTATATACAGGGGGTACCGGTACCGAGTCAATGTGTGGGGGTTCAGGTTAGTAATGAGGCTATATACAGGGGGTACCGGTACTGAGTCAATGTGTGGGGTTACAGGTTAGTAATGAGGCTATATACAGGGGGTACCGGTACAAAGTCAATGTGTGGGGTACAGGTTAGTCGAGGCTATATACAGGGGGTACCGGTACTGAGTCAATGTGCGGGGTACAGGTTAGTAATGAGGCTATATACAGGGGGTACCAGTACTGAGTCAATGTGTGGGGGTACAGGTTAGTCGAGGCTATATACAGGGGGTACCGGTACTGAGTCAATGTGCGGGGGTACAGGTTAGTCGAGGTAATTGAGATAATATGTGCATGTAGGTAGGAGTAAAGTGACTCTGCATAGATAATAAACAGCGAGTAGTAGACACCGCCTAGAATATAGGTCCTTTATGACAGGAAGATAGGCCTCAGTGATGTATTGGGCCGTACGCACTACCCACTGCAGCGCCGAGCAGAATGCCGAGCAGTTGCCATACCAGGCAGTGATGCAGCCGGTCAAGATCCTCTCGATGGTGCAGCTGTAGAACTATTTGACGATCTTGGGACCCATGTCAAATCTTTTCAGTCTCCAGAGGGGGAAAAGGTGTTGTCGTGCCCTCTTCACGACTATCTTGGTGTGATTGGACCATGATAGTTTGTTGGTGTAGTGGACACCAAGGGACTTGAAACTCTCGACCCGCTCCACTACAGCCCTGCCTATGTTAATGAGGGCCTGTTCGGCCCTCCTTTTCCTGTAGTCCACAATCATCTCCTTTGTCTTGCTCACATTGAGGGAGAGGGTGTTGTCCTGGCACCACACTGCCAGGTCTCTGCGTAGGAGATGTGTGGCCGCCCTTACCACCAGGGGGGCGGCCACGTAGTTACGACATAGTAATATGCTCTACTAATAGTTACTACGTATTAACATGGTCTACTAATAGTTACTACATATTAACATGGTCTACTAATAGTTACTACATAGTAACATGGTCTACTTATAGTTACTATATAGTAACATGGTCTACTAATAGTTACTACATAGTAATATGGTCAGAGGATATTAGGGAGAGAAACATGGTCTATGAATAGTTACTACATAGTAATATGGTCAGATCTGGAGTTTGAGTTTATTTTTACAGTGACAGTGCACATTAATCAACGTTTCAGTAAAAGTGATGGTTTTAGCCAGCCGGCTAATTTTCAACCGCAGTCCCTCGGCAGGTTATTAAAAACAACTACAATATAGACAATAATTGAGCAGTGAGCACACGCAGAGCAACATAGGACAAGCAAGACATAGCATACAGACAGAGCAACATAGAACAAAAAGCAGTAAGACAGAATTCATAAAAGTAACAAAGTGTTTCCACACCTCACAAGCTACAGACAACAGACAACATGGAAAGCGGCAATACACAGCTAGGTATTATGTTCACAAATCTGATTGACCTTTAGCCATGTCTTCATGCATTTTGTGAAAGTGTGATATGTGGTGCAGTTATGTGTGTCTGATGGCAGTGTATTCCAGACATGGGAAGCTCTCACAGAGTAAGCAGTTTTACTAAAGGTGCTTTTCCTTAAGGGAACTATACAGTCACCTCTCATGGCAGACCTTGTGGATCTGCTGCCATATGTTTGAGTTTTCTGTTTAACAAAAATACTGAGTAGAGGGGGAGCCAGGCCATTTAGGATCTTGAATACAAGACATGCATCAGTGTATTGCACAAGATTTTCCCAACTCAGGAGCTCATGCTTTCTGAGGATGTAACAGTGATGATGGCTATTGAGCTTCCTATCAAGCACTTTGAGAGCCTGTTTGTAGACAGACTGAATAGGTTTTAATGTTGTACAGCAAGCTTGGGCCCAACTAGTCAAGCAGTATGTTAAGTGGGGGAGTATCATAGATTTGAAGTGCAGTTTTGCTACCTCTGTAGTCAAACAATTTCGTATAAATTGGAAATTAGCTAGGTTGAATTTGGTTATCTGAATTACATTTTTCACATGCTTTTTAAAAGAGAGGGAGGAATCAAGTATGATACCAAGGTACTTAAAATCAGATACCACCTGGAGCTTCTCCACTGATATAGACATCTGGCTAAATAGCATCTGTTGCCCTCTTTGTGAAGAACATGCAAACAGTTTTTTTCACATTGAGATGCAAACACGAGTCACTGAGCCACTTTGTAACCTGGACCATTACAGTAGTGAGTTCTTGTGCAACTTGTTGTTTGCTCTTTGCATGCACATATATCACTGTATCATCTGCATACATTTGAACTTCAGACCCGGTACAGACAGAAGGCAGATCATTAATGTACAGGCTGAACAGGAGGGGCCCCAGTATTGACCCTTGGGGCACGCCCACATCATAGCTAAGAGTGGGCGACAGCTCCTTGCTCACTCTGACACACTGAGTTCTGCCTTCAAGGTATGATTTCACCCATCTCAAGGCATCGGGGGAAAAGTTGATCTTGGACAATTTTTAAATGAGAATATCATGGTTAATAACTACAATGTGCCACCTCGCTTCGACGAGAAGAGGTCGTACGAAAGTTTAAAAAAATGAATTTGGAAACTGGACACGGGTTACTAATCTGGACTTGAAAAAGCAAGCACTTGCGGTGGTATTATCTCTCGAGGGAAGAGCGAGTGATGCAGCACTGGAAATATGCGTTGAGGATTTGAACAAGGATGACAGTATGGTGAATTTGATCAGAGCACTGGATTCTGTATTTCTTAAAGAAGAGAAAGACCGTGCCTACGAGGCATATTCAAACTTTGACAGTGTTATGAGAGATATTTATTTTGCAATGACGGACTACATCATTGCTTTTGAACAGAAGTACAATAGGATGCGCAAATACGACATGGTTCTCCCGGATGCAGTGTTAGCTTTCAAGTTGCTAGATACTGCCTGTCTAGATGGTAGGGAGAAACAGTTGGCTTTGACTGCTTGTACTGTGCTGACTTTTGCATCAATGACGTCGGCACTAAAAATCATTTTTGGTGAAAAGACGTCTGTCGCGCCAATAACAGATGAAATGCAAGTGAGTGACGCAGCATATGACACTGAGCAGCAGAGAAAAGGCGCAAACAAGTCACGTTCTCAAGACAACCAGAAGAGGACGCCATTTTCGGGCACAAATCCACTGAACAAATATGGAAGGAGATCAAAATGTGCTATTTGTCAAAGCACTTACCATTGGGTTAGACTGTCCTCATAAAAATGAACAAGTTAAACTAACATAGGAAAATGTAAACACAGAGATAGAGCAGTGTAACATTACACTGTTTTCAAATGAATCTGCTTGTGATACTGAGATTTTTATAGTTGAATCCTTAGGATCTGCTGTGATTGATACTGCATGTACACGGACAGTGTGTGGTGCAAAATGGCTTGATAGCTATGTCAGTGAACTAAGTATGAAAGAAGTACAAAATATGATTGACACACCAAGCAACAGAGCTTTCAAATTTGGAGATGGGAGAATTGTCCATTCTACCAAGAGAGTTAAGATACCAGCAAAAATTGGTCAGATAAAGTGTCACATTGAAACAGAGGTGGTCCCTACAGATATCCCCTTACTATTAAGCAAAGCTTCCCTCAAGAAGGCAGAGGCTGTACTAGACATAAAAAATGACACGGCAGTGATGTTTAAACAACCACTGACTCTTGAACTTACTACCTCAGGCCACTATTGTGTAAACATTTTAGACAAAGACATCACACAGAGTCCATGCAAAAATTTGATTCTGACTGACACAGAGCACATGGAGATTCTGACAGTCACAGAGAACATGAACACAAAAGAAAAAGACAAAGTATTGTTAAAGCTTCACAAACAGTTTGGACATGCTACAGTTGACAGACTTCAGAAGTTACTCAGCAGTTCAGGGAATAATGAAACGAAACTGGAAACAAAGTGTACTACAAACGAGTTGACTGTCAAGAGTGGAAAGGACCGGGAGTAGTCATTGGTCAAGTTGGTGTGGTGATATTTGTGAGGCACGGAGGCATCATTGTCAGGGTGCATCACTCAAGATTGCGGAAAGTAAATGATCAACAAGATAGAGTGGCTGTTGCTGAGAATCAGTCTCCTAATGAAAATGACAAAAAGGACACAGTAACAGACACACACCTACCAGATGTTGCATCCAATGATATGGACACTGAAACTGACACAGGAAATGGAGCAGAGACCTTCAACCATGCCACAGGTAATACTGTTGAGCGTTCAAATGAGGAAAACATTCAACAACAGCCACATGTGTTAAGAGAACATGGTTGTTCCAATCTGAAAACTGGACAAACTGTTAAATACATGGACAGAGAAAGTGGTATTCCACATACAGCAACCGTCATTGGACGAGCAGGAAAAGCAAAACACCAGAACTGGTACAACTTGCAGTACTCTGAACCAGCTACACTTTCTGGTACAACAGGGTCAGCTGACCTGTCACTTGTAGATAATATCAGAATTGAACCATTGGAAAATCGAGAAAAAACAGAATGACATTCAAAATTATGATGTACTTGAAACAAAGGATGTGTCATTTGACTCAGCTAAGCTAGATGAGCTCAGTAATTGGAGGAAAAATTGAGTGTTTGAGGAAGTCAAAGACATTGGCCAAAAATGCATCTCAACAAGGTGGGTGTGTATCCTTAAAGAATCCTTAACTGGAATGGTGCCTAAAGCACGTCTAGTGGCTAGAGGTTTTGAGGAGCTGGCTGCTAAACAACTCCCAAAAGACTCACTGACATGCGCCTCAGAGTCACTCAGATTGCTGATGTCAGTGATCTGCCAGAAAAAATGAAAACTTAATTCCATAGACATCAAATCTGCATTTTTGCAGGGAACAGAGCTGTCAAGGGACAATCACATCCGACCTCCGCCTGAAGCTAAAAGCGAAGGAACACTGTAGAAACTAAAGAGTGTGTATGGACTGGCAGATGCATCACTCTACTGGTACAACAAAGTCAAGGCAACAATGCTGAATACAGGTGGAAAAATGTCAAGTGGATCCTGCATTCTTCTATTGGCTTGATCAAGACTGCAATGTGACTGGAGTACTTGCCTGTCATGTTGATGACTTTATCTGGGGTGACTCACAAACCTTTGCTTCAACTGTGATTCCACACCTCAAAGCTGTTTTCTAGGTCGGCCGTGAGGAGCATGATCATTTGTGTTATGTTGGCATAGAGTTTATTACAGTTGATGGAAAAATACTGATGCAACAGGAGAGCTATATCAAGAATCTTCAACCCATCCACATGGATTCTTCAAGAGCCGTACAAAGGAATTCCCCTCTATGTGGAATTGAAGCTGATCAATTGAGGTCAAAGATAGGACAAATTTTATGGTTTGCTAGACAGAGTACCCCTGATGTAATGTTAGATGGTTGCAACTTGGCATCTAACACAAAACACACCACTATACAAACCATTCATGAGGCGAACAAAGTTGTTCGTAAACTGAAATCACAACAAGTGACTTTAAAGTTTCAGCATGTTAGAAACTAGTTGTCTTCAGTGATGCTTCGCTAGGGAACCTTACAGATGGAGGCACACAAGGTGGACATCTAATCGTGTTAATGGGTGAAGGAGGAAGATTCTCACCTTTCTGTTGGCAGTCAAAAAGGATCAGAAGGATTGTCCAAAGCAAACTTGCTGGAGAAACCCTTGCTCTTGCGGATGGAATTGACAATGCTATCTTTCTTGCAACTCTGTTCTCAGAGCTTAACACTGGTGAGACAAAACGGCACTTTCTACCTGTAGTTTGTGTCACTGAGAACTTCTCATTAGTTGATGCTGTGAAGTCAACCAAGTCTGTCACAGAGAAAAGACTTCGTCTTGAGATTAGCAGCGTCAAGGAACTTATTCAAGCACAGAGAATCCAGCAGATTCTGTGGTCGACCACAAAGGAACAGCTTGCTGACTATCTGACTAAAAAAGGAGCATCCGGTCTTGTGCTCCTACAGGCTCTCAGTAATGGAAAGTGACAGCTTGAGTAATACAAATAAAAACTGTCACACAACCCATTTGTAATGGAGATCTTGAATAATACTTGGACATTTAATTATGTTGTTGATGTTTTATTTGTCTTTAAAGAAAAGGGGGAGATTGTTAAGTTCATGTTTTAAGTATCCCTATATTTCTGTTATTACGGGGCTATCACTCAGTCAAGAGTGTGCCTGCGCAGGGAGTCTTGTTGTTGATGGACCTAGCCTGGAGTGGAATGGCTACCTTGTAGTGTTTTATTTTATTTTTTTATTTCACCTTTATTTAACCAGGTAGGCTAGTTGAGAACAAGTTCTCATTTGCAACTGCGACCTGGCCAAGATAAAGCATAGCAGTGTGAACAGACAACAACACAGAGTTACACATGGAGTAAACAATAAACAAGTCAATAACATGGTAGAAAAAAGAAAAAAAGAGAATCTATATACAATGTGTGCAAAAGGCATGAGGAGGTAGGCAATAAATCAGATAATTACAATTTAGCAGATTAACACTGGAGTGGTAAATCATCAGATGATCATGTGCAAGTAGAGATACTGGTGTGCAAAAAAAGCAGAAAAGGAAATAAAAGCAGTATGGGGAGGGTGAGGTAGGTAAATTGGGTGGGCTATATACCGATGGACTATGTACAGCTGCAGCGATCGGTTAGCTGCTCGGATAGCAGATGTTTAAAGTTGTTGAGGGAGATAAAAGTCTCCAACTTCAGAGATTTTTGCAATTCGTTCCAGTCGCAGGCAGCAGAGAACTGGAAGGAAAGGCGTCCAAATGAGGTTTTGGCTTTAGGGATGATCAGTGAGATACACCTGCTAGAGCGCGTGCTACGGGTGGGTGTAGCCATCGTGACCAGTGAACTGAGATAAGGCGGCACTTTACCTAGCATAGCCTTGTAGATGACCTGGAGCCAGTGGGTCTGACGGCGAACATGTAGCGAGGGCCAGCCGACTAGGGCATACAGGTCGCAGTGGTGGGTCGAATAAGGTGCTTTAGTAACAAAACGGATGGCACTGTGATAAACTGCATCCAGTTTGCTGAGTAGAGTTTTGGAAGCCATTTTGTAGATGACATCGCCGAAGTCGAGGATCGGTAGGATAGTCAGTTTCACTAGGGTGAGTTTGGCGGCGTGAGTGAAGGAGGCTCTGTTGCGAAATAGAAAGCCGACTCTAGATCTGATTTTAGATTGGAGATGTGTGATATGAGTCTGGAAGGAGAGTTTGCAGTCTAGCCAGACACCTAGGTACTTATAGATGTCCACATATTCTAGGTCAGAACCGTCCAGGGTGGTGATGCTAGTCGGGCGTGCGGGTGCAGGCAGCGAACGGTTGAAGAGCATGCATTTGGTTTTACTAGCGTTTAAGAGCAGTTGGAGGCCACGGAAGGAGTGTTGAATGGCATTGAAGCTCGTTTGGAGGTTGGTTATCACAGTGTCCAAAGAAGGGCCAGAAGTATACAGAATGATGTCGTCTGCGTAGAGGTGGATCAGAGACTCACCAGCAGCAAGAGCAACATCATTGATATATACAGAGAAAAGAGTCGGCCCGAGAATTGAACCCTGTGGTACCCCCATAGAGACTGCCAGAGGACCGGACAGCATGCCTTCCGATTTGACGCACTGAACTCTGTCTGCAAAGTAGTTGGTGAACCAGGCAAGGCAGTCATTAGAAAAACCGAGGCTACTGAGTCTGCCGATAAGAATATGGTGATTGACAGAGTCGAAAGCCTTTGCCAGGTCGATGAAGACGGCAGCACAGTACTGTCTTTTATCGATGCCGGTTATGATATCATTTAGTACCTTGAGCGTGGCTGAAGTGCACCCGTGACCGGCTCGGAAACCGGATTGCACAGCGGAGAAGGTACGGTGGGATTCGAGATGGTCAGTGATCTGTTTGTTGACTTGGCTTTCGAAGACCTTAGATAGGCAGGGCAGGATGGATATAGGTCTGTAACAGTTTGGGTCCAGGGTGTCTCCCACTTTGAAGAGGGGGATGACCGCGGCAGCTTTCCAATCCTTGGGGATCTCAGATGATACGAAGGAGAGGTTGAACAGGCTGGTAATAGGGGGTGCGACAATGGCGGCGGACAGTTTCAGAAATAGGGGGTCCAGATTGTCAAGCCCAGCTGATTTGTATGGGTCCAGGTTTTCCAGCTCTTTCAGAACATCTGCTATCTGGATTTGGGTAAAGGAGAAGCTGGGGAGGCTTGGGCGAGTAGCAGCGGGGGGGGGGGGGGGGCTGTTGGCCAAGGTTGGAGTCGCCAGGAGGAAGGCATGGCCAGCCATTGAGAAATGCTTGTTGAAGTCTTCGATCATCACGGATTTATCGGTGGTGACCGTGTTACCTAGCCTCAGTGCAGTGGGCAGCTGGGAGGAGGTGCTCTTGTTCTCCATGGACTTTACAGTATCCCAGAACTTTTTGGAGTTAGAGCTACAGGATGCAAATTTCTGCTTGAAAAAGCTGGCCTTTGCTTTCCTGACTGACTGCGTGTATTGGTTCCTGACTTCCCTGAACAGTTGCATATCGCGTGGGCTCTTCGATGCTATTGCAGTTCGCCACAGGATGTTTTTGTGCTGGTCGAGGGCAGTCAGGTCTGGAGTGAACCAAGGGCTATATCTGTTCTTAGTTCTGCATTTTTTGAACGGAGCATGCTTGTCTAATATGGTGAGGAAGTAACTTTTAAAGAATGACCAGGCATCCTCAACTGACGGGATGAGGTCAATATCCATCCAGGGTACCCGGGCCAGGTCGATTAGAAAGGCCTGCTCGCAGAAGTGTTTTAGGGAGCGTTTGATAGTGATGAGGGGTGGTCGTTTGACCGCGGACCCGCAGCGGATACAGGCAATGAGGCAGTGATCGCTGAGATCTTGATTGAAGACAGCAGCGGTGTATTTGGAGGGCAGGTTGGTCAGGATAATGTCTAGTGTGTTCATATAGTATAGTAAACTTTGTTAAACTGGAACCTTGTCGTTGTGTCATTTCGAGTTAACAGTCGGGGCCCACAGGGCAGGTGCCCTGCGTGACCATTCGGTAATCTGGCCCTGATCATCAAGTTAAACCACAGGTATTGTTGTTACACATCCTGCACACTGTCTTGGAGGATAAAACTGAGACTGCAGCCAGCTTCTAATTTACCTAATTTTATTGTCCAAAGAATGTTCTCATAGTCCAGAAGTATTGGAACCAAATCCACTGACAAATCTGCCTCCAAAACAGAACTGCTGGTTTTGAGGATGGTGTGGAGGTCAGTGGTTGATGATCTGAGCACCACCTGAGATGGTGAGTATAGTTTCAGTAGACCACTATTGAGCTGGTAGATCATATAGGAGCTTCGAGGAAAGGTCATTTAGTGCTTTGAATGTGGTTCATATTGCCTTATAGTGGATTCAGGACTTGGACAAGGAGTCAATGCAGTTTAAATATGCATTTGCATGGGGGTTTGGATGATAGTGTCAAATTTCTTAGAATGAGCGAAAATATTGGAGTTTGGGGACTGGAGGGGATAATAGTCAAGTTGGGGATTATTCAGATATTCCTGTTGAAAAAGAGAAAAGACAGAAAGATATAATCTTACAGTATATTAAATTCATCCCATTGGGCCAAAACTGGTTGAATAAACGTTGTTTCCACCTCATTTCAACAACACAAAAATGTATGTGATGACGGGAATCAACGTGGAAAACACAATTTGATTTTTTTTACCCAACTTTTAACCAACATTTTTGGTTGATTTCCCAAATTGAAATCAAAACTTAACATCAAAACTAGACATGTCTGTGACCAGTGGGATTGGATTTCTGTAATCATATCAGCTCATTTGTCACACTTCTTCTAATCATCCAGAGAGAATGTACCTTTCTTTGAGGTTAACCTTTGAGATGACTTCCCTCAAGGATTCTCGCTCTTTCCTCGGAGCGAATTTATCCCACATTTTAGCAAAGTCGCCATTGGTCGCCAGGTTTCTCAAGATATTGCGACCATGATGCCTGTGGACAAAGATATTAATATCATCTTAAACGTGCAACATATCAAATAATTTCTGCTGTCTGTGATTAAAAACAGTACTCAATTGATGGCAACCTGAGAAAAAATATCCCATCAAAATAAGACATACATTAGGTAGAATTTGCAAGAGGGTCGGTTTGAGTAATGCACCGCATTACCTGATCTACAAATCATCTCAACTATCTAACAACTGGGTATTAACCGTTCGTTATTATGAAAATCTTAGCGAATCTGCACAGAGCTTGGCTCAGGCCGACCATTGTGATTAAGTAGGGTTGTCTTCATTAGGCCCCAAACAGAAGGAAGGAAACTGAATCAGGTACTGACTATTTGGACTCATTTACATTTTACCCCAATTTCGTGGTATCCAATTAGTAGTTACAATCTTATCCCATCGCTGCAACTCCCGTAAGGACTCTGGAGAGGCGAAGGTCGAGAGCCGTGCGTCCTCCGAAACACAACCGAACCAAGCCGCACTGCTTCTTGACACAATGCCAGCTTAACCTGGAAGCAAGCTGCACCAATGTGTCGGAGGAAACACCATACACCTGGCGACCGTGTCAGCGTGCATTGCACCCCGCTCACCACAGGAGGTCGCTAGTTGGCGAATAAAATTAAATTACCTTTAAAAGGTTCATTGTCGGCGATCTAGTGCTATAGCGAGCCATGGATTGAATCCCGGCCTTAACTGTTATGTTGAAGCAAGCTACTTTACGGGAGGAACTTCCCACCTGGCTTCCTGTGCAGGGTCCACAGCCAGTTTACTGACGGCAATTAAGAAACGGTCAGTGAGGTCTTTCTTCCCCGACAGGAGACGAGCCATCCCCATGACCTCAGCCAGTCTCTCCAGGTGCTGAGCAGTGCAGCTCCTCACCGCAGCGTTACGGTGGCTGAGGAAGGAAAAACAGAGCACATCAGTTACATATCATAGAGATACATGAGTTAGGAGACAAATGATAATGGATTGTATTGATGAAGTCTCATCAGTTGATAAAAATGTTCGGTAAAGCTTTATAGTCCAGTTTCAACTGTTCTGCCTGCGGCTATGGAACCCTGACCTGTCCACCGGACGTGCTACTTGTCCCAGACCTGCTGTTTTCAACTCTCTAGAGACCGCAGGAGCGGTAGAGATACTCTTAATGATCGGCTATGAAAAGCCAACTGACATTTACTCCTGATTATTATTTGACCATGCTGGTCATTTATGAACATTTGAACATCTTGGCCATGTTCTGTTATAATCTCCACCCGGCACAGCCAGAAGAGGACTGGCCACCCCTCATAGCCTGGTTCCTCTCTAGGTTTCTTCCTAGGTTTTGGCCTTTCTAGGGAGTTTTTCCTAGCCACCGTGCTTCTACATCTGCATTGCTTGCTGTTTGGGGTTTTAGGCTGGGTTTCTGTACAGCACTTTGAGATATTAGCTGATGTACGAAGGGCTATATAAAATAAACTTGATTTGATTTGATGATATAGTAAGGTCCCTTAATATACCATTTATAAACTGTTTGTAAAGAGTTTACTTACCATTTATTAATCATTATTCCTACATTTGTAAATGTCAATAAGAAATTTATAAATTTATAAATAGTTATTTACACATTTATAAATGCTATTTTAAATGATTTGTTCATGATTGTTCATGAGTGTTTGATCATAGTATGTTCACAATTTGTAAATTATTAATAATGTACTACTAATGTACTATAAACCAGTTATAAAGGAGTTATTGTCAAGGCATTTGTTAATGGTTGATTAATGGTTTGACATATTTATAAATGTATTTATAAATGTCACGAATGGTGTATTTATTAATGAGTGCATTTATGAATGTGAGTACATCAATTTACTAATACCTCAGTGCCTCACTAATAGCCCCTAATCTAAAGTGTTCACTATATATACTTTATAAATGTTTATAAATGACTTGTTACTCCCCAAAGGCTAGCACACATCAGTAGACAGTACCTCTCCACCAATGGCTAAAAATAATCTAAATAACGCAATGATAAAATAAGAAGTACACAACACAAGGAAGTATAAGACATGACAAAAAAATGTGTATTCATTCAAATGCGACGTCTAGCGTTGGGGTGAGTTGCTGCCGGAAGTGTTGTGGAATAACCTAGCATGCTGAGGAAAAAGGCAGTAAATTAAAATCTAGCAGTATTTCAATCTTCTCGATTTCGAGGCTTGGATAATGGGACAATTAGGAGTACAGCGATACCTTCCATCCCTGGATTGAAATAAGTTTTCAAGCAATATCCCTTTTCCTTCACCACGGTGAAAACATATTGCCATATGACCATTTCGACTTGATGGCAGACGGAACTTGAAGTCGAGCTTTGGCTAACTAAGCATAGTAACATAATTAAACTCAAAATATGCTATTCTGTTATTTTGAAAGAACCTCTTAAGGATAGGACCCTTCAATTTTCACCTAAAATGACATACCCAAATCTAACTGCCTGTAGCTAAGGACCTGAAGCAAGGATATGCATATTCTTGATACCATGTGAAAGGAAACACTTTGAAGTTTGTGGAAATGTTAAATTAATGTAGGAGAATATAACACATTAGATCTGGTTAACGTTTTTTGTGTGTGTTTTTTGTACCATCATCTTTGAAATGCAAGAGAAAGACCATAACGTATTATTCCAGCCCAGGAGCAATTTCGATTTTGGCCACTAGATGGCAGCAGTGTCAGTGCAACGTTTTAGACTGATCCAATAAACCATCGTATATCTGTTCAAAATGTTGTATCAAGACTGCCCAAATGTGCCTAATTGGTTTATCAATACATTGTGCACTCTTCTCAAACAAATAGATTGGTATTATTTCACTGTAATACCTACTGTAAATTGGACAGTGCAGTTAGATTAACAAGAATTTAAGCTTTCTGCCCATCAGATATTTCTATGTCCTGGAAAATGTTTTTGTTACTTCATGCTA
Source organism: Salvelinus alpinus (assembly GCF_045679555.1). NCBI lineage: Eukaryota > Metazoa > Chordata > Actinopteri > Salmoniformes > Salmonidae > Salvelinus > Salvelinus alpinus. The sequence goes on along the minus strand of NC_092115.1, from coordinate 40,687,607 downwards.
ATCACATTGGCCTACGTTAGCCCAACCGTCCCGCGATGGGGACACTGATCCCGTAGAGGTTTTAATGTTTAATGTTTCTTAAGACCTGCCTAAATGAAAACATTTGAATATTCGTGATGGTGTATATTAAATTGATTGACTTTGTAGTGTGGTAGTATTTGATATATAACTATTTATACATTAAAATGTTTATCTTTTACGCTGTAAAGATACTTAAAATATGCAAGCAAGCATTAGGCAATGAGTTGACATTGACTAGCAAGAATTGGACTGAGAGTGGAAAGGTATTTAACATTATGAAATCATATACAAGGCATTAACAAACATTACAATGCAATACCCTATGCATGATCAGAGAGAAGTCATAGCCTGAAAGGCCATGCCCCAAGAGTCCCTGGGGTGGGAGAGAGAGAGCTTATCTCACTAGCGCAGGTCAGGAACAAAGAAAAAGAGAGAGACAATGAATCTAAGACTCTTTAAAAAGCCTCTGAGTTGTTAGAATAAAAAAATGTGAGTTGTTGACCAATATGCTACTATAAAAGTGAACTTCCAATCAGATATCAGACCTGCAGATGTAAACACAACTGAAACTCTGCTACCCAGAGTGGTGACGAGGGGGTTGGTGAGATAATTGAAATTATAAACCGGGTGGTTCGAGCCCTGAATGCTGATTTGCTGAAAGCCGTGGTATATAACCTACCATTTGGTTTTGAAATATAGAAACCAAACCATATGATTTGAATTAAGTATTTAAGTAAACAACAGGAAAAGGCGACTGTAAGAAGCACTCGTAATTTCAAATAGGCGACATGTCTTATTAAACAGTATATAAACACTCTAAATAGGTCAGGAGTCAGACATTTAGCCTAACACAAAATGTATTATTTAGGCTATATTGTTTCAATTATTTCACGTCGATAGCCTACAAATAAATCAGTTGTGAAGCATTTGCGAGTGCGACACTCTGATACCCTGACTACCCAGCTTGCGTTGTGTGCACAAGCATCTGAGTTGCCAAGGGCTAAAATAAATAAATAAAAATAGGTAGGCCTAAAGGATTTTAGGTTAAATATCCCTATCAAAACAGAACGAACCTTGAAAGAGGTAATAGAGTTAGTTAACATGCCATCAAAGATGGCCTATTGCATAGATAATAGAAGGAAAATTAACTGAACTTTTTAGAGATAATTTTTTGTTCATAAATAATGTGTTAAAATGACACACTTAGCTAGCTACCCACCTCTTTCCTTTCTGTTAGCATGTACACATAGTAAGTACATGCTTTCGGGATACCTGTCTTTTCATTCATTAGTTGAGGACACTACAAAACCACACTCCCTCTCTTGCTCTTGGTCCTCCTCATCTTTGTAAGTCACCTTGATTTTTCACCTGTGTGTTTAATCAGCTTCTTTATGAAGATATTTAGAATGTTAGATGACAGTAGCTAAAGCAATGCATGTCAATACACTGAGTATACAAAACATTAAGAACACCTTCTCTTTCCATGACAGACTGACCAGGTGAATCCAATTATTGATGTCACGTGTTAAATCCACTTCAATCAGTATAAATGAAGGGGAGGTGACAGGTTAAATAAGGATTTTTAAGTTTTGAGACAATATGGACATGGATTGTGTATGTGTGCCATTCAGAGGGTGAATGAGCAAGACAATATTTAAGTGCCTTTGAACGGGGGGCTAGGGTCATTCTGTTATATTCGGTGTAATTCTCCTGTCTTATCTGGTGTCCTGTGTGATCTTATATATGCTCCCTCTAATTCTCCTATCTCTCCCTCTCTCTCCCCTCTCGGAGGACCTGAGCCCTAGGACCATGCCTCAGGACTATCTGTCCTGACGACTCCTGGCTGTCCCCGTCCCAAGTCCACCTGGTCGTGTTGCTGACCCTGTTTCTGCTGTTCTGCCTGCGGCCATAGAACCCTGGCGTGTTCACCAGACCCCCCCACCCCCCCTATGTTTGGTATACTCAATGTATATTGCCAGTACTAAAGAATTTCATCCCAATTCGAATCAAATGTGAGAACATTCTTGCCTTTTTTGATCAACTCATTAATACGAGTCGATTACCATAATTCAAAATTATAGATTGCTTGCATATTCGCCTTCACATAGGCTACATGTTCGTTATATATGTTAATTTTATTTTACCTTTATTTAACTAGGCAAGTCAGTTAAGAACAAATTCTTATTTTCAATGACGGCCTAGGAACAGTGGGTTAACTGTCTTGTTCAGGGGCAGAAGGACAGATTTTTATCTTGTCAGCTCGGGGATTCGATTTTGCAACCTTTCGGTTACAAGTCCAACGCGTTAACCACTAGGCTACCTGCTGCCCCAATAGAATAATATAATATAATAAACTCAAATTTAGTCCAAAGTATCTGTAAGATATATCACATCAGGGTCACCATTACTGTAGTGTCGAATTACAGGAAATTAACTATAATATGCACATATTTTTCTCCGCCGTCAACAGGGGTGCCATAATTTTTGGGGGCCCGCTTGGTGGGAGCTCCAGCTCCCTGCCATCGTAGACCTCCAGCGCAAGCGGCATCATCAGGGACCCTTCACATCCATGCCACAAACGGTTTGCCCTCCTACCATCAGGCAGGCAGTACAGGTCTCTACATTCCCACACTAGCAGGCTCAAGAACAGTTTCTTTCCAGCTACTGTAACCCTGCTGAACTCTGTGGCACGGCACTAGCCATATCCACCCGCCCACATCTTAGTACTGCCTCTGAGGGACCTTGTTGCACTACTCTCTTTGCACTCTTCACGGTACTACTGGACTCTGACATTGCTTTGCAAAATCTGATTAAGGACATAATTCAGTTGTACATGTACATGTCTACCTCGGTAACCTCATTGCTGCTCTCCCTGCATTTCAGTTGCATGCCTCCTTGCACTTTCAATTTGCCTTCATTGCACATTTAGACTTGCCATTTGAACTTGCCATTTGCCTTCATTGCACATTTATACATCCCACTTAATAACATACATTATACTTAATTGTTTTACTTGTACATTTTTTGCACTCTTTTATCTTTTGAACATTCTGGTCAGATGCTAACTGCATTTCGTTGTACTGTACTTGTGCTTGTTCAATGACAATAAAGTTGAATCTAATCTAATGTGTGGCATACCTAAGCGAGCAGTGACCATTTTGCACCAGAAAGTTCACTACATATCAATTATCTATTGCATTGTCACATCAGGGCTGTTTGGAGTGAATCCTCACTTCCACTCGAGTCAAACTTTCAATGTGAGACAAAGTGAACATTTGTGGAATTCCGGATCTACCCCTTAGTGAGTGTTAATTGACCCCTCTCCCTCTTTACCTTAGCCCACCGACCAGCAGGGCATTCATGACACGGGTAGGGGTGCAGCTCTGCACCATGTGACCCAGGGCAAAGTTGGCACCCTGCCGGATGAAGGTGTTGGCCTCGCTGGCTTTGTGCAGCAGCACGCGTGCCGTCCCCTCCACCTCACTGTCCATGGCCCTCTGGAGGTGGACGTACATGTCACCCAGTGTGGCCATGGCAGCACAGGACACTGCAGAGCGCAGGTTCTTCACCTGAATCATAATAACACGCACAGGACCAGCTATTAATGTTGAGCAGTACAACCCACGAACATCAGAAACATGACACAATAATTTGACTTGTTCTCCAAATGTAGCAGATTTGTGCAGATGAATGAATAGGGCAGTGAATGAATACAGCTACCTCATTTATAATGGCAAGGCAGATATCATGGAGTGTAGGCATCAGTATGTCCATGTGGTTCTGAGCCATCACACGGAGAGAGGTCAAGCCCTCGATCTTCTTCTCCCTGCAATTCAGTGAAAGAAACGTAAGCAATTTCCACAACATTTTCCAAAAACATAATGATGTTCATCAATTAGGACTCTGGTCTTTTAATTTCAGAAGTTTCTACGCTCTGTAGCTCAAATCTACATTTCCAAGGACACTACACTGTGCTTCCTTTAGCCTAGCTCCATTGGTCTTGTCTACAGTGAATGCTCACCAGTCATCAGAGGCAGAGTGGAGCAGCTTGAAGGTCTTAGTCAGGGCCTGCTCTGGGTTGGAAAGGGGCTGCAATCTGGCCTGGTCCTGACTCTTCTTTATTTGGCCCTTTGGCTCACTGGCTGCCTTCTTGTCTATGGGTTGACAGCAGACATCTATCTCTCTGTGAACTGTATGTATTTATGTATTTACTAATTTCCATATCTGTTTGTAGCTTTTAACACTAGAACATCTTAGTTCATTATGATATCATATCATTTTAAATTTAGCACATATTTTTTTGGTGCTCACCCTGCTCAGAAGCAGGGTCCAGTTAACCTTGAGTAAAGGTTATCTCACTGTGAAACAGGCAAAGCAAGTGTGGAAAAATGTCTTAGCCCTGGGCTAAAGCCATTTGTGTCCCTTCCCTTCCCTTCCTACTGTCTTTCTATCACTCTACCTAGCTTCATCTCCCTGTCTAATTTACATTAGTGTGAGTACATGAGAGGGACTGACCTGAGCCGGTGGCAGCCTTTGGCAGTCTAAGGAACCTTATAGGCCGAGGTAGTTTGCTCCTGGGCTTGGTAAGAGGGGGAGCAGGCCTGGGTGGGCTGTCACGCGACTTGACCGGGGTCCCGACATCCAAGTAGTCACGGAGCTCCGCAGGGGTGTTCATATCCACTGAGCTCAGGCTTCCCAGAGAGCTGGTGGCTATTTCCCCCATGGACATGGCCGAGCCCAAACTTCTCCTGCCCATGGCCTTCACCTCATGTATCACCTTTGGCGCAGAGCAGAAAAGAATGCTCCCATCATAGAAATACATATAGAACTTGTATATACATAAACTAATACACAGAGAGATCCTGTATTCTAGGATCTATTCTATCATGCTGTCAGAGAGAGTATCCTTTCTAACCTGTACCCCCGCACACTGACTCGGTACCGATACCCCCTGTATATAGCCTCGTTATTGTTATGTCATTGTGTTACTTTAATTATTATAACCTTTTACTTTAGTTTATTTGGTTAATATTTTCTTAACTCTTCTTGAACGGCACTGTTGGTTTCACGGTAAGGTCTACACTTGTTGTGTTCGGCGCATGTGACAAATAAAGTTTGACTTGATTTTAAGACATGGAACCACTATCTGTTTGGCAATTTATCAGTCCAAGTATAATTCTGAACTGCAAATCTTCACATTTAAAATCAATTCGAAGTCCATCCTACCTTCCAGGCCTCCTCCTTCGGGTGAGCCTCGATGTCCCTCACCTCCTCCATCAGGTCAATGGGTCCGTTGTTGTCAGCACAGCCCTGGTCCGACTGGACCTTCAGGGCTTTGACTCCCCGCCTGCCCTTCTTCTTCTTGCCCCTCTTGGAGGGAGCTCCAGTGGGAGGGACGGGAACAGGCCACAAGCTACTGCTGCTGAATGACTTATTTACCTGGATGGACTCCAGAGAGTGAGATCCGGGTCGAACTTGGGCTCCGTCCACCCCTACCACGTTCTTCAGTGGGGCCAGAGCTATGTGTTCAAGCCTTCGTGGCAAAGGCCTTGGTGGAGCTTTCGGCCGCGGGATGCACTGAATAGAGGGGACGAAGTGGTGCGCGAAGGTGCTGCCAACCCCGATGAGAGCAGTCCGGACATAATTCTCATGGATAGCACTTATCTTTCTTTGCTTTTCTTCCATGGCCTCTCTCTCAGCTCTCTGCATCTGCAGAAGTCTGGCATCACTGATGAAGCCACGATGGCCCTCTGGGATTGGGTAGCTCTCCTGATAGCCCTGGATCACAATGGGACAGTATGAAATGAATAGCAGAAGTGAAGTAGGCAAAATAGTTTCTACAGTGTGTCATAAAAAGCTTTTATGCTAAAGGTTTTATTGATGTAGGCCTACTGTATGTCTATGAAACCACAAAATAAACAGTGATATTTTTAAAAAACGTTTGAAAAACTGAAGAGTTTTTCGTTCCATGATCTCGCCATCACGGTTGACAACTCCATTGTGTCCTCCTCCCAGAGTGCTAAGAACCTTGGCGTGATCCTGGACAACACCCTGTCGTTCTCAACTAACATCAAGGCGGTGACCCGTTCCTGTAGGTTCATGCTCTACAACATTCGCAGAGTACGACCCTGCCTCACGCAGGAAGCGGCGCAGGTCCTAATCCAGGCACTTGTCATCTCCCGTCTGGATTACTGCAACATGTACATGTCTACCTCGGTAACCTCATTGCTGCTCTCCCTGCATTTCAGTTGCATGCCTCCTTGCACTTTCAATTTGCCTTCATTGCACATTTAGACTTGCCATTTGAACTTGCCATTTGCCTTCATTGCACATTTATACATCCCACTTAATAACATACATTATACTTAATTGTTTTACTTGTACATTTTTTGCACTCTTTTATCTTTTGAACATTCTGGTCAGATGCTAACTGCATTTCGTTGTACTGTACTTGTGCTTGTTCAATGACAATAAAGTTGAATCTAATCTAATGTGTGGCATACCTAAGCGAGCAGTGACCATTTTGCACCAGAAAGTTCACTACATATCAATTATCTATTGCATTGTCACATCAGGGCTGTTTGGAGTGAATCCTCACTTCCACTCGAGTCAAACTTTCAATGTGAGACAAAGTGAACATTTGTGGAATTCCGGATCTACCCCTTAGTGAGTGTTAATTGACCCCTCTCCCTCTTTACCTTAGCCCACCGACCAGCAGGGCATTCATGACACGGGTAGGGGTGCAGCTCTGCACCATGTGACCCAGGGCAAAGTTGGCACCCTGCCGGATGAAGGTGTTGGCCTCGCTGGCTTTGTGCAGCAGCACGCGTGCCGTCCCCTCCACCTCACTGTCCATGGCCCTCTGGAGGTGGACGTACATGTCACCCAGTGTGGCCATGGCAGCACAGGACACTGCAGAGCGCAGGTTCTTCACCTGAATCATAATAACACGCACAGGACCAGCTATTAATGTTGAGCAGTACAACCCACGAACATCAGAAACATGACACAATAATTTGACTTGTTCTCCAAATGTAGCAGATTTGTGCAGATGAATGAATAGGGCAGTGAATGAATACAGCTACCTCATTTATAATGGCAAGGCAGATATCATGGAGTTTAGGCATCAGTATGTCCATGTGGTTCTGAGCCATCACACGGAGAGAGGTCAAGCCCTCGATCTTCTTCTCCCTGCAATTCAGTGAAAGAAACGTAAGCAATTTCCACAACATTTTCCAAAAACATAATGATGTTCATCAATTAGGACTCTGGTCTTTTAATTTCAGAAGTTTCTACGCTCTGTAGCTCAAATCTACAATTAGGACTCTGGTCTTTTAATTTCAGAAGTTTCTAGCTCTGTAGCTCAAATCTACATTTCCAAGGACACTACACTGTGCTTCCTTTAGCCTAGCTCCATTGGTCTTGTCTACAGTGAATGCTCACCAGTCATCAGAGGCAGAGTGGAGCAGCTTGAAGGTCTTAGTCAGGGCCTGCTCTGGGTTGGAAAGGGGCTGCAATCTGGCCTGGTCCTGACTCTTCTTTATTTGGCCCTTTGGCTCACTGGCTGCCTTCTTGTCTATGGGTTGACAGCAGACATCTATCTCTCTGTGAACTGTATGTATTTATGTATTTACTAATTTCCATATCTGTTTGTAGCTTTTAACACTAGAACATCTTAGTTCATTATGATATCATATCATTTTAAATTTAGCACATATTTTTTTGGTGCTCGTTTTGGTGCTTGTTGGCAGGGAGCCCAGCCAACAACAACTCGCTGTTGGCTGGGCTCCCTGCCTGTGCCATTAAACCCCTACAACTCATCCAGAACGCCGCAGCCCGTCTGGTGTTCAACTTTCCCAAGTTCTCTCACGTCACCCCGCTCCTCCGCTCTCTCCACTGGCTTCCAGTTGAAGCTCGCATCCGCTACAAGACCATGGTGCTTGCCTACGGAGCTGTGAGGGGAACGGCACCTCCGTACCTTCAGGCTCTGATCAGGCCCTACACCCAAACAAGGGCACTGCGTTCATCCACCTCTGGCCTGCTCGCCTCCCTACCTCTGAGGAAGTACAGTTCCCGCTCAGCCCAGTCAAAACTGTTCGCTGCTCTGGCACCCCAATGGTGGAACAAACTCCCTCACGACGCCAGGTCAGCGGAGTCAATCACCACCTTCCGGAGACACCTGAAACCCCACCTCTTTAAGGAATACCTAGGATAGGATAAAGTAATCCTTCTAACCCCCCCCCCCTTAAAAGAGTTAGATGCACTATTGTAAAGTGGTTGTTCCACTGGATATCATAAGGTGAATGCACCAATTTGTAAGTCGCTCTGGATAAGAGCGTCTGCTAAATGACTTAAATGTAATGTAAATGAGTGGAAATGAAATTTTGCTTGTCAGATGGAACCAGCAATGACATCATGGCAAGGCTTCCGTTACATTGTGATGTCATAATGGGGTCTGTTGACAGTGCTGAGCACATCAGCACATGGTGAACATTCATGAAAGCTTTTTGATTCCCATATAAAATCATAAATGGGGTGAATTTGTAAATACTATATATATATATATATAAACGTCCCTTTTTTAGCACCCTGTCTTTCAAAGATAATTCATAAATATCCAAGTAACTTCACAGATCTTCATTGTAAAGGGTTTAAACACTGTTTCCCATGTTTCCCACGCACAATCCCTCCATCAGTGCTCAGACTGTCCGCAATAGGCTGAGAGAGGCTGGACTGAGGGCTTGTAGGCCTGTTGTAAAGCAGGTCCTCACCAGACATCACCGGCAACAGCGTCGCCTACGGGCACAAACCCACCGTCGCTGGACCAGACATGACTGCCAAAAAGTGCTCTTCACTGACAAGTCGCGGTTTTGTCTCACCAGGGGTGATGGTCTGTCTGATTTACGTTTATCGTCGAAGGAATGAGCGTTACACCGAGGCCTGTACTCTGGAGCGGGATCGATTTGGAGAGTCCGTCATGGTCTGGGGCGGTGTGTCACAGCATCATTGGAATGAGCTTGTTGTCATTGCAGGCAGTCTCAACGCTGTGTATTACAGGGAAGACATCCTCCTCCCTCATATGGTACACTTCCTGCAGGCTCATCCTGACATGACCCTCCAGCATGACAATGCCACCAGCCATACTGCTCGTTCTGTGCATGATTTCCTGCAAGACAGGAATATCAGTGTTCTGCCGTGGTAAGGAAGAGCCCGGATCTCAATCCCATTGCGCACATCTAGGACCTGTTGGATCAGAGGGTGAGAGCTAGGGCCATTCCCCCCAGAAATGCCCGGGAACTTGCAGGTTTGAGTTTATTTTATTTTTACAGGGACAGTGCACATTAATCAACGTTTCAGTAAAAGTGCCGGTTTTAGCCAGCCGGCTAATTTTAAACCGCAGTCCCTGGGCAGGTTATTAAAAACAATTACAATATAAACAATCATTGATAAGTGAGCACACGCAGAGCAACATAGGACAAGCAAGACATAGCATACAGACAGAGCAACATAGGACAAGCAAGACGTAGCATACAGACAGAGACACATAGAACAAAAAGCAGTAAGACAAAATTCATAAAAGCAACAAAGTGTTTCCACACCTCACAAGCTACAGACAACAGACAACATGGAAAGCGACAATACACAGCTAGGGATTATGTTCACAAATCTGATTGACCTTTAGCCATGTCTTCATGCATTTTGTGAAAGTGTGATATGTGGTGCAGTTATGTGTGTCTGATGACAGTGTATTCCAGACATGGGAAGCTCTCACAGAGAAAGCGGATTTACTAAAGGTGCTTTTCCTTAAGGGAACTATACAGTCACCTCTCATGGCAGACATTGTGGATCTGCTGCACTATGTTTGGGTTTTCTGTTTAACAAAAATACTGAGTGGAGGGGGAGCCAGGCCATTTAGAATCTTGAATACAAGACGGTGTATTGCACAAGATTTTCCCAACTCCCAGCTTTCTGAGGATGTAACAGTGATGATGGCTATTGGGCTTCCTATCAAGCACTTTGAGAGCCTGTTTGTAGACAGACTGAATAGGTTCTAATGCTGTACAGCAAGCTTGGGCCCAACTAGTCAAGCAGTATGTTAAGTGGGGGAGTATCATAGATTTGAAGTACCTCTGTAGTCAAACAATTTCGTATAAATCAGAAATTAGCTAGGTTGAATTTGGTTATCTGAATTACCTTTTTCACATGCTTTTTAAAAGAGAGGGTTGGAATCAAGTATGATGCCAAGGTACTTAAAATCAGATACCACCTGGAGCTTCTCCCCTGACATAGACATCTGGCTCAGTAGCATCTGTTGCCCTCTTTGTGAAGAACATGCAAACAGTTTTTTTCACATTGAGATGCAAACACGAGTCACTGAGCCACTTTGTAACCTGGACCATTACAGTAGTGAGTTCTTGTGCAGCTTGTTGTTTGCTCTTTGCATGCACATACAGTGGGGAGAACAAGTATTTGATACACTGCCGATTTTGCAGGTTTTCCTACTTACAAAGCATGTAGAGGTCTGTAATTTTTATCATAGGTACACTTCAACTATGAGAGACGGAATCTAAAACAAAAATCCAGAAAATCACATTGTATGAATTTTAAGTAATTAATTTGCATTTTATTGCATGACATAAGTATTTGATACATCAGAAAAGCAGAACTTAATATTTGGTACAGAAACCTTTGTTTGCAATTACAGAGATCATACGTTTCCTGTAGTTCTTGACTAGGTTTGCACACACTGCAGCAGGGATTTTGGCCCACGCCTCCCTACAGATCTTCTCCAGATCCTTCAGGTTTTGGGGCTGTCGCTGGGCAATACGGACTTTCAGCTCCCTCCAAAGATTTTCTATTGGGTTCAGGTCTGGAGACTGGCTAGGCCACTCCAGGACCTTGAGATGCTTCTTACGGAGCCACTCCTTAGTTGCCATGGCTGTGTGCTTCGTGTCGTTGTCATGCTGGAAGACCCAGCCACGACCCATCTTCAATGCTCTTACTGAGGGAAGGAGGTTGTTGGCCAAGATCTCGCGATACATGGCCCCATCCATCCTCCCCTCAATACGGTGCAGTCGTCCTGTCCACTTTGCAGAAAAGCATCCCCAAAGAATGATGTTTCCACCTCCATGCTTCACGGTTGGGATGGTGTTCTTGGGGTTGTACTCATACTTCTTCTTCCTCCAAACATGGCGAGTGGAGTTAGACCAAAAAGCTCTATTTTTGTCTCATCAGACCACATGACCTTCTCCCATTCCTCCTCTGGATCATCCAGATGGTCATTGGCAAACTTCAGACAGGCCTGGACATGCACTGGCTTAAGCAGGGGGACCTTGCGTGCGCTGCAGGATTTTAATCCATGACGGCGGAGTGTTACTAATGGTTTTCTTTGAGACTGTGGTCCCAGCTCTCTTCAGGTCATTGACCAGGTCCTGCCGTGTAGTTCTGGGCTGATCCCTCACCTTCCTCATGATCATTGATGCCCCACGAGGTGAAATCTTGCATGGAGCCCCAGACCGAGGGTGATTGACCGTCATCTTGAACTTCTTCCATTTTCTAATAACTGCGCCAACAGTTGTTTCCTTCTCACCAAGCTGCTTGCCTATTGTCCTGTAGCCCATCCCAGCCTTGTGCAGGTCTACAATTTTATCCCTGATGTCCTTACACAGCTCTCTGGTCTTGGCCATTGTGGAGAGGTTGGAATCTGTTTGATTGAGTGTGTGGACAGGTGTCTTTTATACAGGTAACGAGTTCAAACAGGTGCAGTTAATACAGGTAATGAGTGGAGAACAGGAGGGCTTCTTAAAGAAAAACTAACAGGTCTGTGAGAGCCGGAATTCTTACTGGTTGGTAGGTGATCAAATACTTATGTCATGCAATAAAATGCAAATTAATTATTTAAAAATCATACAATGTGATTTTCTGGATTTTTGTTTTAGATTCCGTCTCTCACAGTTGAAGTGTACCTATGATAAAAATTACAGACCTCTACATGCTTTGTAAGTAGGAAAACCTGCAAAATCGGCAGTGTATCAAATACTTGTTCTCCCCACTGTATATCACTGTATCATCTGCATACATTTGAACTTCAGACCCGGTACAAACAGAAGGCAGATCATTAATGTACAGGCTGAACAGGAGGGGCCCCAGTATTGACCCTTGGGGCACACCCACATCATAGCTAAGAGTGGGCGACAGCTCCTTGCTCACTCTGACACACTGAGTTCTGCCTTCAAGGTATGATTTCATCCATCTCAAGGCATCGGAGGAAAAGTTGAACTTGAACAATTTTGAAATGAGAATATCATGGTTAACAGTATCAAGCCTTCCTTAAGTCCAGAAACACAGCCCCAACAACGCCCCCTTTGTCCATCTTGGACTTCACATTTTCCAGAAGAAAGCAGTTGGACGTTTCTGTGGAGTGTTTCGCTCTGAAGCCAAACTGCATGGAGTGTAATGTGAAGGGGCTGTTGTTGAGGTGGGCAATCAGTTGTTCTGCTACACACTTTTCAACAACCTTTGACACCACAGGTAGCATACTAATGGGCCTGTAGTTACTCACGTCAGCAGGGTTGCCCGATTTAAAGATGGCCGTTATTATGGCCGACTTCCATACCCTTGGAAACACCCCGAGACCAATAGATGTGTTGGTGACCTTAGTAATGGGGCCTATGAGTGACTCTTTGTAGTTTTTAAGAAAGGTAGAGTCCAGCCCAAACACATCTTTGGCTTTAGAGTTCTTTAGGGAGCTAATCACCTTGTTCACCTTTGACTCAGAAACCTCCCTTATGATGAAGACAGGTTGAGTGTCATTTACTAGCACTGAGCCCAAGAAACCAGTGGAGGGGTTCTGTGTCAGTACCCTGACAGAGTCAATAAAGTAGGAATTGAAGGCTATTGCTATTTCGACTGCATCCTGTGTTAGATTGTTATTCACCATGATTTCTAGTCTTTTTGCAGTGTTACTATGGTCTTTCCCTGTTAACTTTTTTAGATTCTCCCAGATCAATTTAGAATTTCCCTTTGCTTCACCAATTATGTTAATAAAAAAGTTTGCCTTGGCCTGTCTGATTTCTTTCATGACCTTATTTCTCAACATGGTAAACCTACGTCTGTCATGCTCGAAGTTGGATTTTAGGGCTATTTTTAGAGCATAATCTCATTATTTCATTTATTTCCAGATTTCTCCATTTAGCCAAGGAAGAGTGCTCTTTTGGCCAGGTTTGGATTTGATTTTCTTGAGGAAACCATTTATTGTAGTCTGGATTGTGGATAGAAAAACCTGACTATCAGCTTCCACGTCTGTATAGGACAAGAGATCATTCCAGTTAATTCCCTTAATTGGGTTTTCAAAATAGTTTAATTCACTCTTAGGTATTCTTAGTTGATCCGGCTTTCTAACAGTAGAAAGGTTAAACCTGCTCTTAGACAGCTTTCTGGCAATAAATGTCAGATTATGATCAGATAGCCCAGTAACCATATTGAATTATTTAGTCACTCTCTCTGGTTTATTACTGAACACCAAATCAATCTGTGTTTTAGAGCAACAAGTCACCCTGGTTGGCCCTTTAACTAGCTGTGTAAGGTCAAAGGTATTAGTGATCCGTTTGAGGGTTTTCCTACAAGACTTGTCTTCATAATTAATATTAAAATCTCCCATTAAGATTACCTCTTTCCCAAAATCACATTCCCTAAGCATGTTATTAAACTGATCAAAAAACACACTTTTGGTGGAAGGTGGCCTATACATTCCAATAAGTGTAAAAGACATTTGGGGAGACAGTGTAACGTTCAGGCCAATACATTCTAGTTCATTATCACATGACCACTCAATTTGTTTACATCGGATATGTTCTTTAATGTAAATCATCACACCCCCTCCTCTTCCTTCAATCCTGTCTCCCCTGAAAACATTGTAGCCAGGCACAATCAAAGCAGCATATGGAGAGTTTTTATGGAGCCATGTCTCTGAGAGGCAGAGGAAGTCAAGGTCATTATGGTGTACTGTGTGTAGCTGGGTGAGAGAAAAACATATATTTAATCCATTTTGAATTCAGGCTGTAACACAACGAAATGTGGAATAAGTCAAGGTGTATGAATACTTTCTGAAGGCACTGTAGACAAGGTTGGGGGCTTGGGGTTTTGATGGGAAAAGTCTAGACTTTACAGGGAAGGACCATGGTTAGCAGGGTTGGCCTTCATTCCATTCCATCTCAATTAACTCTGAAAATGAAGTCAAATGCAGTTCATGAGTTCACTCAGTTCAGGAAACAATATCATTGAATTGGATTTTCTACATTTTCAAATGTCCAATTACTAAATTTGCTGAGCCGAGCCAGACTGGAATAGAATCAGAGTTTTGCAGGCAGATCACCCATGATACAAGTCAGTATTCGACATCCATCCATGGCTGAGGATGTCAGGATATGACGTGGAAACCGGCCACTAGGGGGCAACAGTGAGCATTGTTACCTCTAAGTAAGTTTTGGTTTTTCTAGGACATTGTGGATGTGGATAAGCATCTGCCTCTGATTCCACAGGTTTCATGGTTGAATCCAGCGATAGAAAGTAATTTTTGATAGTTTTGTTTTAAGCCTATCCCAAACCTTACCCCTTACCTTAACCATTTGGAGTTAATGCCTAACCTCAAGATTTCGGAGTTAATGCCTAAACTTAACCCTAACCTTAAAATCCGGAGTTAATCCCTAAATTTAACCTTAAACACTTTGAGATTTTACGTTTGAAACAACTTTGAAATTTGAGAAACATGGACGAACGTCTAATTCTGATGTGAGACTGTGAGACCTTGCAGGAATTTTGACTCTTGCTGATAGATTTGTGGATCCAGGATCACATGTTGGGATGTGGCTCCCTCTAGTGGTGCTTTTCCATATAGACGTACCCACACTCCAGGGTTTCGCTAGTGTTTTATGTTAATGTCAGCTCTAAAGACTTATGGCGAGGGCATCAACAATCTCTGCATCATTCAAGTCTGTTGCTTTGTGAGAAGGTGTTAAAGTTCACAGTTAGCCATTGTTATGTAAAAGACAGCTGAAAAGAACACAGAGCATTGCCTTGGCCCCAAGTGAGAGCAGGTCTAACAGATCCATGGGTAAAATACTGGGGAAAATCCTGTATGTAAATGTCAATTAGAAGCTGGATGTATATGGTATAAATGGTATATCAATGGTATAAACTCTGGGTGGTCGTGTTTGTGAGGCACCATCTTTTACTTGAGCATTATTTAGGTCACTGTAAACAAGGGCAACAAAGCCCAAATCCAGTGATAATCAAACAGAACAGAAAATACAACCACTGTTGTAATGTGTGGCGGAAAGAAGCAAACATTATTTTTGTCCCCACCAGTGACTACGCTTTTCCACTTGTGCTCTAACTAGCTATCCCCCTTTCCCTTTCTTTACATTTTCTCATGAATGGATTTCACATGAATTCTTGGTTAGTCCCATCTATGCAACTGGTATGTCCGGCATCTAATGGTGTTTTGCAGTATGACATGACTGGAGTCCTGTCTATCTCTGTAACATGCTGACCAGACCAGACGGGTCGCGTGTGCGAGCGTTGCAAAAATAAATGTACACATATGTTATTCAATCATTGCACCCACAATGAGCATCTGCTTAGCCAGGTGCTAATATAGAGCTTGGTTCTATTTGGGACACTGGACGCGCTGCAAGTCCTGCATCTTCCATCACCTAACCCTCCTCTCCTTGGTTTTTAGGAGCATATACCTGTCACGGTTGTGTGTAGAGACGGACTAAGGCGCATCGTGCTCTGAGTTCCACATCTTTATTTTTGTGAAACTTACCAAAACAAAAGGAAACAAACAACGAACCGTAACATAAGCGGTGCTACATGCACTAACTCTTAAACAAGATCCCACAAAAACCCAGTGGGAAAAGGCTGCCTAAATATTATCCCCAATCAGAGACAACGATAAACAGCTGCCTCTGATTGGGAACCATACCAGGCTAACATAGAAAACAAAACACCTAGATAGGAACACCCCCCTAGTCACACCCCGACCTAACCAAAATAGAGAATAAAAAGGCTCTCTATGGTCAGGGCGTGACAATACCCACGTGCCATCTCCTCATTGTTTTTTTTAAGGAGCATATATCAAATCAAATTTCAAATCCAATTTATTTATTAAGCCCTTCTTACATCAGCTGATATCTCAAAGTGCTGTACAGAAACCCAGCCTAAAACCCCAAACAGCAAGCAATGCAGGTGTAGAAGCACGGTGGCTAGGAAAAACTCCCTAGAAAGGCCAGAATCTAGGAAGAAACCTAGAGAGGAACCAGGCTATGAGGGGTGGCTAGTACTCGTCTGGCTGTGCCGGGTGGAGATTATAATAGAACATGGCCAAGATGTTCAAATGTTCATAGATGACCAGCAGGGTCAAATAATAATAATCACAGTGGTTGTCGAGGGTGCAACAGGTCAGCACCTCAGGAATAAATGTCAGTTGGCTTTTCATAGCCGATCATTCAGAGTATCTCTACCGCTCCTGCTGTCTCTAGAGAGTTGAAAACAGCAGGTCTGGGACAGGGAGCACGTCCGGTGAACAGGTCAGGGTTCCATAGCCGCAGGCAGAACAGTTGAAACTGGAGCAGCAGCACGGCCAGGAGGACTGGAAAACATGGGAAACAGTGTTTCAGACTCACTTTGACTTTATATAGTGCACCAAGAGATGTTTTCTTGCTTACGGCCATACCAGCCTGAATACGCCCTTCCGGTTTGGAAAAGTGAGACAGGTGTCGGTGAGTGAGTGTTTGCTTGAGAGATTTTTGCTTGAGAGCTCTTTTGGTTATATTTCAATGGTTTTCGAAGTCTAATTTAGATTTTTGCAGTTGAATAAGTTTAAGTTTGGTTCGTTTTTCCCACCCTTGCAGTTTTGCTGCTTGGGGGAGAGTTTTGAGGTCTTCTTTTGGTTTACTATGACGGACAACATGGCAAAGACTAACGGAATGGACAAGGACAAAGGCAATACACAACGGAAAAAACATGGACCTGAAGGTGGTTTAAATTACGCCAAAGAATGAACTGTGGCAGTGGAATTGATGGGAGAAGACAGAATAACGACGATGGAATTATTAAGATCAATTAAGGATGTGTGCGGAGAGGTGGTGGGGTGCAGAATAAAAGGAGACAGAAAATATGAAGTCACGATGCGGGAGGCAAAAGGAAAAGAGCGTCTAATGGATGGTTTCATGATTAAGGACACGAAGATAATGGCGAGAGACGTGATGACAAACGAACTAATAGTCTCGTTTATGAACTTGCCGGTTTATATCGAGGACGGCGCTATACTGGAAAAACTGCGTAGCTGGGGTGTAGCTGCCGTCTCGGATATCCGAAGGAGGTTTTGGCCGGGGACGGAGATTGTGGATGGAACGAGATACTGTAAGGTGAAGTTCACTGACACCGTGCAGTCTTTGCCGTATTCCGGAAAGGTCGAGACACTGGAGGGTGGCGAATATTTCAGGGTGATCCATGACAAACAGGTCAGGGTATGTCGCTTGTGTATGCAACCTGGACATATTTTAAAAGACTGCCCTGATTTTTAGGTGTTTTAAGTGCGGAAACCAGGGACACTATGCGAGAGAGAGTGTGTCGGAGTGAGGGATAGGGCAGTTTGCGGAGGATGCAGGTTAAGAACAGAGGAGTGCAAGTGTGGATAGGTTTTGGCTATGGAGAGAAGTCAAGAACTGATCGATGAAGCAGCTGTATCACCGCTTGGAGAAGGAAATGATAAAGAAGACGTGGTGAAGAGCGGAGATGAGGAGAGAGAGGTGGCGGAGCAGAGGGCGGATGAAATAGGGAGCAGCATGGATTCAGAGATGAGAGGAGGGAGTTTTCAAGAGGAGGGGGGGATTGGGCTGGGTGGAGGCACTGGGGACGCACAGGTTTTGGGCGGAGGCTCGGCCCATGTGGGTGCCTCGGGAGGAGGTGAAGTGGAGGGGAGTGGGACGCTGACAACGATACAGGAGACAGAAATGGATACAGAAAGCACAACAGACACGGGAAAGAAGAATTTGAATTGGTTGGATGAGATGGATTCA